>NC_092719.1:109451757-109821781 GCF_047496885.1 Scyliorhinus torazame | reverse complement strand
GTGGTCGCAGACCACCTGTATGTTCATCAAATAGGTCCCACTTCCTATTGGTGAACACGGCCCTGTTATCTGCAGGTGGCGCACGGCGACGTGCATCCCATCAATCGCGCCCTGGACCATGGGGAACCCGGCCACGGCAGAGAAGCCCACGGACCGGGCATCTTGGCTGGCCCGGTCCACAGGGAAGCGGATGTAGCGGTGCGCCATGGCATATAGGGCATCTGTCACTGCCCCGGATGCACCAATGCACCGATGTCTGCGATATGCCGGACAGGTCCCCACTCGGTGCCTGGAATGACCCCGTTGCATAAAAGTTCAGGGGCCACCGTAACCTTGGACGGACACGGGAGAGGGTGTCCCCCGCCAGTGCCACGCGGTGACAGGTGTGCCAGCAGGTGGCAGATGTGTGCCACGGTTTCCCCGCCTCATCCGGAGTCTCCTCCTGCATTCCCGGTCTGTGAGGTCCTGGTATGACTGCCGGGGCCAGTACACACGGGGCGCCCTCGGGTGCCTCCGTTGCCGTGGGGCCGCGACGTCCTCCGTCCTCCTCCTCGTCCAGTCGGTCAGGTGTCCCTCCAGCCTGGGCGGCTGCCGCCTGTCCCTCTGCGGCAGCCTGCGCCGCCTCTCTGGCACGCTCTCCTCCTCCTCATCCAGGGCAACATGGACATTAGCGGCTGCCGCCACGGCGGCCAACATCGCTGGGTGATCTGAATACATGACGGCCTGGTTTGGCGGGGGGGTGGGGGGGGGGGGGGGGGGTGGGGGGGGGGCGGTGGGAACGACGACATGACATCATTGCCCATATCCCCTCCTCCCCCCAGCCAGGTGGCATGGATTGCATGGGTCCAACTGTTGGAGGCTGGCACCTGGCCAGGTGGACCAACTCACTTGCCCTCGCATCCCCCTCCCCGGCACGGGCCCCCCATCCCCCTCCCCGGCACGGACGCCCCATCCTCCTCCCCGGCACGGACCCTCCAGCCTCCTCCCCGGCACCGACCCCCCATCCTCCTCCCCGGCACGGGCCCCCCATCCTCCTCCCCGGCACGGACCACCCATCCTCCTCCCCGGCACGGACCCCATCCTCCTCCCCGGCACGGGCCCCCCATCCCCCTCCCCGGCACGGACCCCCATCCTCCTCCCCGGCACGGACACCCCATCCTCCTCCCCGGCACGGACCCCATCCTCCTCCCTGGCATGGGCCCCCCCATCCCCCTCCCCGGCACAGACCCCCCATCCTCCTCCCCGGCACGGGCCCCCCATCCCCCTCCCCGGCACAGACCCCATCCCCCTCCCCGGCACAGACCCCCCCCATCCCCCTCCCCCGGCACGGACCCCACACTCCTCCCCGGCACGGACCCACCCATCCTCCTCCCCGGCACGGACCCCCCCATCCTCCTCCCCGGCACGGACCCCCCATCCCCCTCCCCGGCACGGACCCCCCCATCCCCCTCCCCGGCACAGACACCCCATCCTCCTCCCCGGCATGGACCCCCCCATCCTCCTACCCGGCACGGACACTCCCCCCATCCCCCTCCCCGGCACGGACCCCCCATCCCCCTCCCCGCACGGACCCCCCATCCTCCTCCCCAGCACGGACCCCCCATCCCCCTCCCCGGCACAGACCCCCCATCCTCCTCCCGGCACGGGCCCCCCATCCCCCTCCCCGGCACAGACCCCATCCCCCTCCCCGGCACAGACCCCCCCATCCCCTCCCCGGCACGGACCCCACCCTCCTCCCCGGCACGGACCCCCCCATCCTCCTCCCCGGCACGGACCCCCCCATCCTCCTCCCCGGCACGGACCCCCCATCCCCCCTCCCCGGCACGGACCCCCCATCCCCCTCCCCGGCACAGACACCCCCATCCTCCTCCCCGGCATGGACCCCCCCATCCTCCTACCCGGCACGAACACTCCCCCCATCCCCCTCCCCGGCACGGACCCCCCATCCCCCTCCCCGGCACGGACCCCCCATCCTCCTCCCCAGCACGGACCCCCCATCCCCCTCCCTGGCACGGACCCCCCATCCTCCTACCCAGCACGGACACCCCCCCATCCCCTCCCCGGCACGGACCCCCCATCCCCCTCCCCGGCACAGACCCCCCCATCCTCCTCCCCGGCATGGACCCCCCCATCCCTCTCCCCGGCACGGACCCCCCATCCTCCTACCCGGCACGGACACTCCCCCCCCATCCCCCTCCCCGGCACGGACCCCCCATCCCCCTCCCCGGCACGGACCCCCCATCCTCCTCCCCAGCACGGACCCCCCATCCCCCTCCCCGGCACGGACCCCCCATCCTCCTACCCAGCACGGCCCCCCCCCCATCCCCCTCCCCGTCACGGACCCTCCATCCCCCTCCTCCGGCACGGACCCCCCATCCTCCTCTCCGACACGGACCCCCCATCCCCCTCCCCGGCACGGACCCCCCATCCTCCTACCCGGCATGGACCCCCCATACTCCTCCCCGGCACGGACCTCCCATCCTCCTCCCCGGCATGGACCCCCCATCCTCCTCCCCGCACAGACCCCCCATCCTCCTCCCCGGCATGGACCCCCATTCTCCTCCCCGGCATGGACCCCCCATCCTTCTCCCCGGCACGGACCCCCCATCCCTCTCCCCGGCACAGATCCCCCATCCCCCTCCCCGGCACGGACCCTCCCATCCTCCTCCCCGGCACAGACCCCCCATCCCCCTCCCCGGCACGGACCCCCCATCCTCCTACCCGGCACGGACAACCCCCCATCCCCCTCCCCGGCACGGACCCCCCATCCCCCTCCCCGGCACGGACCCCCCATCCTCCTCCCCGGCACGGACCCCCCATCCCCCTCTCCGGCACGGACCCCCCATCCTCCTACCCGGCACGGACACCCCCCCCCATCCCCCCTCCCCGACACAAACCCCCCATCCCCCTCCCCGGCACGGACCCCCCATCCTCCTCCCCGGCACGGACCCCCCCATCCCCCTCCCCGGCACGGACCCCCCATCCTCCTCCCCAGCACGGACCCCCCATCCCCCACCCCGGCACGGACCCCCCATCCTCCTGCCCAGCACGGACACCCCCCCCATCCCCCTCCCCGTCACGGACCCTCCATCCCCCTCCCCGGCACGGACCCCCCATCCTCCTCCCCGGCACGGACCCCCCATCCCCCTCCCCGGCACGGACCCCCCATCCTCCTACCCGGCACGGACCCCCCATACTCCTCCCCGGCACGGACCCCCCATCCTCCTCCCCGGCATGGACCCCCCATCCTCCTCCCCGGCACAGACCCCCCATCCTCCTCCCCGGCATGGACCCCCATTCTCCTCCCCGGCATGGACCCCCCATCCTCCTCCCCGGCACAGACCCCCCATCCCCCTCCCCGGCACGGATCCCCCATCCCCCTCCCCGGCACGGACACCCCCCATCCTCCTCCCCGGCACAGACCCCCCATCCCCCTCCCCGGCACGGACCCCCCATCCTCCTACCCAGCACGGACACCCCCCCATTCCCCTCCCCGGCACGGACCCCCATCCCCCTCCCCGGCACGGACCCCCCATCCTCCTCCCCGGCACGGACCCCCCATCCCCCTCCCCGGCACGGACCCCCCATCCTCCTACCCGGCACTGACACCCCCCCCATCCCCCTCCCCGACACAAACCCCCCATCCCCCTCCCCGGCACGGACCCCCCATCCTCCTCCCCGGCACGGACCCCCCATCCTCCTCCCCGGCACGGGCCCCCTATCCTCCTCCCCGGCACGGACCCCCATCCTCCTCCCCGGCACAGACCTCCCATCCTCCTCCCCGGCACGGACCCCCCATCCTCCTCCCCGGCATGGACCCCCCATCCTCCTCCCCGGCACAGACACCCCCATCCTCCTCCCCGGCATGGACTCCCCATCCTCCTCCCCGGCACGGACCCCCCATCCTCCTCCCCGGCATGGACCCCCCATCCTCCTACCCGGCACGTCCACCCCCCTCCCCCCCATCCCCCTCCTCGGCTCGGACCCCATCCTCCTCCCCGGCACGGACCCCATCCTCCTCCCCGGCACAGACCCCCCATCCTCCTCCCCGGCATGGACCCCCATTCTCCTCCCCGGCATGGACCCCCCATCCTCCTCCCCGGCACGGACCCCCCATCCCCCTCCCCGGCACGGATCCCCCATCCCCCTCCCCGGCACGGACCCCCCCATCCTCCTCCCCGGCACAGACCCCCCATCCCCCTCCCCGGCACGGACCCCCCATCCTCCTACCCGGCACGGACACCCCCCCATCCCCCTCCCCGGCACGGACCCCCCATCCCCCTCCCCGGCACGGACCCCCCATCCTCCTCCCCGGCACGGACCCCCCATCTCCCTCCCCGGCACGGACCCCCCATCCTCCTACCCGGCACGGACACCCCCCCCATCCCCATCCCCGACACAAACCCCCCATCCCCCTCCACGGCACGGACCCCCCATCCTCCTCCCCGGCACGGACCCCCCATCCTCCTCCCCGGCACGGGCCCCCTATCCTCCTCCCCGGCACGGACCCCCCATCCTCCTCCCCGGCACAGACCCCCCATCCTCCTCCCCGGCACGGACCCCCCATCCTCCTCCCCGGCACAGACCCCCCACCCCCCTCCCCGGCACGGACCCCCCATCCTCCTACCCGGCACGGACACCCCCCCATCCCCCTCCCCGGCACGGACCCCCCATCCCCCTCCCCGGCACGGACCCCCCATCCTCCTCCCCGGCACGGACCCCCCATCCCCCTCCCCGGCACGGACCCCCCATCCTCCTACCCGGCACGGACACCCCCCCCATCCCCCTCCCCGACACAAACCCCCCATCCCCCTCCCCGGCACGGACCCCCCATCCTCCTCCCCGGCACGGACCCCCCATCCTCCTCCCCGGCACGGGCCCCCTATCCTCCTCCCCGGCACGGACCCCCCATCCTCCTCCCCGGCACAGACCCCCCATCCTCCTCCCCGGCACGGACCCCCCATCCTCCTCCCCGGCACAGACCCCCCACCCCCCTCCCCGGCACGGACCCCCCATCCTCCTACCCGGCACGGACACCCCCCCATCCCCCTCCCTGGCACGGACCCCCCATCCCCCTCCCCGGCACGGACCCCCCATCCTCCTCCCCGGCACGGGCCCCCTATCCTCCTCCCCGGCACGGACCCCCCATCCTCCTCCCCGACACAAACCCCCCATCCCCCTCCCCGGCACGGACCCCCCATCCTCCTCCCCGGCACGGACCCCCCATCCTCCTCCCCGGCACGGGCCCCCTATCCTCCTCCCCGGCACGGACCCCCCATCCTCCTCCCCGGCACAGACCCCCCATCCTCCTCCCCGGCACGGACCCCCCATCCTCCTCCCGGCACAGACCCCCCACCCCCCTCCCCGGCACGGACCCCCCATCCTCCTACCCGGCACGGACACCCCCCCATCCCCCTCCCCGGCACGGACCCCCCATCCCCCTCCCCGGCACGGACCCCCCATCCTCCTCCCCGGCACGGGCCCCCTATCCTCCTCCCCGGCACGGACCCCCCATCCTCCTCCCCGGCACAGACCCCCCATCCTCCTCCCCGCCACGGACCCCCCATCCTCCTCCCCGGCACAGACCCCCCATCCCCCTCCCCGGCACGGACCCCCCATCCTCCTACCCGGCACGGACACCCCCCCATCCCCCTCCTCGGCACGGACCCCCCATCCCCCTCCCCGGCACGGACCCCCCATCCTCCTCGCCGGCACGGACCCCCCATCCCCCTCCCCGGCACGGACCCCCCATCCTCCTACCCGGCACGGACACCCCCACCATCCCCCTCCCCGACACAAACCCCCCATCCCCCTCCCCGGCACGGACCCCCCATCCTCCTCCCCGGCACGGACCCCCCATCCTCCTCCCCGGCACGGGCCCCCTATCCTCCTCCCCGGCACGGACCCCCCCATCCTCCTCCCCGGCATGGACTCCCCATCCTCCTCCCCGGCACGGACCCCCCATCCTCCTCCCCGGCATGGACCCCCCATCCTCCTACCCGGCACGGACACCCCCCCCATCCCCCTCCCCGACACAAACCCCCCATCCCCCTCCCCGGCACGGACCCCCCATCCTCCTCCCCGGCACGGACCCCCCATCCTCCTCCCCGGCACGGGCCCCCTATCCTCCTCCCCGGCACGGACCCCCCATCCTCCTCCCCGGCACAGACCCCCAACCTCCTCCCCGGCACGGACTCCCCATCCTCCTCCCCGGCACGGACCCCCCATCCTCCTCCCCGGCATGGACCCCCCATCCTCCTCCCCGGCACAGACCCCCCCATCCTCCTCCCCGGCATGGACTCCCCATCCTCCTCCCCGGCACGGACCCCCCATCCTCCTCCCCGGCACGGTCCCCCCCATCCTCCTACCCGGCACGGACCCCCCATACTCCTCCCCGGCACGGACCCCCATCCTCCTCCCCGGCATGGACCCCCCATCCGCCTCCCCGGCACAGACCCCCCATCCTCCTCCCCGGCATGGACCCCCATTCTCCTCCCCGGCATGGACCCCCCATCCTCCTCCCCGGCACAGACCCCCCATCCCCCTCCCCGGCACGGATCCCCCATCCCCCTCCCCGGCAAGGACACCCCCCATCCTCCTCCCCGGCACAGACCCCCCATCCCCCTCCCCGGCACGGACCCCCCATCCTCCTACCCGGCACGGACACCCCCCCATTCCCCTCTCCGGCACGGACCCCCATCCCCCTCCCCGGCACGGTCCCCCCATCCTCCTCCCCGGCACGGACCCCCAATCCTCCTCCCCGGCACGGACCCCCCATCCTCCTCCCCGGCACGGACCCCCCATCCTCCTCCCCGGCACGGACCCCTCATCCTCCTCCCCGGCACGGACCCCCCATCCTCCTCCCCGGCACGGACCCCCCATCCTCCTCCCCGGCACGGACCCCCCATCCCCCTCCCCGGCACGGACCCCCCATCCTCCTCCCCGGCACGAGCCCCCTATCCTCCTCCCCGGCATGGACCCCCCATCCTCCTCCCCGACACAAACCCCCCATCCCCCTCCCCGGCACGGACCCCCCATCCTCCTCCCCGGCACGGACCCCCCATCCTCCTCCCCGGCACGGGCCCCCTATCCTCCTCCCCGGCACGGACCCCCCATCCTCCTCCCCGGCACAGACCCCCCATCCTCCTCCCCGGCACGGACCCCCCATCCTCCTCCCCGGCACAGACCCCCCACCCCCCTCCCCGGCACGGACCCCCCATCCTCCTACCCGGCACGGACACCCCCCCATCCCCCTCCCCGGCACGGACCCCCCATCCCCCTCCCCGGCACGGACCCCCCATCCTCCTCCCCGGCACGGGCCCCCTATCCTCCTCCCCGGCACGGACCCCCCATCCTCCTCCCCGGCACAGACCCCCCATCCTCCTCCCCGCCACGGACCCCCCATCCTCCTCCCCGGCACAGACCCCCCATCCCCCTCCCCGGCACGGACCCCCCATCCTCCTACCCGGCACGGACACCCCCCCATCCCTCTCCCCGGCACGGACCCCCCATCCCCCTCCCCGGCACGGACCCCCCATCCTCCTCGCCGGCACGGACCCCCCATCCCCCTCCCCGGCACGGACCCCCCATCCTCCTACCCGGCACGGACACCCCCCCCATCCCCCTCCCCGACACAAACCCCCCATCCCCCTCCCCGGCACGGACCCCCCATCCTCCTCCCCGGCACGGACCCCCCATCCTCCTCCCCGGCACGGGCCCCCTATCCTCCTCCCCGGCACGGACCCCCCATCCTCCTCCCCGGCACAGACCCCCCATCCTCCTCCCCGGCACGGACCCCCCATCCTCCTCCCCGGCACGGACCCCCCATCCTCCTCCCCGGCATGGACCCCCCATCCTCCTCCCCGGCACAGACCCCCCCATCCTCCTCCCCGGCATGGACTCCCCATCCTCCTCCCCGGCACGGACCCCCCATCCTCCTCCCCGGCATGGACCCCCCATCCTCCTACCCGGCACGGACACCCCCCCCATCCCCCTCCCCGACACAAAACCCCCATCCCCCTCCCCGGCACGGACCCCCCATCCTCCTCCCCGGCACGGACCCCCCATCCTCCTCCCCGGCACGGGCCCCCTATCCTCCTCCCCGGCACGGACCCCCCATCCTCCTCCCCGGCACAGACCCCCAACCTCCTCCCCGGCACGGACCCCCCATCCTCCTCCCCGGCACGGACACCCCATCCTCCTCCCCGGCATGGACCCCCCATCCTCCTCCCCGGCACAGACCCCCCCATCCTCCTCCCCGGCATGGACTCCCCATCCTCCTCCCCGGCACGGACCCCCCCATCCTCCTCCCCGGCACGGTCCCCCCATCCTCCTCCCCGGCACAGACCCCCCATCCTCCTCCCCAGCACGGACCCCCCATCCCCCTCCCCGGCACGGACCCCCCATCCTCCTACCCGGCACGGACACCCCCCATCCCCCTCCCCGGCACGGACCCCCCATCCCCCTCCCCGGCACGGACCCCCCATCCTCCTCCCCGGCACGGACCCCCCATCCTCCTCCCCGGCACGGACCCCCCATCCCCCTCCCCGGCACGGACCCCCCATCCTCCTCCCCGGCACGGGCCCCCTATCCTCCTCCCCGGCACGGACCCCGCATCCTCCTCCCCGGCACAGACCCCCCATCCTCCTCCCCGCCACGGACCCCCCATCCTCCTCCCCGGCACAGACCCCCCATCCCCCTCCCCGGCACGGACCCCCCATCCTCCTACCCGGCACGGACACCCCCCCATCCCCCTCCCCGGCACGGACCCCCCATCCCCCTCCCCGGCACGGACCCCCCATCCTCCTCGCCGGCACGGACCCCCCATCCCCCTCCCCAGCACGGACCCCCCATCCTCCTACCCGGCACGGACACCCCCCCCATCCCCCTCCCCGACACAAACCCCCCATCCCCCTCCCCGGCACGGACCCCCCATCCTCCTCCCCGGCACGGACCCCCCATCCTCCTCCCCGGCACAGACCCCCCATCCTCCTCCCCGGCACGGGCCCCCTATCCTCCTCCCCGGCATGGACCCCCCATCCTCCTCCCCGGCACAGACCCCCCATCCTCCTCCCCGGCACGGACCCCCCATCCTCCTCCCCGGCACGGACCCCCCATCCTCCTCCCCGGCATGGACCCCCCATCCTCCTCCCCTGCACAGACCCCCCCATCCTCCTCCCCGGCATGGACTCCCCATCCTCCTCCCCGGCACGGACCCCCCATCCTCCTCCCCGGCATGGACCCCCCATCCTCCTACCCGGCACGGACACCCCCCCCATCCCCCTCCCCGACACAAACCCCTCATCCCCCTCCCCGGCACGGACCCCCCATCTTCCTCCCCGCCACGGACCCCCCATCCTCCTCCCCGGCACAGACCCCCCATCCCCCTCCCCGGCACGGACCCCCCATCCTCCTACCCGGCACGGACACCCCCCCATCCCTCTCCCCGGCACGGACCCCCCATCCCCCTCCCCGGCACGGACCCCCCATCCTCCTCGCCGGCACGGACCCCCCATCCCCCTCCCCGGCACGGACCCCCCATCCTCCTACCCGGCACGGACACCCCCCCCATCCCCCTCCCCGACACAAACCCCCCATCCCCCTCCCCGGCACGGACCCCCCATCCTCCTCCCCGGCACGGACCCCCCATCCTCCTCCCCGGCACGGGCCCCCTATCCTCCTCCCCGGCACGGACCCCCCATCCTCCTCCCCGGCACAGACCCCCCATCCTCCTCCCCGGCACGGACCCCCCATCCTCCTCCCCGGCACGGACCCCCCATCCTCCTCCCCGGCATGGACCCCCCATCCTCCTCCCCGGCACAGACCCCCCCATCCTCCTCCCCGGCATGGACTCCCCATCCTCCTCCCCGGCACGGACCCCCCATCCTCCTCCCCGGCATGGACCCCCCATCCTCCTACCCGGCACGGACACCCCCCCCATCCCCCTCCCCGACACAAAACCCCCATCCCCCTCCCCGGCACGGACCCCCCATCCTCCTCCCCGGCACGGACCCCCCATCCTCCTCCCCGGCACGGGCCCCCTATCCTCCTCCCCGGCACGGACCCCCCATCCTCCTCCCCGGCACAGACCCCCAACCTCCTCCCCGGCACGGACCCCCCATCCTCCTCCCCGGCACGGACACCCCATCCTCCTCCCCGGCATGGACCCCCCATCCTCCTCCCCGGCACAGACCCCCCCATCCTCCTCCCCGGCATGGACTCCCCATCCTCCTCCCCGGCACGGACCCCCCATCCTCCTCCCCGGCACGGTCCCCCCATCCTCCTCCCCGGCACAGACCCCCCATCCTCCTCCCCAGCACGGACCCCCCATCCCCCTCCCCGGCACGGACCCCCCATCCTCCTACCCGGCACGGACACCCCCCCATCCCCCTCCCCGGCACGGACCCCCCATCCCCCTCCCCGGCACGGACCCCCCATCCTCCTCCCCGGCACGGACCCCCCATCCTCCTCCCCGGCACGGACCCCCCATCCCCCTCCCCGGCACGGACCCCCCATCCTCCTCCCCGGCACGGGCCCCCTATCCTCCTCCCCGGCACGGACCCCCCATCCTCCTCCCCGGCACAGACCCCCCATCCTCCTCCCCGCCACGGACCCCCCATCCTCCTCCCCGGCACAGACCCCCCATCCCCCTCCCCGGCACGGACCCCCCATCCTCCTACCCGGCACGGACACCCCCCCATCCCCCTCCCCGGCACGGACCCCCCATCCCCCTCCCCGGCACGGACCCCCCATCCTCCTCGCCGGCACGGACCCCCCATCCCCCTCCCCAGCACGGACCCCCCATCCTCCTACCCGGCACGGACACCCCCCCCATCCCCCTCCCCGACACAAACCCCCCATCCCCCTCTCCGGCACGGACCCCCCATCCTCCTCCCCGGCACGGACCCCCCATCCTCCTCCCCGGCACAGACCCCCCATCCTCCTCCCCGGCACGGGCCCCCTATCCTCCTCCCCGGCACGGACCCCCCATCCTCCTCCCCGGCACAGACCCCCCATCCTCCTCCCCGGCACGGACCCCCCATCCTCCTCCCCGGCACGGACCCCCCATCCTCCTCCCCGGCATGGACCCCCCATCCTCCTCCCCTGCACAGACCCCCCCATCCTCCTCCCCGGCATGGACTCCCCATCCTCCTCCCCGGCACGGACCCCCCATCCTCCTCCCCGGCATGGACCCCCCATCCTCCTACCCGGCACGGACACCCCCCCCATCCCCCTCCCCGACACAAACCCCTCATCCCCCTCCCCGGCACGGACCCCCCATCCTCCTCCCCGGCACGGACCCCCCATCCTCCTCCCCGGCACAGACCCCCCATCCTCCTCCCCAGCACGGACCCCCCATCCCCCTCCCCGGCACGGACCCCCCATCCTCCTACCCGGCACGGACACCCCCCCATCCCCCTCCCCGGCACGGACCCCCCATCCCCCTCCCCGGCACGGACCCCCCATCCTCCTCCCCGGCACGGACCCCCCATCCTCCTCCCCGGCACGGACCCCCCATCCTCCTCCCCGGCACGGACCCCCCATCCTCCTCCCCGGCACGGACCCCCCATCCTCCTCCCCGGCACAGACCCCCCATCCTCCTCCCCGGCACGGACTCCCCATCCTCCTCCCCGGCACGGACCCCCCATCCTCCTCCCCGGCACGGACCCCCCATCCTCCTCCCCGGCACGGACCCCCCATCCTCCTCCCCGGCACGGACCCCCCATCCTCCTCCCCGGCACGGACCCCCCATCCTCCTCCCCGGCACGGACCCCCCATCCTCCTCCCCGGCACGGACCCCCCATCCTCCTCCCCGGCACGGACCCCCCATCCTCCTCCCCGGCACGGACCCCCCATCCTCCTCCCCGGCACGGACCCCCCATCCTCCTCCCCGGCACGGACTCCCCATCCTCCTCCCCGGCACGGACCCCCCATCCTCCTCCCCGGCACGGACCCCCCATCCTCCTCCCCGGCACGGACCCCCCATCCTCCTCCCCGGCACGGACCCCCCATCCTCCTCCCCGGCACGGACCCCCCATCCTCCTCCCCGACACGGACCCCCCATCCTCCTCCCTGGCACGGACCCCACATCCTCCTCCCCAGCACGGACCCCCCATCCTCCTCCCCGGCACGGACCCCCCTGTACAAACAAAACCCTTCTCCCAACTGCCGTTAGGAACAGCACTTTATTTTATTGCCTTTCTTAATGAGGGTCCCCACAGGATTTGACCAGTATCCTTTTATGATATGGTGCTGACATCTCCCCTTCTGAAATATTGGGTTATTTTGATCCATTTGTAGGGCTCCTTGCCTATAAATCGTCAGCTGCAAATGTTTCTGCCAATAATTCAGTGGAGACTCCTCTCCATGGTGGAAGATCTCGCATAAAATAAATTGTACTGGGATCACCCTAAAGAAGCACTCAAGCTTTATTCAGCCCAGTCCTACAATGTATTATCGCTATGTCATCTGAGATCCTTAAAGCAATGACACTCCAAGGAATTAATCATTTTATCCAATCCTTAAAGTAGACAAATACAAATTAACATTTCTATCGTCTCAGCTGGCTGAGTTCTGAGTGTTCTGTGGTTATGAGACAGGAGGTATTGGTGTAGATAAACTCCCAATACTTGACAACATAAGTTAAGTGGTCACCTATGGTAATGCTGCATTACTACATGCCCCCGGCTGGTTCTCCGTTCCTGAGCATTGATGCTGGGGCAGGATTCTTGGACTTCTACGACAACAAAATCTGCGCCGCACGTGGACCGATTCAACGACTGTTGAGGGTCAGGACCGGCACCACGTGAAACACAGTTGATTCCAATGGGAAATGGTGTGGGATTCACTGGATTCGCAATTGCCACTCAGGTCACTGACAAACTGCAGCCACATATTAGCACTTCACTCCCCCCACACACAATCCCAGCCAACAAGATGGCAGCAAGGAGAGTGGCACCCCATTGTACAGGCAGCGAGCTCGAGACCCTGCTGGATGCCGTGGTGGAGAGGCTGGCAACCCTGTGCCCTATATTGTTTCTTATGCCCGAATAATGCTCGTAGTCTTCCAGTTGAAGTAAATACTCTATTGAGTAAGTTTGTTCTCTCTCCAGAGCGTAAACTAGATGTTACATGAACATGATTGATTAAGAAGCACAACTGTGCTGAGCTGTCTGTCTGTGTCTTGTCACTAGCTGCTGTTCCTGTGAAGTGACTGATCCTGGCTTCTGTCTGTCTATTTATACATCTCTGCTGCTCCCTCTAGTGATTTCTTAGTTGTAGTGTATTTACATTAACCCTTGTGTACATGCAGATATGCAGATCATGACATACCCCCTTTTTTCTTTTTACATATTTTCTGTACGGTGTTAAAGAAAATTGTACAAAACAGGTAGATAAATGATGATATGTATATCTGTACAAGTTGTGATGATATTGATAATTATACAAAGCCAATTAATATTTATGAGGTCAAACTTAATTTAAAAATTTTATGAGTCCAAACTTTACAAAATTTAGTCGGTTGAGTTTCTTTCTTCTTCTGTTGTTGAAGCGGTGATGTTGATGTTTCAGTGTCTTTGTGAATGTCGTCAGTGTTCTTGTGTTTAAGTAACCCACAAGTCATCATGAGGTGTTCGAATGGTCAAATCACTTTTGTTGTCTGAACTGGACTTTTTCCTGTGCTTGCGGTATTGATTCTGTATGTCATCTGCCTTGAAAACTGGTTTGCTTGTTTGTTGTGGAGCAATTATTAATTTGGAAGATTTGTTGTCATGCCATGTTATGTTTGTACTCTTGCCATTGTTTTGGACTGTGCTGCTACATTGTCCTTCATGTGCAGAGCTGTACCATGTTGTACAGGTCGTTGTTTCATTGTTGTTGTTTTTGTTGTTTCTGTTGTTGTTTTCGTTGTTGTTCGTGTTTTTGTTGTGCTTCATGTTGTTGTTTCTGTTGTGCTTCTTGTGTTTTTTGTTGTTGTTCTTGTTGTGCTCAATGACTATTCCTTGTGGAGAATTGGATTGGATTAGATTGGATTGGATTTGTTTATTGTCACGTGTACCGAGGTACAGTGAAATGTATTTTTCTGCGAGCAGCTCAACAGATCATTAAATGCATGGGAAGAAAAGGGAAGAAAAGAAAATACATAATAGGGCAACACAACATATACAATGTAACTACATAAGCACTGGCATCGGATGAAGCATACAGGGTGTAGTGTTAATGAGGTCAGTCCATAAGAGGGTCATTTAGGAGTCTGGTGACAGTGGAGAAGAAGCTGTTTTTGAGTCTGTTTGTGCGTGTTCTCAGGCTTCTGTATCTCCTGCCCGATGGAAGAAGTTGGAAGAGTGAGTAAGCCGGGTGGGAGGGATCTTTGATTATGTTGCCCGCTTTCCCCAGGCAGCGGGAGGTGTAGATGGAGTCAATGGATGGGAGGCAGGTCCGTGTGATGGACTGGGCGGTGTTCACGACTCTCTGAAGTTTCTTGCGGTCCTGGGCCGAGTAGTTTCCATACCAGGCTGTGATGCAGCCCGATAGGATGCTTTCTGTGGTGCATCTGTAAAAGTTGGTTAGGGTTAATGTGGACATGCCGAATTTCCTTCGTTTCCTGAGGAAGTATAAGCGCTGTTGTGCTTTCTTGGTGGTAGCGTCGACGTGGGTGGACCAGGACAGATTTTTGGAGATGTGCACCCCTAGGAATTTGAAACTGAATTTGAGGCATTCTCAAAGTTGTTGGTATCAGTGTCCTTTGTGGTATCTGATGTTTCAATGAGCTTTTTACTTGAGGTATGTGTGAATGATCTGATGTTGTATTGATCTTGGTGACATCAGTCATTTCTGGCTGATTTGATTCCTCTTTGATTCCTTGGTACTCCTCTTCTGGAGTCATTTCAGATTGATTTTTTACATCTTTGATCTCTTGGTGCTCCTCTTCTGGAGTCAATGTCGTCAAGATTTCAGTTTCTTGTAGGTTGTCAAGAGTAGATGAGGTTTTAATTGATGCTGTCTCACTGGACTCCAGAGTAGTTTTACTTTGCATGTTGAGTGCTTCTGTATAGACGAGCTGAGATCTGTCAGTCTCGCTGTGATCTTGCACATCGTGTATGCTGATTGTGATGACTGTGTCACTATTCGTACATACAGTGTTTAGACATTCATTGTCTTCTTGTTGTTCATCAAATAAGGTAGATAAACCTTCATAGTCATTTTTTTGTTGTTCAAATGAGCTGGGTAGACATCCATAGTCTGCTTCTGGTTGCTCAAATAAGGTGGACAGATAAGGTGGATAGACCTTCATAGTCTTCTTTGTGTATGGTTGTCACTCAGGAGTCTTTAATTGCTTCCATTCTGGAGTCTGTCAACGAGGTCTCTGTGGAGGCTTGCGTCACTCTCTCTGTGGAGTCTTTCATTGCTCTCTGTGTGGAGTCGAGCAGTGTTCTCTCTGTGGAGTCGATCTGTGATCTCTCAATGGAGTCGATCAGTACTCTCTGTGTGGCGTGGTTTTCTTGGCCATTCGACAGGTTGCTGTCATCCAATGTATCGCCGATTTGCCATTGCATCATGGTGTTGGATTCATCTACCATGAGTAGAGTCGTGTTGAGCTTTGCAACTGTCTTGCTGATGCTATGATGATCATATCCGAATAACTCAGCCATGTCTGAGTAGTATTCTTCGATAAAGAAATCATCTGTGATTTTGGATTTGTTTTTGTGCTCTTCACTTTTGATTAACAAATCATCTTCTTCAGTTTTGGATTTGTTAATGTGCTCTTCACTTTGGATGCTGCAAACTGCTGGCTCCAGGGTCCTGCGGAAATTATTTTCAACTGCTGGTTGAAGTTCAGGCAATGTTGTGTCTTTTGAGGTAAAATATTTGGGTTTTGTACCTTTAAGAGCCTTATTTATGATTTTCAGGCATTTCCCCTTTAAGTGGGCGTGGTCTGCGTCTTCTGACGTCATGACGCTCGTGACGTCATGTGTACTAATTGATTGCGCATGTGTAAATCGAGCATCGGGCGTTGTGCGATCTTTTTTTCAACTGTGCATGCGCAACTTGCGCATGGCAGATCAATCTTCGCCCAATGAGTCTTTTCTCAACTGCGTATGCGCAGCTACGGTTTCCTGCGCATGCGCGGAACTGAATTTTGCCGGTTTGTGTCCTTTGTTGATGTGCGCATGTGTGTACAGTTTTGAATCGGAGGCGCCGCAATGGAAACGGTTTTTTGATTGCTGAGATACCATTTTAACAGACTTGACCTCATGGTGGCCCTTTGTACTGTTTTCATGGTAGGAATACTCATTGTTCTGGTCTTTACTTTGTTCGTGAACAAGGCATTTTTGTATAGCGACTTCTAATGTTAAATCCTTTTCACTCAGTAGTTTTTTTCTGAGATGCTCATCATTTATGCCCCAAACAATTTGGTCACGAATTTTAGAATCATGCAGCATTAAAAAGTTGCAGGCTAGTGCTATTGACTTCAAATCTCTGACAAAGCTGTTGAATGATTCTTCATGTTTTTGCAAACGTCTGGTGAACCTGAATCGCTCAGAAATTTCATCTTTCTGCCTTTTGCAATGGCTTTCAAATTTTCTAATTATTACAGCAAGTTTGGATCAGTCCTCTGTCTCAGAGTTAGTGAAAGAGTTGTACATTTCTACAGCCTGTTGTCCTGCAAAGGATAACAGCAGGGCTATTTTTCTAGCTTCTGAAGTGGTGTTCAAATCATATGCTTCCATAAAGGTATGGAATTGTTGTATTAAAAGTTTCCAATTAGATTTAAGATTACCATTTGTTTGGAGTGGAGCTTGAACTTGGTCCATCTTGCTGATTGGTCTCTGAAGGATCCGAATGCTGCGAAGACTTCCCAAGTCAAATGACCGATATGAATTTTCTTTTTTCTTTTTCTCTTTCTGGTTCTAATGTAATTTCTCCAGTTAGCTTTCCTGAAGTCCTCACCCCCACACCACCCCCACACTATCCTCACCCCCACACCATCCTCACACCACCGTCACCCCCACACCACCCTCACACCACCCTCACCCCTACACCACCCTCACCCCCACATCACCCTCACACCACCGTCACCACGACGCTATCCTCACCCCCACCCCCACACCACCCTCACCCCCACACCACCCTCACACCACCCTCACCCCCACACCACCCTCACACAACCCTCACTCCCACCCCACCCCCACACCACCCCCAGACCAATCTCACCCCCACATCACCCTCACACCACCCTCACCCCCACATCACCCCCACACCACCCCCACACCACCCTCACCCCCACACCATCCTCACACCACCCTCACCCCCAACCTCACCCCCACACCACCCTCACCCCCACACCACCCTCACACCACCCTCACCCCTACACCACCCTCACCCCCACATCACCCTCACACCACCCTCACCACGACGCTATCCTCACCCCCACCCCCACACCACCCTCACCCCCACACCACCCTCACACCACCCTCACCCCCACACCACCCTCACACAACCCTCACTCCCACCCCACCCCCACACCACCCCCAGACCAATCTCACCCCCACATCACCCTCACACCACCCTCACCCCCACATCACCCCCACACCACCCCCACACCACCCTCACCCCCACACCATCCTCACACCACCCTCACCCTCAACCTCACCCCCACACCACCCTCACCCCCACACCACCCTCACACCACCCTCACCCCCACATCACCCCCAGACCAATCTCACCCCCACATCACCCTCACACCACCCCACACCACCCCCAGACCAATCTCACCCCCACATCACCCTCACACCACCCTCACCCCCACACCACCCTCACCCCCACACAACCCCCACACCACCCTCACCCCCACATCACCCTCACACCACCCTCACTCCCACACCACCCTCACACCACCCTCACCCCCACACCACCCTCACACCACCCTCACCCCCACACCACCCTCACATCACCCTCACCCCCACACCACCCTCACACCACCCTCACCCCCACACTACCCCCAGACCAATCTCACCCCCACATCACCCTCACACCACCCTCACCCCCACACCATCCTCACCCCCACACCACCCTCACACAACCCTCACCCACACACCACCCTCACACCACCCTCACCCTCACACCACCCTCACCCCACACCACCCTCACACCACCCTCACCCCCACACCACCCCCAGACCAATCTCACCCCCACATCACCCTCACACCACCCTCACCCCCACACCACCCTCACCCCCACACCACCCTCACACAACCCTCACCCCCACACCACCCTCACACCACCCTCACCCCCACACCATCCTCACCCCCACACCACCCTCACACAACCCTCACTCCCACACCACCCTCACACAACCCTCACCCCCACACCACCCTCACCCCCACACCAACCTCACACAACCCTCACACCACCCTCACCCCCACACCACCCTCACACCACCCTCACCCCCACACCACCCTCACACCACCCTCACACCACCCTCACACCAATCGCACCCCCACACCACCCCCACACTATCCTCACCCCCACACCACCCTCACACCCACACCACCCTCACACCACCCTCACCCCACACCACCCTCACACAACCCTCACCCCTACACCACCCTCACCCCCACATCACCCTCACACCACCCTCACCCCGACACTATCCTCACCCACACCCCCGCACCACCCTCACCCCCACACCACCCTCACACCACCCTCACCCCCACATCACCCTTACACCACCCTCACCCCCACACCACCCTCACACAACCCTCACCCCACACCACCCCCACACCACCCCCAGACCAATCTCACCCCCACATCAACCTCACACCACCCTCACCCCCACACAACCCCCGCACCACCCCCACACTATCCTCACCCCCACACCACCCCCAGACCAATCTCACCCCCACATCACCTTACACCACCCTCACCGCCACACCACCCTCACCCCCACACAACCCCCACACCACCCTCACCCCCACATCACCCTCACACCACCCTCACCCCCACACCACCCTCACACCACCCTCACCCCCACACCACCCTCACACCACCCTCACCCCCACACCACCCTCACACCACCCTCACCCCCACACCACCCTCACACCACCCTCACCCCCACACCACCCCCAGACCAATCTCACCCCCACATCACCCTCACACCACCCTCACCCCCACACCACCCTCACCCCCACACCACCCTCACACAACCCTCACCCCCACACCACCCTCACACCACCCTCACCCCCACACCATCCTCACCCCCACACCACCCTCACACAACCCTCACCCCCACACCACCCTCACACCACCCTCACCCTCACACCACCCTCACCCCCACACCACCCTCACACCACCCTCACCCCCACACCACCCACACACCAATCTTACCCCCGCATCACCCTCACACCACCCTCGCCCCCACACCACCCTCACCCCCACACCACCCTCACACCACCCTCACCCCCACACCACCCTCACACCACCCTCACACCAATCGCACCCCCACATCACCCTCACACCACCCTCACACAACCCTCACCCCCACACCACCCTCACCCCCACACCACCCTCACACCACCCTCACACCACCCTCACACCACCCTCACCCTCACACCACCCTCACCCCCACCCTCACCTTCACACCACCCTCACCCCCACACCACCCTCACACCACCCTCACCCCCACACAACCCTCACACCACCCTCACCCCCACACCACCCTCACACCACCCTCACCCCCACACCACCCCCAGACCAATCTCACCCCCACATCACCCTCACACCACCCTCACCCCCACACCACCCTCACCCCCACACCACCCTCACACAACCCTCACCCCCACACCACCCTCACACCACCCTCACCCCCACACCATCCTCACACCCACACCACCCTCACACCCACACCACCCTCACACAACCCTCACCCCCACACCACCCTCACACCACCCTCACCCTCACACCACCCTCACCCCCACACCACCCTCACACCACCCTCACCCCCACACCACCCACACACCAATCTCACCCCCGCATCACCCTCACACCACCCTCGCCCCCACACCACCCTCACCCCCACACCACCCTCACACCACCCTCACCCCCACACCACCCTCACACCACCCTCACACCAATCGCACCCCCACATCACCCTCACACCACCCTCACACAACCCTCACCCCCACACCACCCTCACCCCCACACCACCCTCACACCACCCTCACACCACCCTCACACCACCCTCACCCTCACACCACCCTCACCCCCACACCACCCCCACACCACCCTCACCCCTCACACCACCCTCACACCACCCTCACACCACCCTCACACCACCCTCACCCTCACACCACCCTCACCCCCACACCACCCTCACACCACCCTCACACCCCCACCCCCACTCGCGGCCCCACCGGCCCCAGTCTAATCATGCTTCTTGTCTTGTGTCTTTCAGGACCTGCTGGTGATGGGACCGCCCTTCTGGTGTCCCCAACCCCTGTCCCCAGCCACAGCCAGAGCACCAGGTGCCAACCAGCGACAAGGACACTGACACGGACGTGAGCCATAGGCCTGAGACCAGGAGACCCAGGAACTTGAGTCCGAGGACCACACAGATTTCCCGTCACAGCTGTCTCCAACACTGTCCACCCTCCCAGAATCACTCACCTCATTTGGGCACTTTAGTGAAGAGGCTCCTGGAATAATGTGGTGCGCACCACACACATACTGCGGTACAGGAACTCCCAAGGGGGCAGACGGTCGGACGGCAGGCTGTCCCCAAGGAATAGCTCCCGTCAGTTTGCAGAGCGGGAATCACAGCAGGCCGCCTCCACTCCTGATGTGCCTTGGGATCCACCTAGACGTGGCTTTAGGACCTGTAAGGTCAGAAAAGTAGAAAGCAATTACGTTGGCATGGGTGCAAGGCACAGTTTAGTGATAGGGGCTAGGGCATGAATTTGTATATAAGTTCCCACATTAAACACCTGTGCACAATGTTACAACCTGCCTCGGTGGTCTGTCAGAAGAGTGTAAGGGGTGGGCTGCTCTGGGCTGGCCACAGAGGAGATGCAGGGGGGCGTGGGAATGGACAAATATTAGGAGTGGACTTGTCTCAGGTACTGCAGTTCAGCCAGCGCTCCCCACTCTGGTGTCCTGCCGCCGCCCCAACTTCCATGTCTGCCACCCCAGGTACCGTGTGATGGAATGGCCAGCTCGCATGTAGGGATCACTCAAGTGGATGGTGGGAAGTGCTCCCGAGGGCAGGAGTCAAATGTTGTCAAATGATCAGGAGCATCAGAGTTCATCGCATGAAGCACACCTGCTGTTACTGGCAAGACAGGGCACGCACCCCGGAGTATGTATTACCGAGGGAGTTGCAGGTGGGGGGTGGTGGTTGGGAGGTGTGTGGGGTTGTGATGCGATGTCCGTGCCCCTAGCTAGTCCCCTCCCAGTCGGTGAACCTGGAGGTGATTAGAGCATCCTGTGCACGTGACGAATGTGATATAAAATGGTTACTTTAGAGATATTAGTTACTGTAATGTAGAGATAGGCCAGTCTCATTCTGGTGAGTTCACAGACAAAGGATTTCAGACCGCATGGCAAAGCAAGGAAGAGGTGTGTCCACCAAAGGAGGAGAAAAGGATGCTGGGTAATAGGGGCCAGAGGAAGGGATTGGAAATGAGCCAATCAGAATATATCAACAGGCCAGGAGGGATATAGGATGACCTATGGGAATCGTGTATGTGAAACTTGATGCCATTTGAATGTATCAGTACAGACTCCTTTGTTCTACAGACTCACTTGATTCCAGAAGTGTACGAAGCAGGATGTGCTTTGTGCTCCTGAGAATTGAGGAAAGCTTGCAAGCTAAATAAAATAACTAATGCTGTACCTGCAAATCCATCTCGACTTTTATTGAGGCCAGACTGACGGGTAAAGAAATTTGGGATTTGACACACGTTGGCCCTAGTGTACACGCTGTGCGGCCACCCATGCCTGCCGGGCCCAAAGTCCTGCCCCTCTGTGCCATCCTCTGCATCCTCCTCATCAGATGAGGACTGGAATTCATCCTCCTCCTCCTCCAATCCATCGTCCCTCAGCTGCACAATGTTGTGGAGCAAGCTACCACAAAGCAAGCGATCCTCCCAGCGTCATACTGGAGGGCCCCTCCAGAGCTGTCCAGGCACCTAAACTGCATCTTCAGGATGCTGAAGCACCACTCGATCACGCCCCTAGTCGCTCCATGGGTGTCATTGCAGCGTATGTATATGCCTCCGGATAGGCGTCATCAGCCACGACCACAGTGGATAACTCCTGTTGCCCAGGAGCCAGCACTCCAGCTGGGGGTGCGCCTCAAAGAGGCCGGGATCCGTCAAGTGTGCCAGGATGAAGGCGGCATGCACACCGCCCTGGTATCGGGCGCAGACATGCATGATGTGCATCTGATTGTCACACACCAACTGCACGTTCATTGAGCGGAACCCCTTTCAGTTTGTGAAGACCGGTCTGGTATTTGCAGGTGCTCGTAGGGTGACATGCATCCAGTCGATCACCCCTGGACGCGGGGCATCTCACCGATGGCGGTGAACCCCGCTGCCCGGGCATCCTGGTGGGCCCAGTCCACAATGAAATGGATGTACTGTGCCGACTGAGCATTTAGGCCTCCATGACGACATGGATGCACCTGCGCACCATTGTGAATTCCCTCCAGTGGAGGTGGAGAATCAGGAAGGCCCCGGAGAATACCGGGCCCGTTAATGACATGCAAACGGCCTTTACTATACATGCGGAGTGGAATACATTGATGCCACTGTCGAGGCACCGGAATCCCACCCCCCCCATATTTAAGAATTGGGATGGGATTTTAGGATGGAGTAGCTTCAAGATTGATTTCCACCCACTTCTCCCCAGTCCCAACCCAGTATCCTGATGGGCAATCATTGTATATACATGCTGACAGCTGGAGTTTGCACCAAAAAGGAAGCTTGGGTGGAGGAACGCTGAAGATTAATGGAGTCTCAACTTCCTTTATCTCAAAGAAAGCAAGGCTTACACAGTTAAGTATGTGGCGGTCTAAAAGGTGAGAGGACCTTAACCAGCCCTCTTCCCCAATTCTTTGTTTTTGGAACTGTTAAACTATGACCCTGCCTCTTTACGCAGCTGTTCCCTGAAGCAGCAATGCTGGGGAGAATGGGAAAGAAATCTGATCACTGAAGAATCCAACCCAAGATTTTAAACTCAGGCCAAACGTGGTGCTTCAGGTGAATACTTAAGATCGGAAAGCTCTATTTGCAAAAGTATAGGGACTTCTCATTGTATCTTGACAACATGCAAAGCAACTTATTTCGATCACAGTTTTAACTTAATAAAAATGTGCCAACCCATAAGTTCATAAAAGCATTATAGAACAAAATATGATAGAGCTACATAAGGAGATATTTGGTCAGATGACAATAAGTTTGATTCAAAAAGTAAGTTTTAAGGTGTGCCTTAAAGGAGGAGAGCAAGATAAAGAGTTGGTGATGAAATTCCAGAATTTAGGGACCAGGCATCGGAAGACGTGATTATCAATGGTGGATCAATTATAATTGGGGATGTCCAAGAAGCCTAAATTAGAGGAGTATAAATATTTTGGAGGGTTGTGGTACTGGAGGAGATTAAAAAGATAGGGAGAGGTGAGGCCATGGGAGGATGAGAATATATGGATGAAAATTCCAAACCCTAAATGTTGCTGAACTGAAAGCCAATGTGTGTCAGCAAGCACGGGGAGATGGGTGAACTGGAATTGGCATAATTAAGTGAAATAATTTCAGGAGGCGCAGGCTAAAAGGCAAAACAGGCTTATTCTCCAGCACAAATAAATCCGCAGTCCGCAGCCTACATTTGTCCTAGCCCGGGACTGACGGGAACTGTTGGCCTGGATCTGGGGGTTGATACTTAAGGCCCTGCTGGTGATCCCCGATTGGGCAAGCCTTTGCCCACTCAACACGGGAACTCATTCTACGAAGCCCATGGAGAGATCAATCAGCGATTCCCTCGTTGTCTTCATGAGGGTTATAATCCCTTCCCCCTCAAGTCCGTTTCATCCTCTTCACACCCATGGCAGTGAGGCCTCTTCCGCCTTTTAGCACTGGGCCTCAAGTCTGTGGCAGATGGAGCCAGATAGGGGGGCGTGAAGCGGACTGCTGACCTGTATACAGCATCTCCTGTTTTAAATGTCCTCTCGGCCCTCCTGGCATCGTATTTCCTCTTTTGGCTCTCCTGCTTGGACTCCACCTTCCCTGCCAAAGTGTGAAATAGTAGACTCAGCCTGATTTGCAGTTGTCATCCCATCAATAATTAATTCCGCCGTGGCGACTCCCATCGTGGTGTGAAGCGTGATTGGTAATCAAACAGGAATCAAGCCAATCTGGTATCCATGGCTGTTTCTTCGTTCCATTTTTGAATATTTGTACCGCCTGCTCTGGCAGACCATTGAATGATGGCTGGTGCGGTGCCATCCAGATGTGATTGATGCTGTTCAACTTCAAGAACGCCTGAAACTCTCCATTGGTAAAGACGGTACCATTATCGGATATGAGGGCCTCTGGCATGCTGTGGGTACAATAAACGTTGCCTGAGATTTTCTATTGTTGCACAGGAAGTTGTGGAGACCTTGCGATGCATTTCTAGCCATTAAGACTATAGGTGTCAACAACAATGGCGAACATTGATCTGAAGAATAGTCCAGTGAAGTCTACGTGCACCTGTACCTATGGTCTTCCTGATCATCCCATGGATGTAAGGAGGCCGAAGGTGGGAGCCTCTGATTCTCCCGGCACAAGGAGCATTGCTTCACCAAGTCCTCAATATCTGTATTAACAGGAAAGAGTTCCACTCCTTGAATGTACAACATGTGTGCGACCACCACCTCAGTATCATGCATGTGTGTGAACGTTTCCCAGGGAGTGTGCATGACAGCTACATCCTGGGATATCGTGAGATCCCCGGTGTCTTCGAGGACCACCCCAGGATGACCAGTTGGCTCTTGGGGAATAATGGGTATCGATGAGGTCCTGAATGATGATGCCAGTGCGGAGACTTGAGACCAAGGCAGAGACCTGATGTGACAAGGTCCATGTTGCCACCCATGCTTTCATTAAGCGGTGCATAGAACTGCTCAAAATTTGATTCCGATACCTGGACCAGTCTGGTGGCGCACTGCAGTACATCCCTGAGGGGGTCTCCCACTTTGTGGCGATCTGCTGTGTCCCCCACAACCTGGCACAGTAGCGAGGGAGGACGGACATGTGTCCTCTTCTGAGGAAGAGCTGGATCAGGAGGGGAGGGAGGATGAGCCTGAGGAGGAGAGGGAGGATGGATGGCAGGGGGCAGCAAGGGTGTGGCCCTCATTCTCGCCCGATTCTCATAGGATGTGTCTTCGTCCGTCAGCTCATCCCCTCCACTCCCCCATTATCCTCCTTCCCACCCATTACCCTCCTCCCTCCCCCCCCATGCCCAATGACTGATCCTCAATCTTTTTGACCTTACATGGTCCACTGCTACGTCTAGGCGAATCCCCAGGATGCACATCAGAAGTGGAGATTGAAATAATAATAATCGTTATTATCACAAGTAGGCTTACATTAACACTGCAGTGAAGTTACTGTGAAAAGCCCCCAGTCAGCACATTCCAGCGCCTGTTCGGGTAAACAGAGGGAGAATTCAGAATGTCCAATTCACCTAACAGCACGTCTTTCGGGACTTGTGGGAGGAAACCGGAGCACCCAGAGGAAACCCATGCAGACACAGGGAGAACGTGCAGACTCCGCACAGACAGCGACCCAAGCCGGGAATCGAGCCTGAGACCCTGGCGCTGTGAAGTCATAGTGCTAACCACTGTGCTACTGTGCAGCCGATAAATAGAAGGGAGGGATAGTGGGAGGAGGGGGAATTCAGTGGGGAGGGTGGATGGGGGGTGGGGGAGAGGAGATTGGGGGTGAAGGAGGTAAATTGTGAGGGAGGGAGGATTGGGGGAGGGGATGACTGGGTAGGGAGGGGGGATAAGGGGGAGGAAGAAAATGGGGGAGGGGAGAAATAATGCGGAAGAGCGAATGGGCAGAAGGAGATAAATGGAGGGAGGGGAAGGAGGGATTGGGGGGAGAGAGGGAAATTGAAGGGGTGGCGTTGAGCTGACAGATTCAGACTCATCGTATGAGAATCTAATGAGGATGAGGGCCTCCACGGTCCTCCGGGCGTGTCGGACCCTTGCCACCCGTTTATCCTCCATTCTCTGGTTCCTCCTCCAGCTACTCTCTGGGCCTCCAGCCTCTCCTGGTCCCCCTCCTCCTCTGATGAGGCCTCATGTCCCACCTCCTCCTCCAGCATGTTGCCCCAGCGCTGTGCCATATTGTGGAGGGCACAGCAGACCATCACAAAGCGGAAGACCTTCTGCGGGGCGCGGGGGGGGTGGGGGGGGGGGGGTACTGCACTGCACCACCAGAGAGGTACAGGAATCGGAACTGCATGTTCAGCCCTCCAATGCAGTGCTCGATGATAGCACAGTGTAAATGAGGGCCTCATTATAACAGGTCTCCGCCTCAGTCTCAGGCCTCCACACCGGTCACCAACCACGACTTCAGCAGGTCTCGGTGTTCTCCAAGAGCCAACATGTCATCCTGGGGTAGTCCTCGAAGACGCCGGGGATCTTCACAGATCTGGGCGGCACAGTGGTTAGCACTGCTGCCTCACAGTGCCAGGCATCTAGGTTCAATTCAGGCCTCGGATGACTGTGTGGAGTTTACACTATCTCCCCGTGTCTGTGTGGGATACCTCCAGGTGCTCCAGTTTCCTCGTACAGTCCAAAGGTGTGCAGTTAGATGGATTGGTCATATAAAAATATTGCCCCTTAGTATGCAGGTTAGGTGGGGTTATGGGGATTGGGTGGGTGAGTAGGGCTTGGTAGGGCTTGGTGGAAGGTTGGTGCAGACTCGATGGGCCGAATTGCCCCCTTCTGTACTGTAGGGATTCTATGATTCTGTGATCTCCGAGTACCTCAGGATGTTGCTGTCATGTATGCTCCCTGAGTAGCGGGCACACGTGTGCATGATACGCAGGAGGTTGTCGCACACAATCTGCACATTCAGGGAGTGAAACCCCTTCCTGTTAATAAAGGGCACTCTCTGATGCCCCAGGGCACGCAGGGCGACATGCGAGCCACCAATTGCTCCCTGGACTTGGGGCAGCCCGGCGATGGCGGAGAATGCTGCAACCCGGTCATCTTGGTGGGCCTGGCCCAGATTGAAGGTTGAAGTCTGATGTCCAGGCATACAGGACATCCATGACTTCCTGGATGCACCTGTGGGCTGTAGATTGTGAAGTGCCTGCTCGAGCCCTGGAATGACCCGGTGGCACAGAGGGTTAGGGCTGCGGTGATTTTCATAGCCAACAGGAGTGGGTGTTCTTTACTCCACAGGGTGCCAAGTCCACAAACACATGGCACAGGTTCCGCACTGTCTCTCTCCTGAGACAGAGTCTTCTGTGGCACATGCTGCCCGTCATCTCATTGAAAGACCAGCATCACCGTTCTGTATTTGTACAATACAAAACTATATCAGCTCATTTTCACGAGAACACATGGGATAACTCATGGCAGGTTCCTCAACGGAAGTGTAGGATAAGCCTGAGAATGTGTTATCATGTCCAAAACTTTGTTGTAGAAATGATCTGTCCATCTGTGTGTGACTTGTTCCACGTATCAGTGTCATTCTCTGTGTGTGACTTGTTCCACGTATCAGTGCCATTCTCTGTCCAGGAGCCGCAGTTGTGCAGGTTCTCCCACACATCCCAATCTCACCGGAACCAAATCCTGACATCCACATTTTCCACTGGTGCTCAAGGTGCAGTTGAACACCCTTGACTTCCAGCTTGTTTAACCTGCGGTGATGTGCCAGTTACATGCAGCAATCACCACACCAACAACAAAAGCATCAACAATCTGTGAAAGCATCATCAGGTGGCCCATCTGGAACAATGATGTGCACCATGTCCCGCAGTGTCTTCCTGCTTGAAGGCGGATTGCCTTCTGGACTCACTCGTCCCCCTGAGCCCGGTGCTCCGGGACCCAGTTATCCTAGAAAAGAAATGTCCTTCTTTCTGGCTACAGAAAAGGAAGGAAACAGTAATAGAAGCCTCCAGGCATCTGCAGTCAATAGCAGGAGCAAGCAGCAAACACGACCTGCAGCTGTGACGTGCTCTCACAACTAACAAGGCAATTTGCAATAGGTTTCAGCTGTGAAGCTTGAGGCTGCTCACAGTCAAAGGGGGTAAAATTGATTTTCAGCATTGAAGCCGCAGTAGGGTTTTTTTCTTGGATGAGTTTGGTAGGACAGACCGCAGGTGGGATTGCCTCTGTTATGGGTCTCCACAATATTTGAAGATGGGTTGAAGGCCTCACAGACCAAAGCCCCTCACCCCCCAGGGTCCAGGGGCAAGCCTCGACCTGAGGCAATTCAGCGCCCCGACCAAGTCCAACCCCGCTGAGGGGTCCCCCAAATCCCTAAGCCCTGCAAGAACAGCTCTGAGGCCCATTTCGGACCACGCCCCGCATTGGGTGGACTTGGAGATGGGGGAGGAGAGGGACCAGCGCCCGCTGTGGCGCTTGGAGGTGGGGCTGTTGGCTGACGAGGAGGTGAGCGAGCGGGTCCGAGGAAGTATAGAGAGGTACTTGGAGACCAACGACAACGGGGAGGTCCGACTGGGGATGGTATGGGAGGCACTGAAGGCGGTGGTGAGTGGAGAGCTGACCTCCATTAGGGCCCACAAGGAGCGGAGGGAGCGGGGGGGGAGAGGGAGAGGCTGGTGGGGGAGATGGTGAGGGTAGACAGGAGGTATGCGGAAGAGCCTGAGGAAGGATTGTTGAGGAAGAGGCGCCGCCTCCAGGCCGAATTCGACCTGGTGACCACCAGGAAGGCGGAGGTGCAGTGGAGGAAGGCCCAGGGGGCAGTCTGCGAGTATGGGGAAAAGGCAAGCCGGATGCTGGCGCATCAGCTTCGGAAGCGGGACGCAGCTAGGGAGATCGGGGGAGTTAAGGACAGGGGAGGGAGCATGGTGCGGAGTGGGGTTGGCATCAATGGGGCCTTCAGGGACTTCTACGAGGGATTGTACCGATCCGAGCTCCCACGGGAGGAGGGAGGGATGGGCCGTTTTCTGGACCAATTGAGGTTTCCAAAGGTGGAAGAGGGACTGGTGGAGGGATTGGGGGCCCCGACTGTTCTGGAGGAGCTGATCAAAGGAATAGGAAGCATGCAGGCGGGGAAGGCACCGGGGCCGGACAGTTTCCCGGTCAAGTTCTGTAAAACATATATGGACCTGTTGGGCCCGCTGTTAGTTAGGACCTTCAATGAGGCAAGGGAGGGGGGGGCTTTACCCCCGACGATGTCCCGGGCGCTGATCTCCTTGATCCTGAAGCAAAACAAGGATCCCCTGCAATGTGGGTCTTACAGACCAATTTCCTTGCTAAATGTAGATGCCAAGGTGCTGGCAAAGGTCTTAGCCACGAGGATTGTGTACCGCAGATCATCCATGAAGACCAGATGGGGTTTGTGAAGGGGAGACAGTTGAACGCGAATGTGCGGAGGCTTTTGAATGTTATCATGATGCCGGCGAGGGAGGGGGAGGCGGAGATAGTGGTGGCGATGGACGCTGAGAAAGCCTTCGATAGGGTAGAGTGGGGGTACCTGTGGGAGATGCTGAAGAGGTTCGGGTTTGGGGAGGGGTTTGTCAGGTGGGTTAGGCTGTTGTATGAGGTCCCGATGGCGAGTCTGGCCACAAATAGGAGGAGGTCCGAATACTTTCGGTTGCACCGAGGGACGAGACAGGGGTGTCCCCTATCCCCCCTGCTCTTCGCACTGGCGATTGAACCCCTGGCTATGGCACTGAGAGAGTCGAGGAACTGGAGGGGGTTGGTGTGGGGTGGGGAGGAGCAGAGGGTGTCGCTTTATGCGGACGACCTGCTGCTGTATGTGGCGGACCCGGTGGGAGGAATGCCAGAGGTAATGAGGATCCTTAGGGAATTCGGGGACTTTTCGGGGTACAAGCTCAATATGGGGAAGAGCGAGCTGCTCGTAGTTCAGCTAGGGGACCAGGAGACGGGGATTGGCGAGCTCCCACTAAAAAGGGCGGAGAGGAGCTTCAGATATTTGGGGGTCCAGGTGGCCAGGAGCTGGGGGGCCCTGCATAGGCTTAACTTTACAAGGCTGGTGGAGCAAATGGAGGAAGAGTTCAAGAGGTGGGACGCGGGTAGGGTGCAGTCAATCAAAATGACAGTGCTCCCAAGGTTTTTGTTCCTGTTCCAGTGCCTCCCCGTGTTTATTCCGAAGGCTTTTTTCAGGCGGGTTAACAGGAGTATAATGGGGTTTGTGTGGGCGTGAGGGACTCCGAGGGTGAGAAGGGTGTTCCTGGAGCAGAGTAGAGATAGGGGGGGGGCTGGCGCTGCCCAACCTTTGTGGGTACTATTGGGCCGCCAATGCGACGATGGTGCGCAAGTGGGTGATGGAGGGGGAGGGGGCTGCATGGAAGAGGCTGGAGACGGCGTCCTGTGTGGGTACGAGTCTGGGGGCGCTGGCAACGGTGCCGCTGCCGCTCCCTCCAAGAAAGTATACCACGTGCCCGGTGGTGGTGGCAGCCCTCAAATTTTGGGGGCAGTGGAGGCGGCATAGGGGGGAAGTTTGTGTCTCGGCATGGACCCCATTACGGGGGAACCACCGGTTCGTCCCATGAAGAACAGGTGGAGGGTTTTCGGGTAGCACAGGGCAGGGATACGAAAGTTGGGGGACCTGCTTGTGGGCGGGAAATTCGCGAGCTTGGGTGAGCTGGAGGAGAAGTACGGGCTCCCCCCGGGGAACACCTTCAGGTACTTACAGGGAAGGGCGTTTGCCAGACGGCAGGTGGTGGAATTCCCGCGGCTACTGCCACACACAGTACAGGCCAGGGTGCTCTCGGAGGGTGGGTGGGAGTGGGGAAGATCTCGGAAACGTACCAGGTAAGTGGGAGGATGAGTTGGGAGAGGAGATCGAAGAGGGAACGTGGGCAGATGCCCTAGGGAGGGTGAACTCTTCCTCTTTGTGCGCGAGGCTCAGCCTCATACAGATAAGGTGCTGCACAGGGCACACATGACCGGGACAGGGATGAGCCAGTTCTTTGGGGGTGAGGGCAGGTGTGTTAGGCGCTCAGGGAGCCCAGCAAATCACACCCATATGTTCTGGGCATGCCCAGCGCTGGAGGAATTTTGGAACGGCGTAGCGAGGACGGTGTCGAGGGTGGTAGGATCCAGGGTCAAACCGGGCTGGGGGCTCGCAATATTTGGGGTGGCAGAGGAGCCGGGAGTGCAGGAGGCGAAAGAGGCCGGAATTCTGGCCTTTGCATCCCTGGTAGCCCGGCGAAGGATTCTTCTTCAGTGGAAAGGTGCAAGGTCCCCAAGCGTGGAATCCTGGATCTGCGATATGGCAGGGTTCATTAAACTGGAGAGGGTGAAATTCGCCTTGAGAGGGTCGGTACAAGGGTTCTTTAGGCGGTGGCAACCGTTCTTAGACTTTCTGGCAGAACGATAGACATTGGTCAATGGCAGCAGCAGCTCGGGTGGAGGGGGTGGTTTACTTTATTTTTGTTTATGTTATTTACACTGGAGGGTCTGAGGGGGTGCATACACCTGTTGTGTTAAGTCGGGGTGTTAATGCTAATTTATTATTTATGTACGGGGGGAGGGGTTTGGGGGGTTGCTTTTTTAGATTGTGTTTTGTACTTAACCCTGTTGGGTTCTTTTTTCTTTCTCATTTTGTTATTGATATTTAATGGAAACCTTTAATAAAAATTATTTTTTGTTAAAAAAATGAGGGTCAATGATATGCTCGTCATTTTGTGGTGAGATCTGGAACTTGCCATCGGGAACGGGCTGGATGAATTGCAAACTGGTTTGCAACTGGTGCAAATCTCGATTTTGGCCCAGATCCGTGCCTGGCACAATGCGTGGATAAATTGCAACATAACCATATAATTGTTAGTTAAAAACAGTACCTGTGTTCATACATTTCTGCATATATAATATGCATCCTTAAAGGAACCTTGTTTAAATCCTTGTGTCTTTTTTAAGTCCTGTCTTGCTGGCTGCTTCAACATTGAGGATTTTGGGTTTTAACCTGAATACCGCCTTGGACCATTGTGTCAGTTGAACTGCCCTGAGGCACCCCCTTGACCCACTGTACTGTTTGGAATGGTCCCGTGATGTCAATTTGATTGCTAGCAGCCAATCAACTCTTCTGGAATTCCTAGATATATCCAATTCTTGATTCTGATTGGTAGAGCCCTTCAGAAGGTTCTGGAAGAAGAGCGCAATCTCCATTTTATTTCAATTCTGCTTCCACATCGAGAGCAGCCAGAAGAAGGTTTAAAACACTCTCTCTACCCAGCCAGTCCTGTGAACTTTAACCTCTGATAAAAAGCCTGCAAGCAATCTCCAGCCAGGTCTGTGAAAGCCTAACTTCTGTGTGGAAGGCTGGGCAAGGCACAGTGTTGACAGCTCTCCTGAGATCTCTGGAGGTCTTGAAGAAAAGATCCCTTTGTTCTTTCTCTTCACTACAGTTAATCGTGATCTGCAGAAAGTGTGGACAAGTGTTCCAGAGGCAGAATGGATGGAAAACATTATTTTAAATTCTCAGAATGGAGTTGTAAGATAGTCTCAGTGAGACTGACGACAATCAGTTTGAAGTGATTCCCCAGAGGAAACTTTACAGCCTGCGTATTTTAATTGAAGACATAGACTAGAGGGTCCAATCCAACTGTGGGTTTCAATACTCCGTGTTCCGAAGAGTCCTCAACCTCAGCAGCAAAGATCCTCCAGTTCCTCATTCCCAGTTCAATCCCTCTTATTTTTTGATTTGTATCTGCCTTGTGTGTGTGGGTGTGTATGTGTGTGGGTGTGTGGGTGTGGGTGTGGGTGTTAGGGGAATAATTAAATTCGTAGACCATTGTTCTATTAGTACCATTACATGTTTATCTGTTATCCTGTCATAAATAAGTTGTTTTAAAAATGTTTTACTTATAAATCTGGTGCCTGTAAGTCATTAGAGCGGTCAAAGATCTCAGGAAATTAAATGAATTATTGGTAAATTCACTCACGTTAGGACTCCGGGGTCTGTGGGGCTGGGATTGACTGTGCATTCACCCAGACTCCGGGGTCTGTGGGGCTGGGATTGACTGTGCATTCACCCAGACTCCGGGGTCTGTGGGGCTGGGATTGACTGTGCATTCACCCAGACTCCGGGGTCTGTGGAGCTGGGATTGACCGTGCACTAACCCAGACTCCGGGGTCTGTGGGGCTGGGATTGACTGTGCATTCACCCAGACTCCGGGGTCTGTGGAGCTGGGACTGACTGTGCATTCACCCAGACTCCGGGGTCTGTGGGGCTGGGATTGACTGTGCATTCGCCCAGACTCCGGGGTCTGTGGGGCTGGGATTGACTGTGCATTCACCCAGGCTCCGGGGTCTGTGGGGCTGGGATTGACTGTGCATTCACCCAGACTCCGGGGTCTGTGGGGCTGGGATTGACTGTGCATTCACCCAGACTCCGGAGTCTGTGGAGCTGGGATTGACTGTGCATTCACCCAGACTCCGGGGTCTGTGGGGCTGGGATTGACTGTGCATTCGCCCAGACTCCGGGGTCTGTGGGGCTGGGATTGACTGTGCATTCACCCAGGCTCCGGGGTCTGTGGGGCTGGGATTGACTGTGCATTCACCCAGACTCCGGGGTCTGTGGGGCTGGGATTGACTGTGCATTCACCCAGACTCCGGAGTCTGTGGGGCTGGATTGACTGTGCATTCACCCAGACTCTGGTGTCTGTGGGGCTGGAATTGACTGTGCATTCACCCAGACTCCGGGGTCTGTGGGGCTGGGATTGACTGTGCATTCACCCAGACTCCGGGGTCTGTGGGGCTAGGATTGACTGTGCACTAACCCAGACTCCGGGGTCGGTGGGGCTGGGATTGACTGTGCATTCACCCAGACTCCGGGGTCTGCGGGGCTGGGATTGACTGTGCACTAACCCAGACTCCGGGGTCTGTGGGGCTGGGATTGACTGTGCATTCACCCAGACTCCGGGGTCTGTGGGGCTGGGATTGACTGTGCATTCACCCAGACTCCGGGGTCTGTGGGGCTGGGATTGACTGTGCATTCGCCCAGACTCCGGGGTCTGTGGAGCTCGGATTGACTGTGCATTCACCCAGACTCCGGGGTCTGTGGGGCTGGGATTGACTGTGCATTCACCCAGACTCCGGGGTTTGTGGGGCTGGGATTGACTGTGCATTCACCCAGACTCTGGTGTCTGTGGGGCTGGGATTGACTGTGCATTCACCCATACTCCGGGGTCTGTGGGGCTGGGATTGACTGTGCATTCACCCAGACTCCGGGGGCTGTGGGGCTGGGATTGACTGTGCATTCACCCAGACTCCGGGGTAGGTGGAGCTGGGATTGACTGTGCATTCACCCAGACTCCGGGGTCTGTGGGGCTGGGATTGACCGTGCACTAACCCAGACTCCGGGGTCTGTGGGGCTGGGATTGACCGTGCACTAACCCAGACTCCGGGGTCTGTGGGGCTGGGATTGACCGTGCATTCACCCAGACTCCGGGGTCTGTGGGGCTGGGATTGACTGTGCATTCACCCAGACTCCGGGGTCTGTGGGGCTGGGATTGACTGTGCATTCACCCAGAGGCCGGGGTCTGTGGGGCTGGGATTGACGGTGCACTAGCCCAGACTCTGGGGTCTGTGGGGCTGGGATTGACTGTGCATTCACCCAGACTCCGGGGTCTGTGGGGCTGGGATTGACTGTGCACTAACCCAGACTCCGGGGTCTGTGGGGCTGGGATTGATTGTGCATTCGCCCAGACTCCGGGGTCTGTCGGGCTGGGATTGACTGTGCACTAACCCAGACTCCGGGGTCTGTGGGGCTGGGATTGACTGTGCATTCGCCCAGATTCCGGGGTCTGTGGGGCTGGGATTGACTGTGCATTCGCCCAGACTCCGGGGTCTGTGGGGCTGGGATTGACCGTGCACTAACCCAGACTCCTGGGTCTGTGGGGCTGGGATTGACTGTGCATTCACCCAGACTCCGGGGTCTGTGGGGCTGGGAGTGACTGTGCATTCACTCAGACTCCGGGGTCTGTGGGGCTGGGATTGACTGTCCATTCACCCAGACTCCGGGGTCTGTGGGGCTGGGATTGACTGTGCATTCGCCCAGACTCCGGGGTCTGTGGGGCTGGGATTGACTGTGCATTCACCCAGACTCCGGGGTCTGTGGGGCTGGGATTGACTGTGCATTCACCCAGACTCCGGGGTCTGTGGGGCTGGGATTGACTGTGCACTAACCCAGACTCCGGTGTCTGTGGGGCTGGGATTGACTGTGCATTCACCCAGACTCCGGGGTCTGTGGGGCTGGGAGTGACTGTGCATTCACTCAGACTCCGGGGTCTGTGGGGCTGGGATTGACTGTCCATTCACCCAGACTCCGGGGTCTGTGGGGCTGAGATTGACTGTGCATTCGCCCAGACTCCGGGGTCTGTGGGGCTGGGATTGACTGTGCATTCACCCAGACTCCGGGGTCTGTGGGGCTGGGATTGACTGTGCATTCACCCAGACTCCGGGGTCTGTGGGGCTGGGATTGACTGTGCATTCACCCAGACTCCGGGGTCTGTGGGGCTGGGATTAACTGTGCATTCACCCAGACTCCGGGGTCTGTGGGGCTGGGATTGACTGTGCATTCACCCAGACTCCGGGGTCTGTGGGGCTGGGATTGACTGTGCATTGACCCAGACTCCGGCGTCTGTGGGGCTGGGATTGACTGTGCATTCACCCAGACTCCGGGGTCTGTGGGGCTGGGATTGACTGTGCATTCACCCAGACTCCGGGGTCTGTGGGGCTGGGATTGACTGTGCATTCACCCAGACTCCGGGGTCTGTGGGGCTGGGATTGACTGTGCATTCGCCCAGACTCCGGGGTCTGTGGGGCTGGGATTGACTGTGCCTTCACCCAGACTCCGGGGTCTGTGGGGCTGGGATTGACTGTGCATTCGCCCAGACTCCGGGGTCTGTGGGGCTGGGATTGACTGTGCATTTGCCCAGACTCCGGGGTCTGTGGGGCTGGGATTGACTGTGCATTCACCCAGACTCCGGGGTCTGTGGGGCTGGGATTGACTGTGCATTCACCCAGACTCCGGGGTCTGTGGGGCTGGGATTGACTGTGCATTCGCCCAGACTCCGGGATATGGGGCTGGGATTGACCGTGCACTAACCCAGACTCCGGGGTCTGTGGGGCTGGGATTGACTGTGCATTCACCCAGACTCCGGGGTCGGTGGGGCTGGGATTGACTGTGCATTCACCCAGACTCCGGGGTCTGTGGGGCTGGGATTGACTGTGCATTCACCCAGACTCCGGGGTCTGTGGGGCTGGGATTGACTGTGCATTCACCCAGACTCCGGGGTCTGTGGAGCTGGGATTGACTGTGCATTCACCCAGACTCCGGGGTCTGTGGGGCTGGGATTGACTGTGCATTCACCCAGACTCCGGGGTCTGTGGGGCTGGGATTGACCGTGCACTAACCCAGACTCCGGGATCTGTGGGGCTGGGAATGACTGTCCATTCAACCAGACTCCGGGGTCTGTGGGGCTGGGATTGACTGTGCATTCGCCCAGACTCCGGGGTCTGTGGGGCTGGGATTGACTGTGCATTCACCCAGACTCCGGGGTCTGTGGGGCTGGGATTGACTGTGCATTCACCCAGACTCCGGGGTCTGTGGGGCTGGGATTGACTGTGCACTAACCCAGACTCCGGGGTCTGTGGGGCTGGGATTGACTGTGAATTCACCCAGACTCCGGGGTCTGTGGGGCTGGGAGTGACTGTGCATTCACTCAGACTCCGGGGTCTGTGGGGCTGGGATTGACTGTCCATTCACCCAGACTCCGGGGTCTGTGGGGCTGGGATTGACTGTGCATTCGCCCAGACTCCAGGGTCTGTGGGGCTGGGATTGACTGTGCATTCACCCAGACTCCGGGGTCTGTGGGGCTGGGATTGACTGTGCATTCACCCAGACTCCGGGGTCTGTGGGGCTGGGATTGACTGTGCATTCACCCAGACTCCGGGGTCTGTGGGGCTGGGATTAACTGTGCATTCACCCAGACTCCGGGGTCTTTGGGGCAGGAATTGACTGTGCACTCACCCAGACTCCGGGGTCTGTGGGGCTGGGATTGACTGTGCATTGACCCAGACTCCGGCGTCTGTGGGGCTGGGATTGACTGTGCATTCACCCAGACTCCGGGGTCTGTGGGGCTGGGATTGACTGTGCATTCACCCAGACTCCGGGGTCTGTGGGGCTGGGATTGACTGTGCATTCACCCAGACTCTGGGGTCTGTGGGGCTGGGATTGACTGTGCATTCACCCAGACTCCGGGGTCTGTGGGGCTGGGATTGACTGTGCATTCACCCAGACTCCGGGGTCTGTGGGGCTGGGATTGACTGTGCATTCGCCCAGACTCCGGGGTCTGTGGGGCTGGGATTGACTGTGCCTTCACCCAGACTCCGGGGTCTGTGGGGCTGGGATTGACTGTGCATTCGCCCAGACTCCGGGGTCTGTGGGGCTGGGATTGACTGTGCATTTGCCCAGACTCCGGGGTCTGTGGGGCTGGGATTGACTGTGCATTCACCCAGACTCCGGGGTCTGTGGGGCTGGGATTGACTGTGCATTCACCCAGACTCCGGGGTCTGTGGGGCTGGGATTGGCTGTGCATTCGCCCAGACTCCGGGATATGGGGCTGGGATTGACCGTGCACTAACCCAGACTCCGGGGTCTGTGGGGCTGGGATTGACTGTGCATTCACCCAGACTCCGGGGTCGGTGGGGCTGGGATTGACTGTGCATTCACCCAGTCTCCGGGGTCTGTGGGGCTGGGATTGACTGTGCATTCGCCCAGACTCCAGGGTCTGTGGGGCTGGGATTGACCGTGCACTAACCCAGACTCCGGGGTCTGTGGGGCTGGGATTGACTGTGCATTTACCCAGACTCCGGGGTCTGTGGGGCTGGGATTGCCTGTGCATTCACCCAGACTTCGGGGTCTGTAGGGCTGGGATTGACTGTGCATTCACCCAGACTCCGGGGTCTGTCGGGCTGGGATTGACTGTGCATTCACCCAGACTCCGGGGTCTGTGGAGCTGGGATTGACTGTGCATTCACCCAGACTCCGGGGTCTGTGGGGCTGGGATTGACTGTGCATTCACCCAGACTCCGGGGTCTGTGGGGCTGGGATTGACCGTGCACTAACCCAGACTCCGGGATCTGTGGGGCTGGGATTGACTGTGCATTCACCCAGACTCCGGGGTCTGTGGGGCTGGGATTGACTGTGCATTCACCCAGACTCCGGGGTCTGTGGGGCTGGGATTGACTGTGCATTCAACCAGACTCCGGGGTCTGTGGGGCTGGGATTGACTGTGCATTCACCCAGACTCCGGGGTCTGTGGGGCTGGGATTGACTGTGCATTCACCCAGACTCCGGGGTCTGTGGGGCTGGGATTGACCGTGCACTAACCCAGAATCCGGGGTCTGTGGGGCTGGGATTGACTGTGCATTCACCCAGACTCCGGGGTCTTTGGAGCTGGGATTGACTGTGCATTCACCCAGACTCTGGGGTCTGTGGAGCTGGGATTGACTGTGCATTCACCCAGACTCCTGGGTCTGTGGGGCTGGGATTGACCGTGCACTAACCCAGACTCCGGGGTCTGTGGGGCTGGGATTGACTGTGCATTCATCCAGACTCCGGGGTCTGTGGGGCTGGGATTGACTGTGCATTAGCCCAGACTCCGGGGTCTGTCGGGCTGGGATTGACTGTGCATTCACCCAGGCTCCGGGGTCTGTGGGGCTGGGATTGACTGTGCATTCACCCAGACTCCGGGGTCTGTGGGGCTGGGATTGACTGTGCATTCACCCAGACTCTGGAGTCTGTGGGGCTGGATTGACTGTGCATTCACCCAGACTCAGGTGTCTGTGGGGCTGGGATTGACTGTGCCTTCACCCAGACTCCGGGGTCTGTGGGGCTGGGATTGACTGTGCATTCACCCAGACTCCGGGGTCTGTGGGGCTGGGATTGACTGTGCATTCACCCAGACTCCGGGGTCTGTGGGGCTGGGATTGACTGTGCATTCATCCAGACTCCGGGGTCTGTGGGGCTGGGATTGACTGTGCATTCACCCAGACTCTGGGGTCTGTGGGGCTGGGATTGACTGTGCATTCACCCAGACTCCGGGGTCTGTGGGGCTGGGATTGACTGTGCATTCACCCAGACTCCGGGGTCTGTGGGGCTGGGATTGACTGTGCATTCGCCCAGACTCCGGGGTCTGTGGGGCTGGGATTGACTGTGCCTTCACCCAGACTCCGGGGTCTGTGGGGCTGGGATTGACTGTGCATTCGCCCAGACTCCGGGATATGGGGCTGGGATTGACCGTGCACTAACCCAGACTCCGGGGTCTGTGGGGCTGGGATTGACTGTGCATTCACCCAGACTCCGGGGTCGGTGGGGCTGGGATTGACTGTGCATTCACCCAGACTCCGGGGTCTGTGGGGCTGGGATTGACCGTGCACTAACCCAGACTCCGGGGTCTGTGGGGCTGGGATTGACTGTGCATTCGCCCAGACTCCGGGGTCTGTGGGGCTGGGATTGCCTGTGCATTCACCCAGACTCCGGGGTCTGTGGGGCTGGGATTGACTGAGCATTCACCCAGACTCCGGGGTCTGTGGGGCTGGGATTGACCGTGCACTAACCCAGACTCCTGGGTCTGTGGGGCTGGGATTGACTGTGCATTCACCCAGACTCCGGGGTCTGTGGGGCTGGGAGTGACTGTGCATTCACTCAGACTCCGGGGTCTGTGGGGCTGGGATTGACTGTCCATTCACCCAGACTCCGGGGTCTGTGGGGCTGGGATTGACTGTGCATTCGCCCAGACTCCGGGGTCTGTGGGGCTGGGATTGACTGTGCATTCACCCAGACTCCGGGGTCTGTGGGGCTGGGATTGACTGTGCATTCACCCAGACTCCGGGGTCTGTGGGGCTGGGATTGACTGTGCACTAACCCAGACTCCGGTGTCTGTGGGGCTGGGATTGACTGTGCATTCACCCAGACTCCGGGGTCTGTGGGGCTGGGAGTGACTGTGCATTCACTCAGACTCCGGGGTCTGTGGGGCTGGGATTGACTGTCCATTCACCCAGACTCCGGGGTCTGTGGGGCTGAGATTGACTGTGCATTCGCCCAGACTCCGGGGTCTGTGGGGCTGGGATTGACTGTGCATTCACCCAGACTCCGGGGTCTGTGGGGCTGGGATTGACTGTGCATTCACCCAGACTCCGGGGTCTGTGGGGCTGGGATTGACTGTGCATTCACCCAGACTCCGGGGTCTGTGGGGCTGGGATTAACTGTGCATTCACCCAGACTCCGGGGTCTGTGGGGCTGGGATTGACTGTGCATTCACCCAGACTCCGGGGTCTGTGGGGCTGGGATTGACTGTGCATTGACCCAGACTCCGGCGTCTGTGGGGCTGGGATTGACTGTGCATTCACCCAGACTCCGGGGTCTGTGGGGCTGGGATTGACTGTGCATTCACCCAGACTCCGGGGTCTGTGGGGCTGGGATTGACTGTGCATTCACCCAGACTCCGGGGTCTGTGGGGCTGGGATTGACTGTGCATTCGCCCAGACTCCGGGGTCTGTGGGGCTGGGATTGACTGTGCCTTCACCCAGACTCCGGGGTCTGTGGGGCTGGGATTGACTGTGCATTCGCCCAGACTCCGGGGTCTGTGGGGCTGGGATTGACTGTGCATTTGCCCAGACTCCGGGGTCTGTGGGGCTGGGATTGACTGTGCATTCACCCAGACTCCGGGGTCTGTGGGGCTGGGATTGACTGTGCATTCACCCAGACTCCGGGGTCTGTGGGGCTGGGATTGACTGTGCATTCGCCCAGACTCCGGGATATGGGGCTGGGATTGACCGTGCACTAACCCAGACTCCGGGGTCTGTGGGGCTGGGATTGACTGTGCATTCACCCAGACTCCGGGGTCGGTGGGGCTGGGATTGACTGTGCATTCACCCAGACTCCGGGGTCTGTGGGGCTGGGATTGACTGTGCATTCACCCAGACTCCGGGGTCTGTGGGGCTGGGATTGACTGTGCATTCACCCAGACTCCGGGGTCTGTGGAGCTGGGATTGACTGTGCATTCACCCAGACTCCGGGGTCTGTGGGGCTGGGATTGACTGTGCATTCACCCAGACTCCGGGGTCTGTGGGGCTGGGATTGACCGTGCACTAACCCAGACTCCGGGATCTGTGGGGCTGGGATTGACTGTCCATTCACCCAGACTCCGGGGTCTGTGGGGCTGGGATTGACTGTGCATTCGCCCAGACTCCGGGGTCTGTGGGGCTGGGATTGACTGTGCATTCACCCAGACTCCGGGGTCTGTGGGGCTGGGATTGACTGTGCATTCACCCAGACTCCGGGGTCTGTGGGGCTGGGATTGACTGTGCACTAACCCAGACTCCGGGGTCTGTGGGGCTGGGATTGACTGTGAATTCACCCAGACTCCGGGGTCTGTGGGGCTGGGAGTGACTGTGCATTCACTCAGACTCCGGGGTCTGTGGGGCTGGGATTGACTGTCCATTCACCCAGACTCCGGGGTCTGTGGGGCTGGGATTGACTGTGCATTCGCCCAGACTCCAGGGTCTGTGGGGCTGGGATTGACTGTGCATTCACCCAGACTCCGGGGTCTGTGGGGCTGGGATTGACTGTGCATTCACCCAGACTCCGGGGTCTGTGGGGCTGGGATTGACTGTGCATTCACCCAGACTCCGGGGTCTGTGGGGCTGGGATTAACTGTGCATTCACCCAGACTCCGGGGTCTTTGGGGCAGGAATTGACTGTGCACTCACCCAGACTCCGGGGTCTGTGGGGCTGGGATTGACTGTGCATTGACCCAGACTCCGGCGTCTGTGGGGCTGGGATTGACTGTGCATTCACCCAGACTCCGGGGTCTGTGGGGCTGGGATTGACTGTGCATTCACCCAGACTCCGGGGTCTGTGGGGCTGGGATTGACTGTGCATTCACCCAGACTCTGGGGTCTGTGGGGCTGGGATTGACTGTGCATTCACCCAGACTCCGGGGTCTGTGGGGCTGGGATTGACTGTGCATTCACCCAGACTCCGGGGTCTGTGGGGCTGGGATTGACTGTGCATTCGCCCAGACTCCGGGGTCTGTGGGGCTGGGATTGACTGTGCCTTCACCCAGACTCCGGGGTCTGTGGGGCTGGGATTGACTGTGCATTCGCCCAGACTCCGGGGTCTGTGGGGCTGGGATTGACTGTGCATTTGCCCAGACTCCGGGGTCTGTGGGGCTGGGATTGACTGTGCATTCACCCAGACTCCGGGGTCTGTGGGGCTGGGATTGACTGTGCATTCACCCAGACTCCGGGGTCTGTGGGGCTGGGATTGGCTGTGCATTCGCCCAGACTCCGGGATATGGGGCTGGGATTGACCGTGCACTAACCCAGACTCCGGGGTCTGTGGGGCTGGGATTGACTGTGCATTCACCCAGACTCCGGGGTCGGTGGGGCTGGGATTGACTGTGCATTCACCCAGTCTCCGGGGTCTGTGGGGCTGGGATTGACTGTGCATTCGCCCAGACTCCAGGGTCTGTGGGGCTGGGATTGACCGTGCACTAACCCAGACTCCGGGGTCTGTGGGGCTGGGATTGACTGTGCATTTACCCAGACTCCGGGGTCTGTGGGGCTGGGATTGCCTGTGCATTCACCCAGACTTCGGGGTCTGTAGGGCTGGGATTGACTGTGCATTCACCCAGACTCCGGGGTCTGTCGGGCTGGGATTGACTGTGCATTCACCCAGACTCCGGGGTCTGTGGAGCTGGGATTGACTGTGCATTCACCCAGACTCCGGGGTCTGTGGGGCTGGGATTGACTGTGCATTCACCCAGACTCCGGGGTCTGTGGGGCTGGGATTGACCGTGCACTAACCCAGACTCCGGGATCTGTGGGGCTGGGATTGACTGTGCATTCACCCAGACTCCGGGGTCTGTGGGGCTGGGATTGACTGTGCATTCACCCAGACTCCGGGGTCTGTGGGGCTGGGATTGACTGTGCATTCAACCAGACTCCGGGGTCTGTGGGGCTGGGATTGACTGTGCATTCACCCAGACTCCGGGGTCTGTGGGGCTGGGATTGACTGTGCATTCACCCAGACTCCGGGGTCTGTGGGGCTGGGATTGACCGTGCACTAACCCAGAATCCGGGGTCTGTGGGGCTGGGATTGACTGTGCATTCACCCAGACTCCGGGGTCTTTGGAGCTGGGATTGACTGTGCATTCACCCAGACTCTGGGGTCTGTGGAGCTGGGATTGACTGTGCATTCACCCAGACTCCTGGGTCTGTGGGGCTGGGATTGACCGTGCACTAACCCAGACTCCGGGGTCTGTGGGGCTGGGATTGACTGTGCATTCATCCAGACTCCGGGGTCTGTGGGGCTGGGATTGACTGTGCATTAGCCCAGACTCCGGGGTCTGTCGGGCTGGGATTGACTGTGCATTCACCCAGGCTCCGGGGTCTGTGGGGCTGGGATTGACTGTGCATTCACCCAGACTCCGGGGTCTGTGGGGCTGGGATTGACTGTGCATTCACCCAGACTCTGGAGTCTGTGGGGCTGGATTGACTGTGCATTCACCCAGACTCAGGTGTCTGTGGGGCTGGGATTGACTGTGCCTTCACCCAGACTCCGGGGTCTGTGGGGCTGGGATTGACTGTGCATTCACCCAGACTCCGGGGTCTGTGGGGCTGGGATTGACTGTGCATTCACCCAGACTCCGGGGTCTGTGGGGCTGGGATTGACTGTGCATTCATCCAGACTCCGGGGTCTGTGGGGCTGGGATTGACTGTGCATTCACCCAGACTCTGGGGTCTGTGGGGCTGGGATTGACTGTGCATTCACCCAGACTCCGGGGTCTGTGGGGCTGGGATTGACTGTGCATTCACCCAGACTCCGGGGTCTGTGGGGCTGGGATTGACTGTGCATTCGCCCAGACTCCGGGGTCTGTGGGGCTGGGATTGACTGTGCCTTCACCCAGACTCCGGGGTCTGTGGGGCTGGGATTGACTGTGCATTCGCCCAGACTCCGGGATATGGGGCTGGGATTGACCGTGCACTAACCCAGACTCCGGGGTCTGTGGGGCTGGGATTGACTGTGCATTCACCCAGACTCCGGGGTCGGTGGGGCTGGGATTGACTGTGCATTCACCCAGACTCCGGGGTCTGTGGGGCTGGGATTGACCGTGCACTAACCCAGACTCCGGGGTCTGTGGGGCTGGGATTGACTGTGCATTCGCCCAGACTCCGGGGTCTGTGGGGCTGGGATTGCCTGTGCATTCACCCAGACTCCGGGGTCTGTGGGGCTGGGATTGACTGAGCATTCACCCAGACTCCGGGGTCTGTGGGGCTGGGATTGACCGTGCACTAACCCAGACTCCGGGATCTGTGGGGCTGGGATTGACTGTGCATTCACCCAGACTCCGGGGTCTGTGGGGCTGGGATTGACTGTGCATTCACCCAGACTCCGGGGTCTGTGGGGCTGGGATTGACTGTGCATTCAACCAGACTCCGGGGTCTGTGGGGCTGGGATTGACTGTGCATTCACCCAGACTCCGGGGTCTGTGGGGCTGGGATTGACTGTGCATTCACCCAGACTCCGGGGTCTGTGGGGCTGGGATTGACCGTGCACTAACCCAGAATCCGGGGTCTGTGGGGCTGGGATTGACTGTGCATTCACCCAGACTCCGGGGTCTGTGGAGCTGGGATTGACTGTGCATTCACCCAGACTCTGGGGTCTGTGGAGCTGGGATTGACTGTGCATTCACCCAGACTCCGGTGTCTGTGGGGCTGGGATTGACCGTGCACTAACCCAGACTCCGGGGTCTGTGGGGCTGGGATTGACTGTGCATTCACCCAGACTCCGGGGTCTGTGGGGCTGGGATTGACTGTGCATTAGCCCAGACTCCGGAGTCTGTCGGGCTGGGATTGACTGTGCATTCACCCAGGCTCCGGGGTCTGTGGGGCTGGGATTGACTGTGCATTCACCCAGACTCCGGGGTCTGTGGGGCTGGGATTGACTGTGCATTCACCCAGACTCTGGAGTCTGTGGGGCTGGATTGACTGTGCATTCACCCAGACTCAGGTGTCTGTGGGGCTGGGATTGACTGTGCCTTAACCCAGACTCCGGGGTCTGTGGGGCTGGGATTGACTGTGCATTCACCCAGACTCCGGGGTCTGTGGGGCTGGGATTGACTGTGCATTCACCCAGACTCCGGGGTCTGTGGGGCTGGGATTGACTGTGCATTCGCCCAGACTCCGGGATATGGGGCTGGGATTGACCGTGCACTAACCCAGACTCCGGGGTCTGTGGGGCTGGGATTGACCGTGCACTAACCCAGACTCCGGGGTCTGTGGGCCTGGGATTGACTGTGCATTCGCCCAGACTCCGGGGTCTGTGGGGCTGGGATTGCCTGTGCATTCACCCAGACTCCGGGGTCTGTGGGGCTGGGATTGACTGTGCATTCACCCAGACTCCGGGGTCTGTGGGGCTGGGATTGACTGTCCATTCACCCAGACTCCGGGGTCTGTGGGGCTGGGATTGACTGTGCATTCGCCCAGACTCCGGGGTCTGTGGGGCTGGGATTGACTGTGCATTCACCCAGACTCCGGGGTCTGTGGGGCTGGGATTGACTGTGCATTCACCCAGACTCCGGGGTCTGTGGGGCTGGGATTGACTGTGCACTAACCCAGAGTCCGCGGTCTGTGGGGCTGGGATTGACTGTGCATTCACCCAGACTCCGGTGTCTGTGGGGCTGGGAGTGACTGTGCATTCACTCAGACTCCGGGGTCTGTGGGGCTGGGATTGACTGTCCATTCACCCAGACTCCGGGGTCTGTGGGGCTGGGATTGACTGTGCATTCGCCCAGACTCCGGGGTCTGTGGGGCTGGGATTGACTGTGCATTCACCCAGACTCCGGGGTCTGTGGGGCTGGGATTGACTGTGCATTCACCCAGACTCCGGGGTCTGTGGGGCTGGGATTGACTGTGCATTCACCCAGACTCCGGGGTCTGTGGGGCTGGGATTAACTGTGCATTCACCCAGACTCCGGGGTCTGTGGGGCTGGAATTGACTGTGCATTCACCCAGACTCCGGGGTCTGTGGGGCTGGGATTGACTGTGCATTGACCCAGACTCCGGCGTCTGTGGGGCTGGGATTGACTGTGCATTCACCCAGACTCCGGGGTCTGTGGGGCTGGGATTGACTGTGCATTCACCCAGACTCCGGGGTCTGTGGGGCTGGGATTGACTGTGCATTCACCCAGACTCTGGGGTCTGTGGGGCTGGGATTGACTGTGCATTCACCCAGACTCCGGGGTCTGTGGGGCTGGGATTGACTGTGCATTCACCCAGACTCCGGGGTCTTTGGGGCTGGGATTGACTGTGCGTTCGCCCAGACTCCGGGGTCTGTGGGGCTGGGATTGACTGTGCCTTCACCCAGACTCCGGGGTCTGTGGGGCTGGGATTGACTGTGCATTCGCCCAGACTCCGGGGTCTGTGGGGCTGGGATTGACTGTGCATTTGCCCAGACTCCGGGGTCTGTGGGGCTGGGATTGACTGTGCATTCACCCAGACTCCGGGGTCTGTGGGGCTGGGATTGACTGTGCATTCACCCAGACTCCGGGGTTTGTGGGGCTGGGATTGACTGTGCATTCGCCCAGACTCCGGGATATGGGGCTGGGATTGACCGTGCACTAACCCAGACTCCGGGGTCTGTGGGGCTGGGATTGACTGTGCATTCACCCAGACTCCGGGGTCGGTGGGGCTGGGATTGACTGTGCATTCGCCCAGACTGCGGGGTCTGTGGGGCTGGGATTGCCTGTGCATTCACCCAGACTCCGGGGTCTGTAGGGCTGGGATTGACTGTGCATTCACCCAGACTCCGGGGTCTGTGGGGCTGGGATTGACTGTGCATTCACCCAGACTCCGGGGTCTGTGGAGCTGGGATTGACTGTGCATTCACCCAGACTCCGGGGTCTGTGGGGCTGGGATTGACTGTGCATTCACCCAGACTCCGGGGTCTGTGGGGCTGGGATTGACCGTGCACTAACCCAGACTCCGGGATCTGTGGGGCTGGGATTGACTGTGCATTCACCCAGACTCCGGGGTCTGTGGGGCTGGGATTGACTGTGCATTCACCCAGACTCCGGGGTCTGTGGGGCTGGGATTGACTGTGCATTCAACCAGACTCCGGGGTCTGTGGGGCTGGGATTGACTGTGCATTCACCCAGACTCCGGGGTCTGTGGGGCTGGGATTGACTGTGCATTCACCCAGACTCCGGGGTTCTGTGGGGCTGGGATTGACCGTGCACTAACCCAGAATCCGGGGTCTGCGGGGCTGGGATTGACTGTGCATTCACCCAGACTCCGGGGTCTTTGGAGATGGGATTGACTGTGCATTCACCCAGACTCTGGGGTCTGTGGAGCTGGGATTGACTGTGCATTCACCCAGACTCCGGGGTCTGTGGGGCTGGGATTGACCGTGCACTAACCCAGACTCCGGGGTCTGTGGGGCTGGGATTGACTGTGCATTCATCCAGACTCCGGGGTCTGTGGGGCTGGGATTGACTGTGCATTAGCCCAGACTCCGGGGTCTGTCGGGCTGGGATTGACTGTGCATTCACCCAGGCTCCGGGGTCTGTGGGGCTGGGATTGACTGTGCATTCACCCAGACTCCGGGGTCTGTGGGGCTGGGATTGACTGTGCATTCACCCAGACTCTGGAGTCTGTGGGGCTGGATTGACTGTGCATTTACCCAGACTCAGGTGTCTGTGGGGCTGGGATTGACTGTGCCTTCACCCAGACTCCGGGGTCTGTGGGGCTGGGATTGACTGTGCATTCACCCAGACTCCGGGGTCTGTGGGGCTGGGATTGACTGTGCATTCACCCAGACTCCGGGGTCTGTGGGGCTGGGATTGACTGTGCATTCACCCAGACTCCGGGGTCTGTGGGGCTGGGATTGACTGTGCATTCACCCAGACTCTGGGGTCTGTGGGGCTGGGATTGACTGTGCATTCACCCAGACTCCGGGGTCTGTGGGGCTGGGATTGACTGTGCATTCACCCAGACTCCGGGGTCTGTGGGGCTGGGATTGACTGTGCTTTCGCCCAGACTCCGGGGTCTGTGGGGCTGGGATTGACTGTGCCTTCACCCAGACTCCGGGGTCTGTGGGGCTGGGATTGACTGTGCATTCGCCCAGACTCCGGGATATGGGGCTGGGATTGACCGTGCACTAACCCAGACTCCGGGGTCTGTGGGGCTGGGATTGACTGTGCATTCACCCAGACTCCGGGGTCGGTGGGGCTGGGATTGACTGTGCATTCACCCAGACTCCGGGGTCTGTGGGGCTGGGATTGACTGTGCATTCGCCCAGACTCCAGGGTCTGTGGGGCTGAGATTGACCGTACACTAACCCAGACTCCGGGGTCTGTGGGGCTGGGATTGACTGTGCATTCGCCCAGACTCTGGGGTCTGTGGGGCTGGGATTGCCTGTGCATTCACCCAGACTCCGGGGTCTGTGGGGCTGGGATTGACTGTGCATTCACCCAGACTCCGGGGTCTGTGGGGCAGGGATTGACTGTGCATTCACCCAGACTCCGGGGTCTGTGGAGCTGGGATTGACTGTGCATTCACCCAGACTCCGGGGTCTGCGGGGCTGGGATTGACTGAGCATTGACCCAGACTCCGGGGTCTGTGGGGCTGGGATTGACCGTGCACTAACCCTGACTCCGGGATCTGTGGGGCTGGGATTGACTGTGCATTCACCCAGACTCCGGGGTCTGTGGGGCTGGGATTGACTGTGCATTCACCCAGACTCCGGGGTCTGTGGGGCTGGGATTGACTGTGCATTCAACCAGACTCCGGGGTCTGTGGGGCTGGGATTGACTGTGCATTCACCCAGACTCCGGGGTCTGTGGGGCTGGGATTGACTGTGCATTCACCCAGACTCCGGGGTCTGTGGGGCTGGGATTGACCGTGCACTAACCCAGAATCCGGGGTCTGTGGGGCTGGGATTGACTGTGCATTCACCCAGACTCCTGGGTCTGTGGAGCTGGGATTGACTGTGCATTCACCCAGACTCTGGGGTCTGTGGAGCTGGGATTGACTGTGCATTCACCCAGACTCCGGTGTCTGTGGGGCTGGGATTGACCGTGCACTAACCCAGACTCCGGGGTCTGTGGGGCTGGGATTGACTGTGCATTCACCCAGACTCCGGGGTCTGTGGGGCTGGGATTGACTGTGCATTAGCCCAGACTCCGGGGTCTGTCGGGCTGGGATTGACTGTGCATTCACCCAGGCTCCGGGGTCTGTGGGGCTGGGATTGACTGTGCATTCACCCAGACTCCGGGGTCTGTGGGGCTGGGATTGACTGTGCATTCACCCAGACTCTGGAGTCTGTGGGGCTGGATTGACTGTGCATTCACCCAGACTCAGGTGTCTGTGGGGCTGGGATTGACTGTGCCTTCACCCAGACTCCGGGGTCTGTGGGGCTGGGATTGACTGTGCATTCACCCAGACTCCGGGGTCTGTGGGGCTGGGATTGACTGTGCATTCACCCAGACTCCGGGGTCTGTGGGGCTGGGATTGACTGTGCATTCACCCAGACTCCGGGGTCTGTGGGGCTGGGATTGACTGTGCATTCACCCAGACTCCGGGGTCTGTGGGGCTGGGATTGACTGTGCATTCACCCAGACTCCGGGGTCTGTGGGGCTGGGATTGACCGTGCACTAACCCAGAATCCGGGGTCTGTGGGGCTGGGATTGACTGTGCATTCACCCAGACTCCGGGGTCTGTGGAGCTGGGATTGACTGTGCATTCACCCAGACTCTGGGGTCTGTGGAGCTGGGATTGACTGTGCATTCACCCAGACTCCGGTGTCTGTGGGGCTGGGATTGACCGTGCACTAACCCAGACTCCGGGGTGTGTGGGGCTGGGATTGACTGTGCATTCACCCAGACTCCGGGGTCTGTGGGGCTGGGATTGACTGTGCATTAGCCCAGACTCCGGGGTCTGTCGGGCTGGGATTGACTGTGCATTCACCCAGGCTCCGGGGTCTGTGGGGCTGGGATTGACTGTGCATTCACCCAGACTCTGGAGTCTGTGGGGCTGGATTGACTGTGCATTCACCCAGACTCAGGTGTCTGTGGGGCTGGGATTGACTGTGCCTTCACCCAGACTCCGGGGTCTGTGGGGCTGGGATTGACTGTGCATTCACCCAGACTCCGGGGTCTGTGGGGCTGGGATTGACTGTGCATTCACCCAGACTCCGGGGTCTGTGGGGCTGGGATTGACTGTGCATTCACCCAGACTCCGGGGTCTGTGGGGCTGGGATTGACTGTGCATTCACCCAGACTCTGGGGTCTGTGGGGCTGGGATTGACTGTGCATTCACCCAGACTCCGGGGTCTGTGGGGCTGGGATTGACTGTGCATTCACCCAGACTCCGGGGTCTGTGGGGCTGGGATTGACTGTGCATTCACCCAGACTCCGGGGTCTGTGGGGCTGGGATTGACTGTGCATTCGCCCAGACTCCCGGGTCTGTGGGGCTGGGATTGACTGTGCATTCACCCAGACTCCGGGGTCTGTGGGGCTGGGATTGACTGTGCATTCACCCAGACTCCGGGGTCTGTGGAGCTGGGATTGACTGTGCATTCACCCAGACTCCGGGGTCTGTGGGGCTGGGATTGACTGTGCATTCACCCAGACTCCGGGGTCTGTGGGGCTGGGATTGACCGTGCACTAACCCAGACTCCGGGATCTGTGGGGCTGGGATTGACTGTGCATTCACCCAGACTCCGGGGTCTGTGGGGCTGGGATTGACTGTGCATTCACCCAGACTCCGGGGTCTGTGGGGCTGGGATTGACTGTGCATTCAACCAGACTCCGGGGTCTGTGGGGCTGGGATTGACTGTGCATTCACCCAGACTCCGGGGTCTGTGGGGCTGGGATTGACTGTGCATTCACCCAGACTCCGGGGTTCTGTGGGGCTGGGATTGACCGTGCACTAACCCAGAATCCGGGGTCTGCGGGGCTGGGATTGACTGTGCATTCACCCAGACTCCGGGGTCTTTGGAGATGGGATTGACTGTGCATTCACCCAGACTCTGGGGTCTGTGGAGCTGGGATTGACTGTGCATTCACCCAGACTCCGGGGTCTGTGGGGCTGGGATTGACCGTGCACTAACCCAGACTCCGGGGTCTGTGGGGCTGGGATTGACTGTGCATTCATCCAGACTCCGGGGTCTGTGGGGCTGGGATTGACTGTGCATTAGCCCAGACTCCGGGGTCTGTCGGGCTGGGATTGACTGTGCATTCACCCAGGCTCCGGGGTCTGTGGGGCTGGGATTGACTGTGCATTCACCCAGACTCCGGGGTCTGTGGGGCTGGGATTGACTGTGCATTCACCCAGACTCTGGAGTCTGTGGGGCTGGATTGACTGTGCATTTACCCAGACTCAGGTGTCTGTGGGGCTGGGATTGACTGTGCCTTCACCCAGACTCCGGGGTCTGTGGGGCTGGGATTGACTGTGCATTCACCCAGACTCCGGGGTCTGTGGGGCTGGGATTGACTGTGCATTCACCCAGACTCCGGGGTCTGTGGGGCTGGGATTGACTGTGCATTCACCCAGACTCCGGGGTCTGTGGGGCTGGGATTGACTGTGCATTCACCCAGACTCCGGGGTCTGTGGGGCTGGGATTGACTGTGCATTCACCCAGACTCCGGGGTCTGTGGGGCTGGGATTGACTGTGCATTCACCCAGACTCCGGGGTCTGTGGGGCTGGGATTGACTGTGCTTTCGCCCAGACTCCGGGGTCTGTGGGGCTGGGATTGACTGTGCCTTCACCCAGACTCCGGGGTCTGTGGGGCTGGGATTGACTGTGCATTCGCCCAGACTCCGGGATATGGGGCTGGGATTGACCGTGCACTAACCCAGACTCCGGGGTCTGTGGGGCTGGGATTGACTGTGCATTCACCCAGACTCCGGGGTCGGTGGGGCTGGGATTGACTGTGCATTCACCCAGACTCCGGGGTCTGTGGGGCTGGGATTGACTGTGCATTCGCCCAGACTCCAGGGTCTGTGGGGCTGAGATTGACCGTACACTAACCCAGACTCCGGGGTCTGTGGGGCTGGGATTGACTGTGCATTCGCCCAGACTCTGGGGTCTGTGGGGCTGGGATTGCCTGTGCATTCACCCAGACTCCGGGGTCTGTGGGGCTGGGATTGACTGTGCATTCACCCAGACTCCGGGGTCTGTGGGGCAGGGATTGACTGTGCATTCACCCAGACTCCGGGGTCTGTGGAGCTGGGATTGACTGTGCATTCACCCAGACTCCGGGGTCTGCGGGGCTGGGATTGACTGAGCATTCACCCAGACTCCGGGGTCTGTGGGGCTGGGATTGACCGTGCACTAACCCAGACTCCGGGATCTGTGGGGCTGGGATTGACTGTGCATTCACCCAGACTCCGGGGTCTGTGGGGCTGGGATTGACTGTGCATTCACCCAGACTCCGGGGTCTGTGGGGCTGGGATTGACTGTGCATTCAACCAGACTCCGGGGTCTGTGGGGCTGGGATTGACTGTGCATTCACCCAGACTCCGGGGTCTGTGGGGCTGGGATTGAGTGTGCATTCACCCAGACTCCGGGGTCTGTGGGGCTGGGATTGACCGTGCACTAACCCAGAATCCGGGGTCTGTGGGGCTGGGATTGACTGTGCATTCACCCAGACTCCGGGGTCTGTGGAGCTGGGATTGACTGTGCATTCACCCAGACTCTGGGGTCTGTGGAGCTGGGATTGACTGTGCATTCACCCAGACTCCGGTGTCTGTGGGGCTGGGATTGACCGTGCACTAACCCAGACTCCGGGGTCTGTGGGGCTGGGATTGACTGTGCATTCACCCAGACTCCGGGGTCTGTGGGGCTGGGATTGACTGTGCATTAGCCCAGACTCCGGGGTCTGTCGGGCTGGGATTGACTGTGCATTCACCCAGGCTCCGGGGTCTGTGGGGCTGGGATTGACTGTGCATTCACCCAGACTCCGGGGTCTGTGGGGCTGGGATTGACTGTGCATTCACCCAGACTCTGGAGTCTGTGGGGCTGGATTGACTGTGCATTCACCCAGACTCAGGTGTCTGTGGGGCTGGGATTGACTGTGCCTTCACCCAGACTCCGGGGTCTGTGGGGCTGGGATTGACTGTGCATTCACCCAGACTCCGGGGTCTGTGGGGCTGGGATTGACTGTGCATTCACCCAGACTCCGGGGTCTGTGGGGCTGGGATTGACTGTGCATTCACCCAGACTCCGGGGTCTGTGGGGCTGGGATTGACTGTGCATTCACCCAGACTCCGGGGTCTGTGGGGCTGGGATTGACTGTGCATTCACCCAGACTCCGGGGTCTGTGGGGCTGGGATTGACCGTGCACTAACCCAGAATCCGGGGTCTGTGGGGCTGGGATTGACTGTGCATTCACCCAGACTCCGGGGTCTGTGGAGCTGGGATTGACTGTGCATTCACCCAGACTCTGGGGTCTGTGGAGCTGGGATTGACTGTGCATTCACCCAGACTCCGGTGTCTGTGGGGCTGGGATTGACCGTGCACTAACCCAGACTCCGGGGTCTGTGGGGCTGGGATTGACTGTGCATTCACCCAGACTCCGGGGTCTGTGGGGCTGGGATTGACTGTGCATTAGCCCAGACTCCGGGGTCTGTCGGGCTGGGATTGACTGTGCATTCACCCAGGCTCCGGGGTCTGTGGGGCTGGGATTGACTGTGCATTCACCCAGACTCTGGAGTCTGTGGGGCTGGATTGACTGTGCATTCACCCAGACTCAGGTGTCTGTGGGGCTGGGATTGACTGTGCCTTCACCCAGACTCCGGGGTCTGTGGGGCTGGGATTGACTGTGCATTCACCCAGACTCCGGGGTCTGTGGGGCTGGGATTGACTGTGCATTCACCCAGACTCCGGGGTCTGTGGGGCTGGGATTGACTGTGCATTCACCCAGACTCCGGGGTCTGTGGGGCTGGGATTGACTGTGCATTCACCCAGACTCTGGGGTCTGTGGGGCTGGGATTGACTGTGCATTCACCCAGACTCCGGGGTCTGTGGGGCTGGGATTGACTGTGCATTCACCCAGACTCCGGGGTCTGTGGGGCTGGGATTGACTGTGCATTCACCCAGACTCCGGGGTCTGTGGGGCTGGGATTGACTGTGCATTCGCCCAGACTCCCGGGTCTGTGGGGCTGGGATTGACTGTGCATTCACCCAGACTCCGGGGTCTGTGGGGCTGGGATTGACTGTGCATTCACCCAGACTCCGGGGTCTGTGGGGCTGGGATTGACTGTGCATTCGCCCAGACTCCGGGATTTGGGGCTGGGATTGACCGTGCACTAACCCAGACTCCGGGGTCTGTGGGGCTGGGATTGACTGTGCATTCACCCAGACTCCGGGGTCTGTGGGGCTGGGATTGACTGTGCATTAGCCCAGACTCCGGGGTCTGTCGGGCTGGGATTGACTGTGCATTCACCCAGGCTCCGGGGTCTGTGGGGCTGGGATTGACTGTGCATTCACCCAGACTCTGGAGTCTGTGGGGCTGGATTGACTGTGCATTCACCCAGACTCAGGTGTCTGTGGGGCTGGGATTGACTGTGCCTTCACCCAGACTCCGGGGTCTGTGGGGCTGGGATTGACTGTGCATTCACCCAGACTCCGGGGTCTGTGGGGCTGGGATTGACTGTGCATTCACCCAGACTCCGGGGTCTGTGGGGCTGGGATTGACTGTGCATTCACCCAGACTCCGGGGTCTGTGGGGCTGGGATTGACTGTGCATTCACCCAGACTCTGGGGTCTGTGGGGCTGGGATTGACTGTGCATTCACCCAGACTCCGGGGTCTGTGGGGCTGGGATTGACTGTGCATTCACCCAGACTCCGGGGTCTGTGGGGCTGGGATTGACTGTGCATTCACCCAGACTCCGGGGTCTGTGGGGCTGGGATTGACTGTGCATTCGCCCAGACTCCCGGGTCTGTGGGGCTGGGATTGACTGTGCATTCACCCAGACTCCGGGGTCTGTGGGGCTGGGATTGACTGTGCATTCACCCAGACTCCGGGGTCTGTGGGGCTGGGATTGACTGTGCATTCGCCCAGACTCCGGGATTTGGGGCTGGGATTGACCGTGCACTAACCCAGACTCCGGGGTCTGTGGGGCTGGGATTGACTGTGCATTCGCCCAGACTCCGGGGTCTGTGGGGCTGGGATTGACTGTGCATTCACCCAGACTCCTGGGTCTGTGGGGCTGGGATTGACTGTGCATTCGCCCAGACTCCAGGGTCTGTGGGGCTGGGATTGACCGTGCACTAACCCAGACTCCGGGGTCTGTGGGGCTGGGATTGACTGTGCATTCGCCCAGACTCCGGGGTCTGTGGGGCTGGGATTGACTGTGCATTCACCCAGACTCCGGGGTCTGTGGGGCTGGGATTAACTATGCATTCACCCAGACACCGGGGTCTGTGGGGCTGGGATTGACCGTGCACTAACCCAGACTCCGGTGTCTGTGGGGCTGGGATTGACTGTGCATTCGCCCAGGGTGTCATAACAATCCATACTATACAAACATAACGCATTTCACTCAGCCATTAAAGCACTTACTGTGGTTAAAATAAATAAAAACAGCAAGTTAAATTGACATCATGTTACTTAATAAGCTTGTGGCATTGGAACAGCAGACTTGTTGAACAGATTTTTCCCAGCAATCGGCATTCTAAATTGCTGGCCCGAAGAGAGACTTTAAAATTGATGATATGAAGAGTGAGAGGGATCACCGATGAGGGCCTGATCTTTCTTCTTAACTGCTTTGTTAATTAAATTAATTAGCATGCATTTATCCTGATAGTAAACAGGGGATATCGAGGAGAAAGTAAGTGAAAGTACAGAGCTAAAGTCATTAGTCCCTTGGTAGCTTAAAGCTGACGAACGTAGGTGGAGTCAGAATTGAAAAACTTAGGTAGGTAGAATCAGAATCGATAAACTATTGTCCAGTTTCGGAGATCAGCTGTGGGTGAGCAAAGATCAGAATCGATTTGAAGGCCAACGTAACAGAGGATACACTGATGGAGAAATTCCCTTTGGAATGAGGATCCAGGAGGTGTGCAGAATCAGTTCCAGGAAAGAACGACAAAGGTAAAGTTGGAGGCCACCATATGATCCAGAAGCAGCAAAGAGATCAGTCCAGGACAGAGTAACTCCAGCCAAGAACCAGGCGAACCAAAGGTGCTAAACCAGTAGAGTGAGTCCAATCAGTGGCTCAGCTGGGGACTACAGAGCCTTCAGACCCTCAATCATATCAGCAATGGGGAAAGGGCTAAAACTGATCAAAAATACTTTAAACTACAAGCATCAGATCAGATCAGAGGTGCAGCAGCTGAGTTTTAAGGTGTCATCCTGTGGAGTCTTGCTCAGTATTGGAATCCCAAAACATCTCAACTGTGGTGAGGTCTGAAATTCTTCACTCAGCAAACACTATCAAACAACAGATTGAACTGGTTATTTGTATTAGTCATAGAATTGCTACAGTGCAGAAGGAGGCCCATTTAGTGCACCGACCCGCTGAAAGAGGGCCCACGACCCCGGCCTGTCCCCACAACCCTACCTAACCTGTACATCTTTGGACCCTAGAGGGCAATTTAGCATGGCCAATCCACCTAACCTGCATATTTTTGGACTGTGGAGGAAACCGGAGCACCCGGAGGAAACTCACGCAGGTACAGGGAGAAAGTGGAAACTCCACACAGACAGTGACCCAAGGCAGGAATTGAACCCGGATTCGTGGTGCTGTGAGGCAATAGTGCTAACCACTGTGCCACCCCTGTTGTCCCTTTGTATTATTTTACCAACATGATGAAATAACTCATTGCATGTGAGGTGAATTGCAATGTTCAAAAGAGAGGTATTAATCTTTCCCACAGTGATATAGTCATGTTGAAATTAACATTTCCGATCAAAGTGGAGCAATTGGGAGGCCAGGACCTAAAATTATTCTTTTAGCAATCTGTGAATGAAATCATATCAAAACACAGCTTTAAAATATTCATTTATATCAATGCAGATTCATCTTCAAGCCATTAATTACTGAGGGAAGCAAGAATTTTCTCCAACTTAATAAAGAGAAAACTTAATCCCCCTCGATGCCCCAAACAATGGAGGGGATATCTGTGAAAGTCTCGGCCACCTTGTCGACCTAAGGAACAATACATTATCTTGCAGAACAAGCCTGTTAGAGGATCAAGTGCACTGGATCAAAAGAGTGAAATGTTTTTAGTGCAAAGAGATATTTTGTGGGTCACTCTCCCCAATTGTAAACTGCACAGGCAGTGCTGCCCATTTACATTAGAGTACTGTGAAGCTGACTAAGCCCGACAGACTGTTCCTTGTAGGTTTAGTGGGGTCCTGCTCAGATGCTTTTTATCGCTTTGGGACAGATTTGGGCCACTCGATTGTTACACAAATTTCATGTCAAGCGTGTCCTATATATTTCTTCTCGGCATAAAATTGCACAACCATAAGAATTAACTGTGATGCTATTGTCAAAGCATCTCAAATAACCTGAACATTTATGCTTTGATGCATTATGAGAGGACAGCACATATTTAGCTTAAGCACATACTTAGCATTTAATATAAATATAAATTCTGTAATATTTCACTTTTTTGCATAGATCAATTTGCAAAAGGCCAGGCTGCTGAATAGGAATGACAGAGCAAAGACGCATAGTCCTGGCCTTCTAACCTGCACCTCTTATTGTTCATTGTATAAATTAAGGTTAAGTGACAACAGCTGGGGAGCATCCATTGGATAATAACTTGTGCATATATGAAAAAACACTCAGGGTGTTGCATAGAAGATTACACAGGTCATTAACAGGTCCAGCCAGTAGGCAGCTTAGAATGTTGTTCATCCTGACTGCTCCTCTTCTGTGGTTATGTCGGCGCCTGGGTGTCTGTTATAAAGTAAGTAAACTAAAGTTGCCATAGTCCCAGATGACCATAGATTGCTTTCCTCTAGGAGGGGGAGAACTGACTGGTGGTGATTTAACCTGAGGATCACCACACCTCAGGTGAGAGACAAGGTTGAGAAGGCAGGCCTTTATGAATAACTTCAGCCGGTATGGGAATTGAACCTGCACTATTGGCCTTACTCTGCATCATAAACTAGATGTCCAGCCAACTGAGCTAAACCAAGCTAACCCACATGAGACCTATGGGGTCAGACCAATTAGCCTTCCCGTGAGTCTCATTGAGTACGAGCTTTCCCATTGAGGGGTGGGGGCCCCATCAGCGGAGTAATGGACTCTGTATAAAAGGCTCAGCCAGAATGGGAGCTGAGCAGAGTAGGCCCGGCAGGGCCTTTAAGTGTATTGTGTAAACAGTTACTTTACAATAAAAATCAGTTTTTTTATGCCACTCGTGTGACTCTTCTACGGCCCCTAAATTGGTAATGAGGATGAAAGTGGAGCACTGCTAACTGTTAGATGCATGGTCATTTCTACTCATACCACTGGGACAAGGTTTGCACTAATTTCAAAATGCAGCTCTTTGGGAGACTTGATGTGTTCGATGCAAGTGTAGAGGATTGGACACACAGCTTTTGCATTTCTTTTTCCAGGCTAAAGCTATAAACGGTGATGAACACCAGACAGTGATACTGTGACTGCCTGTGCAGCACCCACTAAAAAGTATGCTAAAAAGCCTAATGTACCCTGCATCCCTGCACTCCAAATCATTTGAAAGACTGGTAATGCTAGTGGTGAACCATTACGACCCCAAGCCGTCAGTCATCGTGCAACGGTACCATTTCAACATGGCTGAAAGTACCCTAGGAGAGTCTGTAACCGAGTTCTTGACGCATTTGAGAAAACCAGCTGAATTTTGAGTGTAGCCCTTCTCTTCCTAAAATGTTACGGGGCCAATTGTTTGTGACGTGAAAAGCAAGGCAACTCAACAAAAGTTACTCGCTGAATCATTGCTAGACCTGAAGAAGGTCATAAAAGTACAGACAAGAGAGTGCAGGAGCTTCAAAGGATGGAATTAAATAGTGTGGGACATGCTCCCTCCTGGCATACAGCATCCCATAAAATGAGAACCCCCCGGAACACGATGGTCGGCCAGGCAAGATCTATCGCCCGACTCCGTAGAGGAAGACCCCAGACAATGCGGGGCATGCGGCTGGAGGAACTGTAGGCAGCGGAAATTGCAGGACAACCAGCAAACGCCCGCCCCACCCAAGGTAGGCGTCAAACCTGATCCCGCACATTTCTCTTGGAGCAGCGCGTTGATGAATGCATACAGCAGTACTGCCTTGCGGCACCCAAAGTGGCCCCCATTAGGATTATCATTCAGGTAAAACGGTCACTTTCTTGAAATGGAATTGGACACGGGAGCCGCTGTCTCAGTCACTTGCAAACAAACATTTGAAAAGATTAAGTCAAGAGTGTACGAGATACGGAGGGAAGACTCGCCATATGCAAGGGAGAACCGCTTGCCACAACGGGGCCCACAATGACCCCAGTCTGTGAGGCTACTGCAGATTGTAGTGAAAGGACATGACCCTAGCTTCCTAGGACATTACTGGCTGCAGCACCTTCAACTTAATTGACAGCATATTTTCCAGATGGGCTCCGGAGGCCTCTTACGAGGCATTGGGGTTATACCCTGTTGCTAACTTTGCCTTAGTTTAATTGCTCTGAGTCGCCAGGTACCTTTATGATACCGCCACGTGGTTCAAGTCCGAGTAATGATCAATAATCCAATACACCGATTAGTAAGATTTAAATCAAAGCACATTTATTATACACAGTAATCACTACTCATGCATAAATTCTACGTCAAAGCTACATGTACAACTAACAGGCCTATACTTAGCTTGGAACTGGCCCACCAGGTCAGGGAAACAAATGGCCTTTCGTTCGGGTTCTGAGCCAGCAGGATTCGAAGTTGGTACAGGTTGATAGCTAGGAGCGCCTATCTCGTAGCGAGCGTTGAAGTAAGACTTACAGGTTCGATCGGCTGCTGCAGAGTAACGAGAGCTGAAGAGAGCATGCCTTGAACTTGGGGCTCAATTCTTATAGTCCCCAGGGGCTTCCTGCCTTTCGGGGCGGACCCTGTACCTGGTTCCAAGTGATTGGACTTTGTCCCAATCACTTGGTTCGATTTTCTCCAATGCTGGAGCGGTTCCCTGATCGATGGGCGGTCTTGAGGTGGTCGTTCACCTCCTTTTGTGTCGGCTCCTGCTGGCGCCGAAGAGTCTGGTTTTGCTTTGTGTGTCTAAATGTTGCTTGTTGTTCCTGGGAATTGCTCATTAGTATGCAGATGGCTGGTGTTTTGTTATGCTGATGGTTGCTGGTATCGATCATGTCTGGCCTTTCCAGAGGTAAAGACACAGTCAACCTGCAGCTGCTTGTTTTTGTCCTGTTGGCTGACTTTCCCATCAGCCTTTGCCGTTCGCCATTTTGAATTGGGAGTTGGCCATTTTAAGTGACTACAACCCCAAAGTTTTCCAAGCCGGTTAAGGGAAAATCAAGGGAGCCAGGCCTAATATTCATGTAGACCCTGAGGCACAGCCTAGTTTCGAGGGAATAGTCTCGGGTGGAACATTGGAGTGGTGAGTATATAAAGTAACTTACCTTGGGGATTTGCGGCCTAGTCTTGAGGGAGTGGACTCAGAGCGTGGAGCATTGGAGCGGCGCATATCGGGGATAGCACTGAAGCAGTAAAAACTGAAAAACTGACGTCACAGCAAAGCTGTGACTTGATTGGCTGGTCAGGAATCTTTGCTAAATTTTAAAAACACACTGCAAAACTAATTAGTTAATTAATTAACTAGGTAGAGATGGTTGGGCAGGCGATATGCTGTAGCTGCATGATGTGGGAGCTTTGGCAGATCCCATTGCGAGCTGCAGTAACCACATCTGCAGCAAGTGTTGGTTGCTCGAGGAATTCCGACTCAGAATTGATAAGTTGGAGTCTGAGCTTCAGACACTGTGGCACATCCGGGAGTGGGAGAGTTATCTTGACACTTTGTTCCAGGAGGCAGTCACACCCCGTAGATTAAGTACCTCAAACTCAGCCAGCGGTCAGGGACAGCAGGGTGTGTCTGCGAGTGAGGCAGGTAGAAGGATCATGAATTCAGAAATGGAGGAGCCTCCGCTCTTGACCTAGTCCAACAGGTTTGAGGTACTTGCTCCCTGTGTGAATGAGGAAAGGGGCTGTCGGGAGGATGAGCTCGCCGACCACTGCACCGTGTTACAAGCGGCGATTCAAGCAGGGGGGAGCAAAAAGTCGAGTGGTAGTTTTAGGGGATTCTATAATCACATCCTTTGCAAGCAGGACCGAGAGACCCACATGGTATGTTGCCTGCCTGGTGCCATGGTGAGGGATGTCTCTAACCGGCTTGAAATGATATTGGAGTAGGAGGGGAAGGATCCAGTTGCAGTTGTCCATGTTGGCACAAACAACAAAGACAAGACTTGGAAAGAGGACCTGTTTGGATTTATCAGGAACTAGGAATAAAATTAAAGAACAGGTCCTCAAGAGTTATAATCTCTGAATTACTACCAGAGCCACGTGCAAATTGGCATAGGGATGAGGAAATTAGGGAAGTAAACACGTGGCTAAAGGAGTGGTGCGGAAAGAGGACTTCCATTTCATGGGGCATTGGCACCTGTATTGGAAGAGGAGGGATCTGTACCGTTGGGACGGTCTCCACCTCAACCCATCTGGGACCAGTGTTCTTGTGGAAATGACAAATAGGGTAGTCACAAGGACTTTAAACTAGCAAATGGGAGGGAAAAAAGGGTAAAATTACAAGAAGTATAATTGTTAATGGGAACCAAAGCAGCTCGACAGCATGTGAGGAGAAAGTAGAGGTTATTAGGATGGACAGACAGGGCTAATCTAACGACTATGGAGGGGAAAGGAAGTGTAAAAAATCAAAGTGTAAGGTGACTATGGGAGTGAAAGTTAGGGGTGAGGCTAAGTGTTATCAGAGATTAATAAAGCAGGTCAAAATGTGTGAAAAGCGTAGTGCACAATAAAATCCTGCAAGAGAAATACAAATCAGTAGGACATATTTTGAAACATTGTACCTAAATGCAAGCAGTATTCGGAATAAGGTCAATGGGCTGACGGCACAAATTGAGACAAATGGGTATGATTTGGTGAGGATTACTGAAAGATGGTTGCAGGAGGATCGGGCTGGGGATTGAATGTCCAAGGGTAGTCAGCATTCCGAAATGGCTTTTGGTAAGTAGTCATTTTAATTTTAATTAAGCAACGGTGATGGCAGAGCTCTGAAATCACTCACCTGATGGATTCTTTCTGGAGATTCAGGGTGAAGACCTTTCTCTGTGCAGTCAGTTTAACCTGCAGAAAGACCCAGTCCAGCACTACCTGCAGCAGAGAGAGCTGTTTGAAAGCCCATTTAAAATTCTCATGTGAAGAACTCTAGATTTAACTCAATGAAACTGATATTCCATCTGGTGTACTCAAGTTAGAATTGAACAGACCTGAGGGGGATCTTCTGTGTGAAAGCCCAGGTCAGTAAAAGTGAAGGTGACTTCTCCAGACGAAGTCTTACAGCCTGAGAGTTCTAATTGAAGGTTCCAAACAGAAGTTCCAAACCAGCTGGTGGTTTCAATACTTTGCGTCCCAGGACGATAGCTGACTCCAAAGACTGCAACCTCAGCAGCAAAGATATTCATCTCTCATTCCCATATTAATCCCCATTATTTTGACTCTTCCCTTCCCCCCTTCCCCACTGTGTCTGTCTTGTGTGTGTGTGTGTGTGGGGGCAGGGGGTGGGGTGGTAAAGGGGGGAATAATTAGATTAGCAGACCGTTGTTCCATTATTGCCAATACATGTTTATCTCTTTTCTTGTTATAAATAAACAGTTATTAAGTTTTACTTACAGATCTGGGGCAGTCAAGGGTCAAAGATCTCAGGCAATATATACAAATTATTGGTTAATACACTTATGTTGGGACTCTGGGGCCTATGGGGCTGGAATTGACTGTGCACTAGCCCAGGGTGTCGTAACATTTACAAAACTTGACATGAGCCACGCATACCTCCAACTGAGGTTGGACCCTGAATCAAGGCAATTTGTGACCATAAATACCCACAGGGGCCTGTATGAGTGTACTAGACTGGCTTTTGGAGTGTCGTCAAAAGAGAAGAGTGCATTTTTCATGCAGGCAAGGTTGTCTCACTGCGGTACTGTGGGTCTACACCCAGTAGAAGAAAAGGTACACGCCATTCAACTAACCCCTACACTGAGAAATACAACTGAGCTGGGCTCATTTCTTGGACTTGTGAATTACAATGGCTAATTAATTCCAGGTCTCGCAACCATACTAGATCCCGAAATATCCCGCTGAAAAGCACCACAGGAAGACGTTTGCTCGAGTAAAGTGACAGCTGACTTAATCCAGCCTGCTGATGAACTGCGATCCCAAAAAAACATTGATCGTCATGTGCGATGCCTCGCCATACTTCATTGGCACGTGTTATCATATCGAATGGATGATGGTTGGGAGTGGCTGATTGCATTCGCTTCCAGAACACAGGGTGAGGCAGAACTACGTGCAAATCGAGAAAGAAGGTCTGGCTGTCGACTTTGCAGTCAAGAAGTTCCATTAGTACGTATATAGATGTTGCTTCACGATATTTACAGACTGCAAATCGTTGCTGGGATCTTCAGGGAAGACAAGGCTATCCCACCTATAGTATTGGCCAGAATCCAGAAATGATGCCAACCATGCTGCCCGACTAAACTACAATCTTCTACACTTCCTGGGTCCGTATCCCTCTATTCCCATCCTATTCATGTATTTGTCAAGATGCCCCTTAAATGTCACTGTCGTCCCTGCTTCCACCACCTCCTCCGGCAGCGAGTTCCAGGCACCCACTACCCTCTGTGTAAAAAACTAACCTCGTACATCTACTCTAAACTTTGCCCCTCGCACCTTAAACCTATGCCCCCTAGTAATTGACCCCTCTACCCTGGGGAAAAGCCTCTGACTATCCCCTCTGTCTATGCCCCTCATAATTTTGTAGACCTCTATCAGGTCACCCCTCAACCTCCGTCGTTTCAGTGAGAACAAACCTAGTTTATTCAACCGCTCCTCATAGCTAAAGCCCTCCATACCAGGCAACATTCTGGTAAATCTCTTCTGCACCCTCTCTAAAGCCTCCACGTCCTTCTGGTACTGTGGCGACCAGAATTGAACACTATACTCCAAGTGTGGCCTAACTAAGGTTCTATACAGCTGCAACATGACTTGCCAATTCTTATGCTCAATGCCCTGGCCAATGAAGGCAAGCATGCCGTGTGCCTTCTTGACTACCTTCTCCACCTGTGTTGCCCCTTTCAATGACCTGTGGACCTGTACTCCTAGATCTCTCTGACTTTCAATGCTCTTGAGGGTTCTACCATTCACTGTATATTCCCAACCTGCATTAGACCTTCCAAAATGCATTACCTCACATTTGTCCGGATTAAACTCCATCTGTCATCTCTCACTGTCTGTGCAGAGTCTGCACGTTCTCCCTGTGTCTGGGTGGGTTTCCTCCGGGAGCTCCGGTTTCCTCCCACAAGTCCCGAAAGACGTGCTGTTAGGTAATTTGGACATTCTGAATTCTCCCTCAGCGTACCCGACCAGACGCCGGAACGTGGCGACTTGGGGATTTTCACAGTGACTTTATTGCAGTGTTAATGTAAGCCTACTTGTGACAATAATAAAGATTATGATTATTAGTAGTTTATTTGATTTTACTCAGTGTGTGAAGAGACACATCTTAAAGTTTTGTTTTCGTTACTGTACCCCTTCAATGAATTGAACATTTGATTATTTGTTAATTTGTTGTTTCGATTGCTCAACAGAGTGTAAAGAGACTTCACTGGCAACATATTTATTCCGTCAGGTGCATGACCTCAGTTATGACCTGCAGCTTCTATTTATAGACCTGAGAGGTCACTGCCTCCTTGCAGGAGTTGCTGCCTTTTAGCAGGAGCGGATCAAAGCCTGGCTTTCGTACGAGTGCTGTTGCACAGGAATCTGCACCTCCACCAGTATGGATTCATGTGGCTGGTGGAAGAGAATTGTTATGGCACAGAAGGAGGCCATCTGGCCCATCGTGTCTACACCGGCTTTCTAAACAAGCATTATGGCCTGGTGCCACTCCCCTGCCTTTTCCCCACACCCCTGCATTTTGTTTCTAATCACCTAATGCTCTCTTGAATGCCCCAAGGCTAGTGCACCAAATTTAAGCGGTCACAGGCGGAATACTGAGGACTATCTGAGGGGTCAGGTTTCGGAGGAGACATTAAACCCAAGGTCCTGTCAGTCCCTCAGGTGAAAGGTAAAGATCCCACAACACAGTTTTGAAGACGAGCAGGAGAGTTCTGTCCTCTGTCCGACCAATAATTATTCCTCAACTCACATAATTAAAACATGGTCATATTGCTGTGTGAGAGATCTTCTAAATTAGCTGCGATACTTCCTGTACCACATCAGCGATTACATTTCAAAAGTATTTGATTGGCTGTAAAGACCCAAAGTGCTTCCCATGAGCATAATCAGATGAAAACTGACGCCAAGGTGCATAAATAGGTGAACAAACATTAAAGGAAAAAAAGAGTAGTGCAGACGTGAAGGGGTTTAGGGAAGAAATTCCAGAATTTTATGCCAAGGCAGCTGAAAGCATGGCGACCAATGGCAGAGCAAAGAGGGTGAACATTCCCTTTCTGAGTTGACCACCATCTTCACCGGGCACAATTCCAGCTTACAGGCCAGGCTCACTGCAAAGTCATGGGAGGGAAATCAAAGCTGCATGTTACAGGACAAAAGTTTTGACAGATGTCTACTCCATTTGATTTTACTGTCTCCATACCACCTAAAAAATGTTTTTATCTTAAACTGAATCTAGCCCATAGTTTCACCAGCCAAAGTATAAAATGTTGCTACCATAGTGTTACCATCTTAGTTGACATTACATCAGCGACTCCAGCCTCTATCCAAACCTACCGGACTGGAGGAGTGAGTGAGTAAAAACCAGTTGTGAAGACTGTAACAGGACACAGAATCGTCGGATATAGAAAGGGTCAGAGATTGGGCAGAGGAAGTTCAATGCAGAAAAATATGAAAATGACCGATTTTAGAAGTAAGAATAGGAAAAGTAAATAGAGACTTCAGAAATGTAAGATGGCAAATGGAGCAGAGGGCTCTTCTTGTGCACGCATACAGGTTTTTAAAAATACAGAGCACAGAGTCGTTAAAATAGACAAACAAATCCTTGGTGTGTCTAGAAAAATAGAATACAAAAGGAAGGAGACAATATTGGAATTTGACAGGATCATAATCACACGACTTGGAATTACTGTGTAGTTTTGGGTACCCTCAAATATAAACAATATAAAAGTATTAGAAGTGTGCACTTTAGATTCACCACAGAAGGATGAGGAGTCAGAATGAGGAAGAGAAACTTGAAAAGTCTGGACATTTTCCCCAAAGCTGCAACGAGTAACTGTGTACGTGAGTGTATGAGAGCATGTGAGTTTGAGTGTGAGAGAGTGTGAGAGTGAGTATGTGTGAGAGTGTGGGTGAGAGGGTGAGAGCCTGGGTGAGTGCATGAGCGTGTCTGAGTGTGAGTGTGTGTGTGTTAGAGTGCGAGTGAGTGCTATGTGAGTGAGTGTGTGTGAAAGTGCAAGCATGTGTGAAAGTGCAAGCGTGTGTGAGAGTGAGTGCGTGTGAGAGTGTGGGTGAATGTGTGTGGAAGAGAGTGTGAGTGAATGCATGAGATGTGGCTGCGTGCATGAGACTGTGAGTGTATGAGAGTATGGGTGTGTGCGTGTGAGAGTGGGTGAGAGTGTGAGTAAGACTGTGGGTGAAAGTGTGGGTGAGTGCGTGAGTGTGAGTGTGAGAGAGTGTGGGTGAGTGTGTGAGAATGTGAGTGAGAATGTGAGTGAGAGTGTGGGTGTGTGCGTGAGAGTATCAGTGAGAATGTGTGGGTGAGTGCGTGAGAGTGTGAGTGAGAGTAGGGGTTAGTGTGTGAGTGAGAGTGTAGGTGAGTGTGTGAGAATGTGAGTGAGAATGTGTGAGAGTGTGGGTGAGTGCGTGAGTGTGAGTGAGAATGTGTGAGAATGTGGGTGAGTGCATGAGAGTGTGAGTGAGTGCGTGAGAATGTGAGTGAGAGTGTGAGTGAGAGTGTGGGTGTGTGCGTGAGAATGTGAGTGAGAGTGTGGGTGAGTGCGTGAGAATGTGTGAGAGTGTGAGTGAGAGTGTGGGTGAGTGCGTGAGAATGTGTGAGAGTGTGAGTGAGAGTGTGGGTGAGTGCGTGAGAATATGTGAGAGTGTGAGAGAGTGTGGGTGAGTGCGTGAGAATGTGAGTGAGAGTGTGGGTGAGTGCGTGAGAATGTGTGAGAGTGTGAGTGAGAGTGTGGGTGAGTGCGTGAGAATGTGTGAGAGTGTGAGTGAGAGTGTGGGTGAGTGCGTGAGAATGTGTGAGAGTGTGAGTGAGAGTGTGGGTGAGTGCGTGAGAATGTGTGAGAGTGTGAGAGAGTGTGGGTGAGTGCGTGAGAATGTGAGTGAGAGTGTGAGTGAGAGTGTGGGTGTGTGCGTGAGAATGTGTTAGAGTGTGAGTGAGAGTGTGGGTGAGTGCGTGAGAATGTGTGAGAGTGTGAGAGAGTGTGGGTGAGTGCGTGAGAATGTGTGAGAGTGTGAGTGAGAGTGTGGGTGAGTGCGTGAGAGTGAGAGTGGGGCTGAGTGCGTGAGAGTGAGAGTGAGAGTGTGAGTGAGAGTGTGGGTGTGTGCGTGAGAATGTGAGTGAGAGTGTGGGTGAGTGCGTGAGAATGTGTGAGAGTGTGAGTGAGCGTGTGGGTGAGTGCGTGAGAATGTGTGAGAGTGTGAGTGAGAGTGTGGGTGAGTGCATGAGAATGTGTGAGAGTGTGAGTGAGAGTGTGGGTGAGTGCGTGAGAATGTGAGAGAGTGTGGGTGAGTGCGTGAGAATGTGAGTGAGAGTGTGAGAGAGTGTGGGTGAGTGCGTGAGAATGTGAGTGAGAGTGTGAGTGAGAGTGTGGGTGAGTGCGTGAGAATGTGTGAGAGTGTGAGTGAGAGTGTGGGTGAGTGCGTGAGAATGTGTGAGAGTGTGAGTGAGAGTGTGGGTGAGTGCGTGAGAATGTGTGAGAGTGTGAGAGAGTGTGGGTGAGTGCGTGAGAATGTGAGTGAGAGTGTGAGTGAGAGTGTGGGTGAGTGCGTGAGAATGTGTGAGAGTGTGAGTGAGAGTGTGGGTGAGTGCGTGAGAATGTGAGTGAGAGTGGGGCTGAGTGCGTGAGAGTGAGAGTGAGAGTGTGAGTGAGAGTGTGGGTGTGTGCCTGAGTGTGAGTGAGAATGTGTGAGAGTGTGGGTGAGTGAGTGAGAGTGTGGGTGAGTGCGTGAGAGTGAGAGTGAGAGTGTGGGTGTGTGCGTGAGTGTGAGTGAGAATGTGTGAGAGTGTGGGTGAGTGCGTGAGTGTGAGTGGGAGTGTGGGTGAGTGCGTGAGAATGTGAGCGAGAGTGTGAGTGAGAGTGTGGGTGAGAATGTGTGAGAGTGTGGGTCAGTGAGTGAGAGTGTGTGTGAGTGTGTGAGAATATGAGTAGGAAGGGGGTTCAGTTTGTGAGAATGTGAGTCAGAATGCGAGTGAGAGTGTGTGTGAGTGCGTGAGAGTGTGAGAGAGTGGGGGTGAGTATGTGAGTGAGAGGGTGGGTGGTTGCATGAGAGTGTGAGTGAGAGTGTGTGTGAGTGTGCAGGTGGGTGCGTGACAGTGAAGGTGTGGGTGAGTGCATGAGAGCGAGAGTGTGGGTGGGTGCATGAGTGTGAGGATGTGGGTGAGTGTGTGAGAGTGTGTGAGGGTGTGGGTGCGTGAGAGTGAGAGTGTGGGTGAGTGCGTGAGAGTGTGGGTGGGTGCGTGAGAGTGAGGGTGTGGGTGAGTGCGTGAGAGTGTGGGTGGATGCGTGAGAGAGAGGCTGTGGGTGAGTGTGTGAGAGTGTTTATATTAAGAGAGTTTCCTCTGGCTTTGTTAATTAGAGACTTTCTGTTTAGTTAGTAAGATGATGTGGAGGTTCAGTTTTAGTTTGTGGCTGGAAGGCAATCTGTGAAGTTTCTGAAGAAACACAGACAGAGATTTTGCATTGTCTGACAGGGTTCAGCTCTATCATTTCAACTGTTGCTAACTTATGGTTGGTTCACTTGGCTCTGTTTTATAACCTTTGGTCTCGAGTCGCCAGGTATCTTTACGATACCGCCACGAGGTTCAAGTTCGAGTAATGACCAATAACTCAATACACCGATTAGTAAGATTTAAATCAAAGCACATGTATTATACACAGTAATCGCTACTCATGCACAAATTCTAAGTCTAAGCTACTTCTACAACTAACAGGCCTGTACTTAGCTTCGGACTGGCCCACCAGGTCAGGGGAACAAATGGCCTTTCGTTCGGGTTCTGAGTCTGCGGGATTCGAAGTTGGTACGGATTGATAGCTAGGAGCGCCTATCTCGTAGCGAGCGTTGACTTAAGACTTACGATCTCTCAGCTGCAGTTGAACCGGTCACGGTCAACGTTGGTTCGCGTTGCTGGGTGACCTGGTCAAGAAGAACGATTTGAACTTGGGGGCTTAACTTTATAGTCCCCAGGGTCTTCCCGCCTTTCGGGGCGGACCCCGTACCTGGTTCCAGGTGATTGGACTTAGTTCCAATCGCTTGGTTTGATTTCTCCAATACTGGAGCGGTTCCCTGATCGATGGGCGGTCTTCAGGTGTCTGTTAACCTCTTTTGTGTTGGCTCCTGCTGGCGCCGGAGAGTCTGGCTTAGCTTTGTTTGTCCCAAATGTTGTGATTGTTCCCGGGGATTTCTTATTAGTATGTAGATGGCTGCTACATTATTATGCAGATGGCTGCTTGTATCTATGCTGTCTGGGCTTTTGCAGAGTTTAATACCCAGTAAACTGGCACCTGCTGGTTTCTGCCTGTGTTGGCTGAATTTCCCTGCAGCCTTTGCAGTTCTCCATTTTACATCGGGAGTTGGCCAACTCAGGTGGCTACACGCCCTCCTTGTGATCCTAACGCGAAGCGTGAAGGATCACAGAACTGCGTTGCTTTCCATTCCCTGACCCGGCGAGCACTCTTCTATGGCCTCTACACTGACCATAACTATGCAAAAAATTTTAACTAACAATTCTGAGGGGCGCTATGTCAAACAGGGGCATGCATTACAAAACAAGGAAATGGGAACCTCTAACTATCCTTAATAAACTATACTCACTCAAACATTTCATCACACTACCTTCCTAAACCATACAAACAAAATCATAGCAGTTTTATACACATTTTCTGGCTTGGCAGTCGAGCTCAGGATTGTACAATTGCTCATGAACATTTCTTTATTTACAACAAAACGCAAACGAATGCTCTTTATTATAGATCGCGGGGGTCGGGAGTCTGGTTGTATCCAAAGATAGGGGATCTTATTCTATATACCGGGGTGCGAGCGTGGTAGGCTCTCCTTCCCCATTTTTCTCAGACGAATAGTCTGCACGATGCAGCAGAGTATCGCCAATACCAATAAGGATTCTATCACGTAGGACAGGGAATACCAGGTTATAATCCTGTCACACCAAGATGGTGTGGTGTCGCTTGTGACTGGGCTCTGGGTACTGTGGGGAAGTGAATCATTAACGGCTGGGGGAGGTGAGGTCAGGGGGTTCGCGTTCGCGTGCAACACAATGTCCATTATAACGATGAGCCACGCAGAGGATGTCCTCATGGTTCTTCTTCTTTCACTTCTCTTCTCTTCTCTTCTCCGGTCCTGGAGCTTCTGGAGTTCTGTGTGATCAAGCATAGTGTCTGTGACTATCTTGGTTTAATATCTCGTATGATAGCCTGTCTGTCCTTTAGTGCCAATTACTCCCTTTATAATGTGTGACTCCTTTCATATTTTTTTTCCAAAAACCAAATTTCAGGACAAGACACACTTACAAATAATGAACCAGTGCGAGCCGTCTCGCAGACTGTGCGATTTACCATCCAAATGTAAATAGCATAAGGTTGACAACCGAAGGGTCACCTGAAATAAACAAAACTTTTTTGAACAAAACTTGCCGAAATGAGGTGCGTATGGGCCGCGACGGGTAAGAGTTGGATGGCGTCCCTGGGTCGGACGGTGACCAATGCTGTGTGTGCCCTTCCCGAGCGTAGCTGACCAGAGGGGGGTTCCCAGGCAGGGCGGAGACCAATGCTGGTGGTCGTCGTGGGGGCTGCCTCTTGTGATTACCTTTGAATCAGGAGAGTAGTTATGATTGTTGTCTGCCGACAGACTAGTTCCTCTGAACTATTGACTGGGATAAACTTGTACCTTTAACAGGCAGTGGGCGTTAAAATAGTGGTGGCGTGGGGCCATGAAAACTTTTTAATTCACAAACAACATTTAACATGTATATTAAACAAACAAACATACGACAAACATGGTGCAGGTTCCATCTAATACAGGACATCGTAAATCACATTTGGACTGGGGTGTAACCAGCATATGGAGGGAGTGCAGCGTGACCGAAGAAGAAAGGAAGGAGGAGTGAAACAAAAATGAAGTGGCCTTTCTGGGGTAACGCTGCCATGAGAAGTGGTGGGTAAGCGCTCACAGTTTGCATGGGGCAGCTGGGACCTTGTAGCTCCTGTGGGTGGTGTTCTCCTTCATATCTGGGGGCTAGTCTAGCTGGTGGGGGTCTTCTGCAATCTCGGGCGAAGTGTCCTGACTGCCCACAGTTGCAACATGACCCCTGGGGCACATAAGGTGGAGCAGGCTCTCTGGTGCATTGTTCCCTTGGGTGTGGTTCCCTGGGTGGGGGGTCGGGGCTGTTGGTGTCTTTGCTGGTTCGGGGGGCATTTGTGGACTGATTCCGTTGCTGTTTCAGGGGGGCTTGACATTCTCGTGCGTAATGTCCTAATTGTCCGCAATTGTAACATTCCGGTGGTTTCTGTGGGGGGCTGTTCCTTCCTTTGTTTACCCATGCCGGGTTCTGGTGCGTTTTAACTACATGTATGTCTGCTTCTGCCTGCTGTTCCTCGGGATTTTTTACTGCGGGGTTGTTTTGTACTGACTGCTCCCAGGCGCGGGACAATCTTTTTACGACCCATTTCTCATTATGAGCCTCCTCTGAGGGATCATAATTCGCGCAAGCTTTTTGTCCTGTTTCTGTGACATGGGAGATAAGGGTGCGGGTCCATTTGGCCATGTTGTTTGGGGACAAATGGGCACGGTCTATGTCTCCAAAAACTGCTGCAAAGTGGATCCACAGGCGTCCAGCAAACGCTGTGGGGTGCTCGGATTTCTTTTGCCTACATTTGTTGAGGCCATCTACGGGGTCACCCCGGTTATACCCGATCGCATCCAGGATCGCGGTATGCATTTCTGCAAGGGTGCCTCCTCCTACATTCTGTAGGTCGGGAAGGGCTGCTACGACAGAAGGGTCTAAACTCAAAACTGTGAGCTTTACGTGCTCACGCTCGTCCAGGTCGTACATGGTCGCCTGCTGCTTTACTCTGGCAAAGAAGTGGTGGGGGTCTGAGGTGGGGAGGAACGGTGTGATTTTCTCGCACGCGTCCCCCAATTGGGTCACTGTTAAGGGGCTGGTGTACAGAAATTCCGTATCGTCCGATGTGGCTGTGCGGTGGGTGGTGACTGGGTTAATTGGAGCCTGAACTAACTGTTCTGTGGGGGGTTGGGGCGCTTTCCTCTTTTGGGGCTTTCCCTGCGCACATGTTCCCTGAACATATCTCTGCGCTGTCTCATTTAACTCTTCCCAATCAGGGCCGTCTTCCTCATCTAATTTTGCTCCAAAGGTTTCCTGGAATCCATTTTGGACTGAAAGCAGAGATTGCAGCTCTGCAATCTGCTTCCGGCACTTTGCGTGGTCTAGTGAACTTTTTCTTTGCTCCATGGTGGCAGCATGGAGTGCTCTTAACGCTGCCTTCAGATCACTACACTGCCTCTGGAATGCTTCTACCTGCTTCTCGGTTTCTTCACGTACCAGGACTGCACGTTGCGTGTCCTGATAGGCCTTTTCATACTGGGACTGGAAACTGCTTAAGTGCGCCAGACAAGACTGGTGTGCCCACTTGGCATCATCCACCTCTCCGTCTTTTGCTGCCAATTTCCTCCTTAACTCTAAGTTCTTTCTTTCTACCTCACTGACATCGACCTTACTCATTCGATGTATACCTTCTATCTCTTCCGGAGCGTCCTAACGACCTCCTCTGTGCCTCGCAATTGTGCCAAGCAGGACACGATTGCCATCGGCTTGCGAGCTTTCTTCTCGTGAATCTCGCTCAGGGATCTCCCACCAAGTATGTCCTATACTCCCGGGACCTGTTTCCTCATTGCTACAGAATTCGCTCCAAAGGGGCCATCCTTTCCCTTTGAGGTACTTCCTGATTTCTTCCTCCCATACGGGACATTGTCCTACTCTACTGATTCTGGTCGCTGCGACCGCAAATTCTTCTGGGTTCATGAGGCACTGCATTGCCTGCATTGCCACTTTTCTTGTCCGAATGCTTCTTTTAAATTTGGAACAGGGGAGCTAAGGCGGTGCTGTAATTACGGGTACGGCTTTCGCTAATTTCCGAAGTACAAACTCCCGACAGTTTTGTCGCAACAAAAAATCTATCAGTTTACCTTATAGCCCTGTTAGTTACGCATGCATACACACGCTTCCGAATTATGAGGATTGGTCAGAACTGTTTGAACACTTGTAGTTTTCTGTTCCCAATTGGATCTCTAATTCAAATTTTTGGGTTCTCCCGGAGTGGTGAAGCCACTTCTAGTTCGGGTCCCGTCAGAATGTCGCCAGTAATATGTTGCTAACTTTTGGTTGGTTCACTTGGCTCTGTTTTATAACCTTTGGTCTCGAGTCGCCAGGTATCTTTATGATACCGCCACGAGGTTCAAGTTCGAGTAATGACCAATAACTCAATACATCGATTAGTAAGATTTAAATCAAAGCACATTTATTATACACTGTAATCGCTACTCATGCACAAATTCTAAGTCTAAGCTACTTCTACAACTAACAGGCCTATACTTAGCTTCGGACTGGCCCACCAGGTCAGGGGAACAAATGGCCTTTCGTTCGGGTTCTGAGTCTGCGGGATTCGAAGTTGGTACGGATTGATAGCTAGGAGCGCCTATCTTGTAGCGAGCATTGACTTAAGACTTACGATCTCTCGGCGGCCGTTGAACCGGTCACGGTCAATGTTGGTTCGCTTTGCTGGGTGACCCGGTCAAGAAGAACGATTTGAACTTGGGGGCTTAACTTTATAGTCCCCAGGGTCTTCCCGCCTTTCGGGGCGGACCCCGTACCTGGTTCCAGGTGATTGGACTTCGTTCCAATCGCTTGGTTTGATTTCTCCAATACAGGAGTGGTTGCCTGATCGATGGGCGGTCTTCAGGTGCCCGTTAACCTCTTTTGTGTTGGCTCCTGCTGGGGACGGAGAGTCTGGCTTAGCTTTGTTTGTCCCAAATGTTGTGATTGTTCCCGGGGATTGCTTATTAGTATGTAGATGGCTGCTACATTATTATGCAGATGGCTGCTTGTATCGATGCTGTCTGGGCTTTTGCAGAGTTTAATACCCAGTAAACTGGCACCTGCTGGTTTCTGCCTGTGTTGGCTGAATTTCCCTGCAGCCTTTGCAGTTCTCCATTTTACATCGGGAGTTGGCCAACTCAGGTGGCTACACAACCAGTCTCAAAAGACGTCACTACACAGCGAGTGTTCCTGAGTGCTACCTGTATTTAAAAGTGGATTGGGATCTGAGATGGTTTTGTTGTTTGAGTGGAAATAAAGATAGCAGTTAAGGGTTACTGTATTCACTGCATTGAGAAGTATTGTTCAAAAGATAAATGTGAACTATTTTCTTGTGTGATGTGAAAAATATTTAAATACTGTGTTTGTAATAAAGTTGTTTTAATATACCCGTACCAGCCTCCTCGAACAGGCACCGGAATGTGGCGACTAGGGGCTTTTCACAGTAACTTCATTTGAAGCCTACTTGTGACAATAAGCGATTTTCATTTCATTTCATTTTTCATTTTCATTTCATTTCATTTCATTTCATATACCGGATCCCTATTTTGCGTGGAATCACTCTTGGAGCGAGGTACTCTTTCCTCACAGTTTTACAAAATTAAAATAAAATATTGAGGTTTCTGCCCAGTATTCAAACCACTGTTGGGATCGTAATAATGGCCCACAGAATCCCAAATGGATGCCAATTCTTCAGCTGTTCGATCAACTTTGAGTCTTTCCGAACCGTGTTGGTTCCACACAAAATTACCACCTCTAGTGGATCTGTCCTGGTGGTCGGCAGGACATGCCCAGGGATCATGATGGAGGAGTCCAGGACATTGGTTCTAAGCTATGATTCAGTGTGTATGTAGTCTTCAGGCTGTCCCTTGACTAGCCTGTGGACAGCTCTCCCAATTTTAGTACAAGTCCTCAAATGTTCTTGAGGCTGCGACTTTGCAGGGCCCACTGGGCTTGGTGTGCCTTTGTCGTGTCCAGTTCCAAGGTCAATGTGGGTTTGTCCTTTGGTCTGATGTTTATTATTCTTTTTGTAGTTGTTCGATACAAATGAATGGTTTGCTCGGCCATTCGAGGGGCCAGATGGGGTAAGGCTGACAGACTTCTTTGCCTGGGAGATATTTGTGAAGCAGATGGGCTTTTATTACAGTCTAGCTGTTTCATGGTCACCCTTACTGAGACTAGCTTTTTATTTAATTCCAAATTTTGTTTTGATTAACTGAATTTAAATTCCCAGGTGCCATGGTATAATTTGAAAGCACAGGTTTAATAGGTATATAGTCAAGAGAACGGCAGAGTGGGAATTTTGTTGATACATTATCATGTTTTACAGTATGGTAAGATGGTTTATAGTGGCAGTATTGACTTAGTGAAACATGCGTTAAATATAGAGCAATTCGCGTCATGAATATAAACAAGAAGCAAAACAAAAAGTGCTGGAAAGGCTCTGCAGCGGGGCAGGCAACAAGTGTGAGGAGACAGGAACAGAAAATTCTGGAAACATGCAGCAGATCTGACAGCATCTGTGGAGAGTAGGAAACAGAGTTAACGTTTCGAGTCCACATGATTTCTTTCTCCCGAGAGGTGTGAAGAGAAACTGAGCAAGCATGTCAGGTGGGGATCTAAACTCAAATACATTACAGGTAAACAGCAGTATAAAATGAATAGAATAATGAGAAAGGGAAAGAAACATCACACTTTCATAGGCCAGGCAAGAGAGAAACACCGCGGCACTCGTCATGCATGGAAGCTGAGAGTAAGTGCAGGTGCATCTGTCAGCGGTTTTTGAATTGAGCCTCTTATCGTTTTACTACTGGATTTGCCATCCAATTACCATCAGCTAGTATGCTCATGACCCTCATGATGTGTTTTCAATTCCAGCATTTAGAGGGACAGTTGAAAGGTCTATTTTGGAGTGTGATCAACTGTGTGGAACATAAAACCTGACCATCAATTGATTAGGGGAGACAGTAGCATAGTGGTATTGTCGCTGGTTTAGTAATCCAGAGACCCAGGGTAATGCCCTGGAGACCTAGATTTGAATCCCACCAGGGCAGATGGTGGAATTTGAATTCAATAAATATCTGAAATTAAGTCTAATGATGACCATGAAACCATTGTCGAAAACTCCCATCAGGTTCATTAATGTCCTTTAGGGAAGAAAATCTGTCAACCTTACCTGGTCTGGTCCACATGTGACTCCAGATCACACAGCAATGTAGTTGACTATTAAATACTTAATATTTAAGATGGGTAATAAATACTGGGCTAGCCAGCGACGCCCACATCCCATGGACAGATAGAAAAAAAGGTGCTCTCCAACTCATTGCTAGTGGGGAAATGCAACTGAGAGGGATGGTGATGAAAGGGGATACTGAAGTGGGGACTCAGCTGGAAGCCGTTCTGTACCCTCATTCTGCCTTGTCTCTGAATTAATGACACTTTCCCTGTACAGGTTCAAGTGAGGCAGTCTTTAGTGGAACTCTTACAGACACTACAGACCCTAAAAATCAGAGGGCATCCAGCAGGAGCAATTCAACAGTCAGATTGGGATGTAAGCAACCTCTCTGTACCACTGCTAAAGTCACAGATGTTGCACCATGCAGAAGCAAAAGTTAAAGGAAGAATAAAGCTTTGTAGTTACACAAGCCTATGCCTACGAGTGTATATTGTTGAGTTTCTGATGTGTATTTAAATCAGCTAAACATTATCTTTTGCCCCACTTTCCTTCCTTGTCAATTCTAGATTCCTGGCTGCAAATGACCTTTCAATTATCTGATGATAAATGGGAAGACATGAGTTAATGGTGACCAACGAAGGCTATGAAATGGAGGTTGAATTGGGGCAGGGCTGCTTTGTGTTATTGGCATTGGGAAGGGGAAAACAGTGACTTTTGCATGTGGTTGTTAGATGTGTGGTGTTCTTTGTGTTGCTTATTTCAGGATAGTTGGTGTAGTGATCACGAAGACCACAAGATAGCTTGAACTTAAACAAAGCTATAAATTTATGAACACTACTAATTTGGATTCGACATGTACTCCTAAAGAATGCAGATGTGATTATTAACATCTGAACTACATTAATCTACAGCTAATCTTAATACTGATATAAACTATGATCTGCTCTCACTCACACTATTTGTACTTCTGACTCTCACTAGCTAACTCCTGCTCACACTCTCCCACAAGGCTTAGCATCACTGCCTTATATAGTTGTAACTATAGCTCCCTCTAGTGGCTACTCTTGACACTTCATTAATCTTTGCTGTTCTTACAGATAAATACCACAAGACAAGGCAGAATGAGGGTACAGAACAGCTTCCAGCTGAGTCCCCACTTCAGTATCCCCTTTCATCACCATCCCTCTCAAGGCTCAGTTGCATTTCCCCACTAGCAATGAGTTGGAGAGCACCTTTTTTTCTATTTGTCCATTGGATGTGGGTGTTGCTGGCTAGCCCAGTATTTATTACCCATCTTAAATATTAAGTATTTAAGAGTGCATCGCGTCCCTTAGAACCAGGTGACTCTTGACTCCCAGGTGAAGTGGAAAATGGCCCGGGTAATCTCCACCGTGCAGGAATGAGGAATGAGCCAGACCTGCGCTATGTACAGAAACACCGAGAGTGCCTTGCACCTGATGACCAGATTGGAGAGGAAGCATCGCTCCCACATACCCATTTTCTGGTTCATTATACTGTGGTGGTATGTAATAGGGGTAATACGGTACACCACACGTCGACAGGCTATTGGTGGAGGGATCCCAGGTCCTGATAGGATCTGCCACCTACTGGACTCCACCCAGAAATGCCGGTATAAGAACCCAGTTTTTCCCTCCATTTCCCTCAGCAGCTGCATTCTGTAACCACGCTGCTGGGGATAAAGTTCTGCTTAATAAAGCCTTCAATTGACATTACCTCAACCTGCCGCACGTCATATTGACGGTGCTACAATTTATTAAGCAGAATTTAAATTGAAGAAAACGACGTGGGAACATGGAGCTCCGAATCACCCCGGAGTGCCTGCGCATCGCACCCCAAGCAGCTAACTCGGCCTCTATCTTCAAACACTGGATGGCATGCTTTGAGGGCTACCTCCGAACGGCCCCCGGCACACCGACTGATGAACAAAAGATGCAGGTCCTCTATTCCAGGGTGAGTCCTGATGTCTACTCCCTTATCGAGGACGAGGACGGTTTCACCGGTGCCATCGCCGCGCTGAAGGATATCTACATCCGGCCTGCCAACCAGGTTTTTACTCGCTACCAGCTCGCCACACGACGGCAATTTCTGGGGGAATCGCTGGACGAGTTTTATAACACCCTGCAGATCCTGGGTCAAAACTGCAACTGCCCGGCGACAACAGCGACTGAACACACAGAGCTCCTGGTCCGCGATGCGTATGTGGCAGGTTTGGCCTCTTCCCAGATCCGCCAGAGGCTTCTGGAGAAAGAATCTCTGGGACTTACAGAAGCTCGGGCCCTGGCGGCATCCCTCGATGTGGCCTCACGTAACGCCCGCGCCTACGCCCCCGGCCGCACTACAGCCCCTTGGGCTCCGTGGACCCCCGCTGCGGTCGACTTTCCGACAGCCCCCCCCACCCCCGCAAACCTGCGCGGCCAAAACACCAGACCAACCGGGGGGGCCCCGCTGCTATTTTAGCGGCCAGCCGAAACACCCTCGGCAGCGATGCCCGGCCCGCGCGTCTACCTGCAAAAGCTGCGGGAAGAAGGGCCACTACGCGACGGTGTGCAAGTCCCACGGGGTCGCCGCTATCTCCGGGGAAGAAACGGGACCACAGACCCAGCCCCCCCAGCGATCCACGTGTGACCAACGGACGCCATGAGGGAGAGATGGGCGCCGCCATTTTGTCCACCCCCGACCGCGCTCGATCCGTGGACCCCGACACAGACGGCCACATCCTGCCTGATTACGATGCTCAACTTCAACAACCACGTCTGGCTTCGACGACCCTCGACCAGTCGCGACCCCGGACGCTCCAGACTGCAACCACTACAGTCCTAGTGAATGGCTACGAGATGCCGTGTCTAATCGACTCTGGGAGCATGGAGAGCTTCATTCATCTGGACACGGCAAGGTGCTGTTCCCTCGTAATTCGGCCAAGCACCCAGAAAATTTTCCTGGCGGCGGGATCCCACTCCGTTCAGATCACGGGGTTCTGCATCAGATCACGGGGTTCTGCATCGCTAACCTAACGGTGCAGGGGAGGGAGTTCTGAAATTACCGGCTGTATGTCCTCCCCCATCTCTGTGCGCCCACACTCCTAGGGTTGGACTTCCAATGCAACCTCCAGAGTTTAACATTTAAATTTGGCGGCCCTATACCCCCACTGACTGCAGCCTCGCGACCCTCAAGGTTGAACCTCCTTCCTTGTTTGCGAACCTCAACCCGGATTGCAAACCCGTCGCCACAAGGAGCAGACGGTACAGCGCCCAGGATCGAGCATTTATCCGGTCCGAAGTCCAGAGGCTGCTGAAGGAAGGCATCATCCAGGCTAGCAACAGTCCCTGGAGAGCCCAGGTGGTAGTTGTTAAGACCGGGGAGAAACAGAGGAAACAGAGATCGACTATAGTCAGACCATCAACAGGTACACTCAGCTAGATGTGTACCCTCTCCCCCGCATATCCGACATGGTCAATCGGAGTGCACAGTACAAGGTCTTTTCCACTGTGGACCTCAAGTCCACCTACCACCAGCTCCCCATCCGTCCCGGTGACCGCAACTATACTGCCTTCGAAGCAGACGGGCGGTTATACCACATTTTAAGGGTTCCATTCGGCGTCACGAACGGAGTCTCGGTCTTCCAACGAGAGATGGACCGAATGGTTGACCAGCACGGTTTACGGGCCACGTTCCCGTATCTCGACAACGTCACCATCTGCGGCCACGACCAGCAGGACCACGACGCCAATCTCCAAAAATTCCTCCAGACCGCTCACGCCCTGAACCTCACTTACAACAAAGAAAAATGCGTGTTCCGCACCGATCGTCTAGCCATCCTGGGCTACGCAGTGCGTAATGGAGTGATAGGCCCCGACCCTGAACGCATGCGCCCCCTCATGGAGTTCCCTCTCCCCCACTGTGCCAAAGCCCTGAAACGTTGCCTGGGCTTCTTTTCTTATTACGCCCGGTGGGTCCCCCAGTACACAGACAAGGCCCGTGCACTAATCCAGTCCACTACTTTTCCCCTGATGACAGAGGCATGCCTGGCCTTTAGCCGCATCAAAACGGATATCGCAAAGGCCACGATGCGCGCCATCGACGAGTCCCTCCCCTTCCAGGTCGAGAGCGACGCATCGGATGTAGCTCTGGCGGCCACCCTCAACCAAGCAGGCAGACCCGTGGCCTTCTTCTCCCGAACCCTCCACGCTTCAGAAATCCGCCACTCCTCAGTGGAAAAGGAGGCACAAGCAATAGTGGAAGCTGTGCGACACTGGAGGCATTACCTGGCCGGTAGGAGATTCACTCTCCTCACTGACCAACGGTCGGTTGCCTTCATGTTCGATAATGCACAGAGGGGCAAGATCAAGAACGACAAGATCTTGCAGTGGAGGATCGAACTCTCCACCTTCAATTATGAGATCTTGTATCGTCCCGGAAAGCTGAACGAGCCATCCGATGCCCTATCTCGCGGCACATGTACCAATGTACAAGTGGACCGTCTACAAGCCCTCCACGAGGACCTCTGCCACCCGGGGGTCACTCGTTTCTACCACTTCCTTCAGGCCCGCAACCTCCCTTACTCCGTCGAGGACGTCCGAACAGTCACCAGAAACTGCCAGATCTGCGCTGAGTGCAAACCACACTTTTTCAGGCCAGATAGAGCGCACCTGGTTAAGGCCTCTCGACCCTTTGAACGCCTCAGTTTGGATTTCAAAGGCCCCCTCCCCTCCACCGATCGCGACGCGTACTTCCTGAACGTCGTTGACGAATACTCCCGTTTCCCTTTCGCCATCCCCTGCCCCGACATGACAGCGTCCACGGTCATTAAAGCCCTCGGTACCATTTTTACACTGTTCGGTTTCCCCGACTATATCCATAGCGACAGGGGGTCCTCCTTTATGAGTGACGAACTGCGTCAATTCCTGCTCAGCAGGGGCATAGCATCGAGCAGGACGACCAGTTACAACCCCCGGGGGAACGGGCAGGTAGAAAGGGAGAATGGAACGGTCTGGAAGGCCGTCCTGCTGGCCCTCCGGTCTAGGAGTCTCCCAATTTCCCGCTGGCAGGAAGTCCTCCCGGATGCCCTTCACTGTATCCGGTCCCTGCTGTGCACCACCATGAATCAAACGCCTCACGAGCGCCTCCTCCTCTTTCCTAGGAAGTCCTCCTCTGGAACGCCACTTCCGACCTGGCTAGCAGCTCCGGGACCCATTCTGCTCCGGAAACATGTGCGGGCACACAAGTCAGATCCGTTGGTGGAACGGGTGCATCTCCTTCACGCCAACCCGCAATACGCCTATGTGGAGTACCCCGATGGCCGACAGGATACGGTCTCCCTGCGAGATCTGGCGCCCGCCGGAGCTACCCACACCCCCCCAACGCCAATCACCACCTCCTCACTCCCGCCGGTTCATCCCGCAGCCACCCCCTTCCCGGGGGGTCCGGTTCTCCTCCCAGACCCGTCCAGGAGTAAGGACACAGGGGACAGCGCTACGCTCCCAGAGTCGACGGGACTCGAGCCAGCGCCATCACCACCATGCCTGAGACGATCGGAAAGGACGACAAAGAACAAAGAACAAAGAAATGTACAGCACAGGAACAGGCCCTTCGGCCCTCCAAGCCCGTGCCGACCATACTGCCCGACTAAACTACAATCTTCTACACTTCCTGGGTCCGTATCCTTCTATTCCCATCCTATTCATATATTTGTCAAGATGCCCCTTAAATGTCCCTATCGTCCCTGCTTCCACTACCTCCTCCGGTAGTGAGTTCCAGGCACCCACTACCCTCTGCGTAAAAAACTTGCCTCGTACATCTACTCTAAACCTTGCCCCTCTCACCTTAAACCTATGCCCCCTAGTAATTGACCCCTCTACCCTGGGGAAAAGCCTCTGACTATCCACTCTGTCTATGCCCCTCATAATTTTGTATACCTCTATCAGGTCGCCCCTCAACCTCCTTCGACCTGGGCGCCCATCCGGCTCACCAAATCACTTTAACTCTCAATGTTTTCAGTTATTGTGTCTTGTTATAGTTATGGCATCATGCCGACCCTGTTTGGCCCGTTGGCCCAGTTTTCAGTTATTGTGTCTTGTTATAGTTATGGTATCATGCCGACCCTGTTTGGCCCGTTGGCCCAGTTGAAGCGATAATTTTGTGTTTTGTTCAAAGTTATGGCACAGTACCGACTCTGTAAACCCCTACCACCATGCGAACCACCATCCCGCTGGGTTTTTTTTTCAACAAGGGGTGAATGTGGTGGTATGTATTAGGGGTAATACGGTACACCACGTGTCGACAGGCTATTGGTGGAGGGATGCCAGGTCCTGATAGGATCTGCCACCTACTGGACTCCACCCAGAAATGCCGGTATAAGAACCCAGTTTTTCCCTCCATTTCCCTCAGCAGCTGCATTCTGTAACCACGCTGCTGGGGATAAAGTTCTGCTTAATAAAGCCTTCAATTGACATTACCTCAACCTGCCTCGCATCATATTTACTGTGCTACATATACCTAATTGCCCCTTCCAGTTTTTGACGCATACCCTGATCCCTCCAACCCATACCCCCAGCACCTTTAGGTCATCTGACCTGACGTGAAGAGGACAAGAGATTGGTCAGCCTAGTTCCCAAAGAACATGGCCTCATTGATGATGATACAGAAGGGCACTGATCACAATACATAACACTATCAAAATGGATAACTTCACACTTATCCACATTATACGGCATCTGCCATGAATTTGCTCACACTCTCAACTTGTCCAAATCGCCTTGAAGCTTCCTTACATCCTCCTCACCATTCACCTTCCCACCAAATTTTGTGTCATCAGCAAATGTGGAAATGTTGCAATTAGTTCCCTCATCCAAATCATTGATGTATATTGTGAATAGATGGGGGACCCCTTAGTCACCACCTGCCACTTAAAAAAAAACACACTTACTTCAAATCTCTTACCCCGTCTGCTAACAAGTCCAGAATGACGTGCTGTTAGGCAATTTGGACATTCTGAATTCTCCCTTCGTGTACCCGAACAGGCGCTGGAATGTGGCGACTAGGGGCTATTCACCGTAACCTTATTGCAGTGTTACTGTAAGCCTACTTGTGACATAAAGATTATTCTAAGATTGTTATAATCAATTCCCAATCCATGCCAATATATTGCCCCCAATCCCATGCACTTTAATTTTGCCTACTACCCTCTTATGTGGGGCTTCATTGAAAGCTTTCTGAAAATCCAAGTACACCACCATTCACTTGATCTCCCTTATCCATTCTTCTAGTAAAGTCCGCAAAGAACTCCATTCGGTTTGGCAAACATGATTTCCCTTTCATGAATCCATGGGTGATTTTGGGTGACTTTAACCTGCATATAGATTGGGTGACTCACATTAGTCACAGTACAATAGAGGAGGAATTTCTGGAGTGTGTACGGGATGGTTTTCTGGACCAGTACGTTGAGGAACCAACAAGGGAACAGGCCATCTTGGACTGGGTGTTGTACAATGAGAAAGGATTAGTTTATAATCTAGTTGTGAGAGAACCCTTGGGGATGAGTGACCATAATATGGAAGAATTCTTTATCAAGGTGAATAATGAGGTTGTTGATTCTGAGACCAGTGTCCTGAATCTCAATAAAGGTAACTGTGATGGTATAAAGCATGAGCTAGCTATGATGGACTGGGAAACAGTACTGAAAGGAAGGACAGCGAACAGGCAATGGCAGGCATTCAAGGAATGAATAGGTGAACTTCAAAAGTTGTTTATTACTATTTGACGCAACAGTAGAAAGGGAACTGTGACCAAACCATGCCTTACAAGGGAAATTAGAGATAGTATTAGATTCAAATAAGAGGCATATAAATTCGCAAAAAAAAGCAGTGGACCTGAAGTTTGCTGAAGTGGTGTAATCAGACAAAGTCAGCATGGATTTACAAAAGGAAAATCATGCTTGCCATATCTACTACAATTCTTTGAGGATGTAACTAGTAGAGTTGACTAGGGAGAACTGGTGGATGTGATTTATTTAGACTTTCAGAAGACTTTTGACAAGGTCTCACATAGCAGATTAACATGTAAAGTTAAAGCGCGTGGGACACGGGTAGTGTCTTGAGATGGATAGAAAGTTGGTTTGCAGACAGGAAACAAAAAGTTGGAATAAATGGGACTTTTCTGATTAGCAGGCTGTTGGAGGGAAGGAATGCTCAGAGTCTTTTCTCGACCGCGTGGAGTTGTAAAAGTTGCGTTTATTCAAAATTGTTGTGTGCACACAGGAGAGACAAATTCTGCTGCTAACCTTAGCTCGCAAAAGTCAACTCTGATCATATTCAGAGTTACATGCATATATATATTTAAAATTCTTTCAGAGTTACAAGTAGGCATTGACGTCATCGATTCATTCGGAACAACACAAGGTGATCAGTATGCATATTTTCTGGGCCCTTTAATGGGAAAATGATCAACTAATACAATGCTTCTTTACAATCTCCTGGATCCTGTTCAACATATTTCCCTTAACCTGAACTCCTTGATGGGGTGTTAATGTGTTTTTATTCCCTGCTCTGGGCTGGACAATGAATCTCTTACAGATAGGCTGGAGCCATGGTTTCTGTGACGTGGGCTCCCATTCTTATCCTAATGCCTTGTAGGATGATTGAATTATCTCGATTGCCGGTGACTGTTTCTCTAAGGTCCAACATTTTAACCCCTTGCCTACTGGTTTTTCCCTTGACCTGTGCTGCTATAATACTTGGGACTTCTTTATTATTACTTATATCAATTCTTTGATACATATAGCAATTTCTTCCTCTAACACAGGCAGTGACTAGTGGGGTACTGCAGGGATCTGTGCTAGGACCCCAACTGTTCACATTATATATTAATGATGTGGACGAGGGAAGAGATGCTTCAGTGGGATTTGGACAAGCTGAACTCGTGGGCACATGCATGGCAGATGCAGTATAATGTGGATAAATGTGAGGTTATTTGCTTTGGTAGCAAAAATAGGAAGGCAGATTATTATTATTATTTGAATGGGTTTAAGTTGAGAGAAATGGATACTCAGCGAGACCGTGGGATCCTTGTGCATCAGTCGCTGAAAGTAAGAATGCAGGTACAGCAGACAGTAAAGAAGGCAAATTGTATGTTGGCCTTCATGGGGAGAGGATTTGAGTATAGGAATAGAGGTGTTTTACTGAAATTGTATCGGGCCCTGGAGTATTGTGTGCAGTTTTGGTGTCCTTATCTAAGGAAGAATGTTCTTGCTATGGAGGGAGTGCAGCAAAGGATTACCAGGCTGATTCCTGCGATGGCGGGACTGTTATATGAGGAGAGACTAAATTGGTTAGGATTATATTCATTGGAGTTCAGAAGAATGAGAAACTTATAAAATCCGAACAGGATTAAACAGGGTAGATTCAGAAAGAATGTTCCCGATGGTGGGCAAGTCCAGATCCAGGGATTAGAGTTTGAGGATAGAGGGTAAATCTTTTCGGACTGAGGTGAGGAGGATTTTTTTCACCCAGAGAGTGGTGAATCTGGAATTCACTACCACTGAAAGTAGTTGAGGCCAAAACATTGTGTAATTTGACGAAGGAATTCGATATAACTCTTGGGACTAAAGGGATAAAGGGATATTTGATCAGGGTATTGAACTTGGTGACCGGCCATGATCAGAATGAATGGCGGAGCAGGCTCGAAGGGCCGAATGGCCTCCTCCTGCTTCTATGTTGACTTTGCCTAATCCTGTTGATATTTTCTAAGTGCCCTGTTATCACATCCTTTATAATAGACTCTAGCATTTCCTCTACTGATGTTAGGCTAACTGGTGTGTAATTAATTCCCTGTTTTTCCCTGTTCTCCTTTTTAAATAGTGGGGTTACATTTTCCTCCCTCCAATATGCCAGGACTGTTCCAGAATCTGCGGAATTTTGGAATCAGCGCATCCACTATTTCTTTTTAAAAAAATGCTTTTTCCAATTAGGGGTCAATTTAGGGTCAATCCACCCTACACATCTTTGAGTTGTGGGGATGAGGCTCACGCAGACACGGGGAGAAGGTGCAGCCTCCATACAGACAGTGACCCGGGGCCACGATCGAGCCCGAGTCCTCAGCGCCGTGAGGAGCAGTGCTAACTGCTGTGTCACCGTGCCACCCATGCATCCACTATTTCAATGGCCACCTCCTTCAGTACCCTGGGATGAGGATTATCAGGCCCAGGGAATTTATCGGGTTTCAAACCCATTAAATTCTCCAGCAAAATTTATTTTACAAATACTAATTTCCTTCAATTCCTCTATCTCACAAGACCCCTGGTTCCCTAACATTTCTGGGAAGTTATTTGAGTCTTTCTCTGTAAAGTCATAGCTAAAGTAGTTGTTTAATTCCTCTGTCATCTCTTAGTTGTCGACTACAAATTCTCCCATTTCAGACTGTAAAGGACCTACTCTTTACGAATCTTTTTATTTTCACATACTTATAAAACCATTTACAGTCTGCTTTTATGTTCCTTGCAAGTTTACTCTCATGCTCTGTTTTTCCCCTCTTCATCAATGTCTCGGTCTTCCTTTGTCAAATTCTAAATGGTTCCCAATCCTCTGGCTTGCTACTTTTTCCACCAACTTTTTATGGCTTCCTCTTGGGTCGAATACTATCCTTAATTTATTTTGTGGGCCATGGTGGGGCTGCTTTTCCTGTGATAGTTTTGCACCAGAAAGGAGTGTATAACTGTTACAATGCATGCATTTGTTTCCTAAAAATTAGCCATTGCCCATCAACTGTCACAATCTACCATGCCACCTCATACCTTTATAATTTTGTTTGTTTATATTCAAGAACCCAGTTTCGGGTTGGGCTAGATCACTTTCCATCCTTTTTTAAAAAAGAATTCCAATTAAGGGTCAATTTAGTGTGGCCAATCCACCAACCCTGCACATCTTTTGGGTTGTGGGGGTGATATCCATGCAGTCACAGGGTGAATGTGCAAACTCTACTCGGACAGTGACCCAGGGCTGGGATCAAACATGGGTCCTGAGTGCTGTGAGGTAGCAGTGCTAACCATTGCCCACCATGCCGCCCTTTACTTAACATCCTAATGAAGAACTCTAACGTTATGGTCACTCTTCCCCTAAAGGGCTTCACACAACAGATAATGAAGCCGTCCATGTCCAAATGCAGCAAGACCGGGACAATATCCAGGCTTCGGTTGACAAGTGGCAAGTTACATTCTCACCACAAAAGTGCCAGGCAATGAACATCTCCTACAAGAGAGGATCTAACCACCGCCCCTTGACATTCAATGGCATTACCATCGCTGAATCCCCCACTTTCAACATCCTGGGGATTACAATTGATCAGAAACTGAACTAGACTAACCACATTAATACTGTGGCTACCAGGGCAGGTCAAAGGCTAGGAATCCTACGGCAAGTAACTCACCTCCTAACCCCCCCCCCAAAGTCAGTCCACTATCTACAAGGCAAAAGTCAGGAGTGTAATGAAATACTCTCCATCTGCCTGGATGAGTGCAGCTCCAACAATACTCAAAAAGCTCGACACCATCCAGGACAAAGCAGCCCGCTTGAATGCTCCTCCTTCCACAATCATTCAAACTGTCCACCACCGACGAAGTGGCAGCCATGTGTACCATCTACAAGATGCACTACAGTACTCATCAAGGTTCCTTAGACAACACCTTCCAAACCCACAATCACTACCATCTAGAAGGACAAGAACAGTTGATTTTTTTCAATGGATGCAGTGAGATCTTAAATTATCAGCTGAAGTCATTATCAGAAATGTGTCATTGAATAACAAAGCAAGTGAGATCGTGGGGACCACGCAGGCTCACCTGTCACTTCAAAGGTAAGTGAAAATGGTGGGTCGCGAAGGATGGCTGGCGTGGGTCGCAAAGGTCGGCTGGCGTGGGTCGCGAAGGTCAGCCGGTGTGGTTCCTGAAGGATGGCCAGTTGGTAAAAATGGGTCAAGGCAAAAAGGTTTGAAAAACATTGCTCTAGTTGGTTCCTCGGTGTACTAGTCTGAAAAAACCATTGCATACATACTCCACGAATTGATCTGTCACAGTATTATTGCTCATTTGGTTTGCCCAGCCTATATGTAGTTTAAAGTCACCTATAGATTACTGCAGCACCCTTGCTACATGCAGCTCTAAGTTCCTGTCTATTGCTATCCATTACCTTACCACTGCTGTTTGAAGGCCTCGCAACAACTCCCGCTGATGTTTCCTCCCCATGTTTCTTCTTAACTCCACCCGCACTGATTCTTATAGATTTTCTGAACCAATGTCCTTTCTCATTATTGCATCGATTTCATCCTTAACTAACAATGCCACCCCATCTCCTAATCCTTTTTGCTTGTTCTACCTAAGTTTAAAAAACCCTTGGATAATTAGTTCCCAACCTTGGCCATCCAGATGCCATATCTTCATAAGGGCAGCACGGTAGCATGGTGGTTAGCACAATTGTTTCACAGCTCCAGTGTCCCAGGTCCGATTCCCGGCTTGGTTCACCATCTGTGCGGATTCTGCACGTTCTCCCCGTGTGTGCGTGGGTTTCCTCCGGGTGCTCCGGTTTCCTCCCACAGTCCAAAGATGTGCAGATTAGGTGGATTGGCCATGCTAAATTGCCCTTAGTGTTCAAAAATTGCCCTTAGTGTTGGGTGGGGTTACTGGGTTATGGGGATAGGGTGGAGATGTGGGCTCTTTCAAAGAGCCGGCGCAGACTCGATGGGCCGAATGGCCTCTTTCTGCACTGTAAATTCTATGAAAAAGAAAATTCTATATTCACAATTATATTGTGTCCATTTACATCTATTTGCATGTTAATTTATCTACCTTATTGTGAATGCTCCGTCCATTTAGGTACAGTGCCATTAGGCATGTCTTTCTAATTTTTGACACATCGCTTTTTGTACTATGGCCCTATTTGCTGTTAACACTTGTTTCCTCTGCCTTCCACTATTGTTTTCAACTTTCCTGTCTTTCATTCCTATCGTTGTTTCTCTCTCTTGTGTCCACTCAGCTCAGGTTCCCATCTGCCTACCACTCTAGTTTAAACCCTCCCCCATAGTGGTGAATACTGTGGTGATATGCCTATGGGCTATATCGTAGTTGGAAAGTTTGCGACCTCCAACCAGCAGGTGGTGGTACAGACACGCATTGCGGTTTCTAGACTAAGGTCATGTGACCTGTGACTCCAATATAAGGGGAGACACATCCGGCCATCTTCAGAAGAAGATTGAGAGGGTAATAAGATATACATGTGAATGGTCAGTGCTAGGTGCCAGTTCCAGAGGAGTAATAAGCAGATTCCATGATAACATGCTCTGTGTCAGATTGCTACATTACCACACGAGACTCAATAAAAGATTCTGGTTTGGACAAGTCACAGTGTTTGATGGATTCCTTCATAAAGTCCAAAGGACAAAACACAACAAATACCACTGCAAGGATATTAGTCCTGGGCTCCTTGGGGTGCAGCCCATCCAGCTTGTACAGATCCCATCTCCCCAGAATCAGCCCCAATACCTCAGAATCTAAATCCTTCCGACACCATCTCTCCAACTGCACATTCATTTGGTCTATTCTCCTATTCCTGATCTCGCTAAAAGTGGCACTGAGAGTAACCCTGCGATTACTAACTTTGAGGTCCTGCTTTTGAATTGATTTCCTAGCTCCCATCTCCCTTTTTACCTATGTTGTTGGTACTGATATGGACCATGACCTCTGACTGCTCATCCTCTTCCTTCAGAATATCTTGTTCAATGACATCTTTGACCCCGGCACCAAGGAGGCAACGTACCATCCTGGTGTAATGTCTGCAGCCACAGAAATATCTATCTGATCCCCTTAGGATAGAATCCCCTACCACTATTTCTCTGTTTCCTGATTTCCTGTGCAACTGAGCCACTCCTGATGCCACAGACCTAGCTCATGCTACATTCCCCTGACAAGCCATCTCCCCCAGCAAAGGGGGGGACATCTGTCAGAGAGGGAAGCGGACCCAAGAGACTAATGGTTTTACTCCATCTGGCGGTCACCCATTCCCTTCTGTCACAGCATTCTTTATCTGTGGTATGACTGCCTCACTGTACATGATATCCAGAAAGATCTCAGCCTTGCAGATGTTTCACCTGACTCCAGCCACAGCTCCAGATTTGGCAGGTGGATTTTTAGTAGCTGTAGCTGGAGATACTTTCTTATACGTGGCTGCCCTGGACACGAGATGGATACCTGACCTCCCACATCCCACAGGATAAGCATTCCACCTGGCCAAGCTGCCCTGCCATGCCCTACCCTTAACTTACTTCTTTACCTTTCTGCCTTTATTTGAAAAAATATTGAATCTATACCGGGACCTTACTTTATTTCTTACACTTTAAATAATACTCAATGTAAATTGAAGACCATTTTTGTCTTTAAGATGTGACAGTAGAAATACTAACCAGGCCCTACTTACCAAGGCTGCCCGCCACTCCTTTCACGATTCCCGGTCTCGCATGATTAACTTATGTTTCCCTTGTGATGTCACTCTTGGATGTTTTCAAAAATCACTTCACTCAGACGGTTTTTAAACTCCTGACCTCCAGTCAACTCCTTCCCCATAGCAAAAGAAGAGTCAGCTTCTAGAGACAGAATCAGGGTAGAAAAAGGAGCACCTCCTTCTCATCTTCATTGAACTCCTTCACTCACCAAACTCCAACTGAAGCACTCTAATGCAGCCCAAATCAACACGCCAGTACAGTTTTAAATATTAATGTCATTTAATTTCTATCTTAAGTCTCGTCTAACTAAAAGTTGCTCTTTGGGTTGGGAGAAGTTGACGTTTGGTCCAACTTCAAATCATGGGTTTACAGGCTTTGCTTGAAGCTGCAGCCAGTTGATTAGCTAACTGACTGAAACTCGTTTTCAGAAACTTGAATCAAGGGTCATAAAAACAGGCTTTCTTCAGTGCTGCCATGTCTGTACTGGAATACTGCTTTGGGCTGAATTAGAGTGCTTAAATTAGAGTTTGGTGAGTGAGGGAGTTGGTGAAGAGGTGTTCCTTTCATTAAAAAAAATTCCATAGCACTATTTGGAGAAGTTAAGGAAGTTCTCCCCGATATCCTGGTCAATATTTTTCAACATTTGAAAAAATAAAAAATAGATTATCTGTTCATTATTCCATTGTGGGAGTTTGCTTTCGAGCATTGGTTGCCAGGATTCCTGCATTACAACAGTGATTACAGTTCAATAGTAATTCATTTCCTGTGAAGTGCTCTGGGACATCCTGAGGTCATGAAGGCACTTTAGAAATCTAAAGCCTTCCCTTTACTCTTGCATAGAAATTGCTTATGTGAAAAGTAATGTGTTTTTTGGCTGTTACTTGACCCAATGCTTAATGGGTTATTGTGTCTTGTCAGTGACTATACATACAGTGAATGCACAATCATTTCTGTACCGTGATAACATTTAAAAGTAGAGTATATTTTTGAATGCTGCATTAGACTGATACCATTTAATTGCTGATTCTGATATTTGAACTCTTCTTCCTGCTCCTTATGACCTCACTAATGTTTCTGGGATTTGACCTTTCATGTAGGTTCCTGAATTTAAAAAAATACAACATAGCCAATTTACAGCTCCCACAGAAAGCAGTTGACAGAACTACACAAGTCACACAATATCTAATGTGAGTAAAATGTCAGCTTTAATCCAGTTCGTACAATATCTGGGGTTGAAGAATTTGACAATAATGCCAGAAAGCATGTATTCATTGTTTTACAATGCATCTGGAGGCTACACAGCAAATAATTAATTCAATATGCAAAATATTAGCACTGTTGTCTTCCATCATGTTTAACCTATACATTTAATCTGATTTACTTCTCTCCTGGGATGCTTGAAGGACCTCTGTGACACCATTCTCTTTTCAGTGAGAAATTATTAATCACAACAAAAGTGAAAGTGCAGAAAATATGAGAAATTGGGTGACACTGAGAATGATTGAGTCTGGAATGCTAATTGGTTGGGCAGTATCCAGAGGGATTGACAAAATCAATTTTGGACTGGACACCGTATTGAAATGGCTGAAACCCTTATTCCTGCCAGGTGCCGTCCTCTCAACTCTCACATGATCAATGTTCAAGGGAAGGATAAACCTTAAAAAACGCTATAAAGTGCTCCTTGAAGCACAGTGGCATTACCCTTAATGATTGAGAGGAACTTAATACCAATAATTCAGAATGGTGACAACGAGTCTATCAAGCTGCAGCACACTTTGAGCCCCAATGTTTGAATGGTGAAACATATTGGGCGGGATTCCTTTCCTGCTGGCATTGCCTGAGAAGTCTTGGCACAGAGTCAGAGATGCCGTGAGTGCAGTCGAATGAAAGGCAGGCGAACATTGTACATACAATGCTTAAAGTCGCAAATGGAGTGGAGGCCGCCAAGCGCACGTGATTTGGACCGGTCTCATGATCCATTGGTGGGACAATTAGATTCTGGGAGTCAGGTTTTTAATGAGCATTCATGAGATGCCGAGGGATGCAAATGTGGTTGCTGACATGGAGTAGTGGGAAACCCAACTCACCATGAAAATCAGGGAGGGGGGAAATTCCAATTTATTTTCCCGCCAGTGGAAAACTGACATTTGCCATCAAGCCAAAATTTGTACCCCCTCCCATCACGATGTCTGCCACCGAGAGGCTGCTGAAAATCTCTCCCAGTGAACTTATTCCATTATTTCTTGCTGCTTGATGTTTAAGAGATGTGCATTTGGCGACCTACACTTTGCTCATCACTTTGAAATTGGGTTTGCCTATCCTGCATCATGTAAAGTCAGCGGCAATCAGGGGCAGGCTTCATAGGAAGCACCATATCGCTTTCAGGGGAAAAATCTCTACTGACCAGACCAGTAGTAAGGTGAGGGTGGTGTTTCATGTGCCGCAGGGCTCGGGGTGTACTGAGAAAGGGAGGAAACTGCAGAAGGCTGGAAACTGTCCTGAAACACGGGAAGTGGCGGCAGGGCTGGGGCTGCACAGCAGGGATACGAGTGAAGAAATATTGCACTCAGACGCATGACTGGGGGACGATATGGGGGGTTAGTGTCCTCAGCGCCAGGATGGGGAGAGAGTATGTGACAGAATGACATAAGCCACTTGGCGCCAGAATGGGAGGAGCTCAGAGTGAATAAGTGCTTCAGTTTACATCGTTGAGCTTGCGAAGATTGACCCCATTTTTTAGTTCCCAACTGGAGATCTGTCAGGTCTCCACCTTGGTCCCAGTTAGTAGTTACAGTAGAGAGAGGCCCCCATGGGCAATGTTTCTTTTGGATATCTAGCGAGTCTCACCAGTTACAGAATATAACAAATGTAATACTCAAAATTGTGCTAGACACTGAGCTTTCATTTCAGAAATGATGTGCACTATAATGGAACAATCACACACTTTTTCATTGCCCCAGCATCTGCTGTCATTGGAATAAGATCCCCAACTCCAGTTCTAACCTAAGCCCAGATAACAATGATGGAGAAGCTTGAATTTCTTTCTCTTCCCACTGCTGTACTCTGACAGAATGACATCTTCTGAAATTACTTTGCAATCAACCATCCAGACATATAGTTTTCCTCACAACCACTCTCGATGAGATTGAAACTTGACACATGATGATTGTCAATCTGTTCCCAACCACAGGATAGTGCTGCATGTTTTAATGCCACAAAAAATGAATCCAGACAGGTATTTCTCAGAATCACAGAATCTTAATGCATCGTACCTAACGTTGATATTTATTTCGCACTTTTCATGACCATCGGATGTCTCCAAGCGCTTTGCAGCTGATGAAGCACCTTTATTGAAGTGCAGTCACTGTAATAATGCAGAAATTTTATCTTGATACTTACAGTATGACATTTACAGTATGGCACTTACAGTATGGCACTTACAGTATGGCACTTACAGTATGGCACTTACAGTATGGCACTTACAGTATGGCACTTACAGTATGGCACTTACAGTATGACAGTTACAGTATGACACTTACAGTATGGCACTTACAGTATGGCACTTACAGTATGACAGTTACAGCATGGCACTTACAGTATGGCACTTACAGTATGACAGTTACAGTATGACACTTACAGTATGGCACTTACAGTATGGCACTTACAGTATGGCACTTACAGTATGGCACTTACAGTATGACAGTTACAGTATGACACTTACAGTATGGCACTTACCGTATGGCACTTACAGTATGGCACTTACCGTATGGCACTTACAGTATGGCACTTACAGTATGACACTTACAGTATGGCACTTACAGTATGGCACTTACAGTATGGCACTTACCGTATGGCACTTACAGTATGGCACTTACAGTATGGCACTTACAGTATGGCACTTACCGTATGGCACTTACCGTATGGCACTTACCGTATGGCACTTATAGTATGGCACTTACAGTATGATAGTTACAGTATGATACTTGCAGTATGGCACTTACAGTGTGATGCTTACAGTATGGCACTTACAGTATGGCACTTACAGTATGGCACTTACAGTATGGCACTTAAAGTATGATGCTTACAATATGATACTTACAGTATAATACTTACAGTATAATACTTGCAGTATGGCACTTACAGTATGATGCTTACAATATGATACCTACAGTATAATACTTACAGTATGATGCTTACAGTATGGCACCTACAGTATGATGTTTACAGTATGGTGCTTGCAGTATGATGCTTATGGTACGGCACTTACAGTATGATACTTACTGTATGACACTTACAGAATGATGCTTACAGCATGATACTTACAGTATGACACTTACAGTATGACGCTTAGAATATGACACTCTTAGAATATGATATGCTGGGGTTGTTGAAAACAGGTACGTTTTTGACAAAGAAACTTGAATGAGAATTCAAAATAGAGAGAGAAGGTTTAAAAATAGACAGTGTTATATTACTTTGTGCAATGTATGTTACTCATTTGCTTCTTCCAGGATGATCTTTAACTCAATGTTGATTAACACTCGTAGCCTTCCAATTAGAGCAAATACTTTATTGAGTATCGTTAACAAATAAACTCTCTCCAACACTGATACTAGATGTTTAATAAACAAGATTGAATAAGAATTAACTATTGTCATGCGAGAGTACGGTTAAGAAATGGGTGTTCATAAATGGGTGTGTATATAATATCTGTCGTGAGAGTATCTTTAAGAAATGGGTGTTTACACTTCCGGTGACGGCGGGCGGGAGGCGGCCGCACAATGGAGAGCCCCCGCTCGGGAACGGCAATTTCGGGGCTTTAAGCCCGGTCCCAGGGTCCGCGGAGGCGGCAGAAGAAGGGAGAAGGCACGGAGGAGGCATTGAGAAGACACAGGAGGAAAAAAAAACAAAGAAAAATGTCGAGGGTGAGCAGAAAAACGGCCGAAAAAAAACCAGCTGGAGGTCCGTCGGGGAGTGGAAAGGTCACCGCGGGGTCACTAGGAAAAATGGAGGCTGGAGCACCAGGGAAGGCCGCACTGCTTACGGCTGAAGAAATAACAAAGGTGATGACTGCGGAATTTGAAAAGCAGTTGCCGCAGATTGCGAAATGCATGGAAACGGTGAGGAAGGAGATGAGGGAGGCTTTGAGTGTGCTGGTGGAGGAGGCGGTTTCCCCGGTGAGGACGGAGGTGGCGAGCGCAGTGGCGGAGGTGCGAGAGCAAGGGGAGGCGCTGAAGGAAGTGGAGGAGACGTTATTGCAGCACGGTGATCAACTTGCCTCGATGGGGAAAGAGATGCGGAAGGTGATGGATACTAACAAGGATCTGCGAGGAAAATTGGAAGACCTGGAAAATAGATCCAGGCGACAGAATTTGAGGATTGTGGCGCTGCCCGAAGGAGTTGAAGGACCGAAGCCGACTGAGTATTTTGCCGCGATGCTGGCAAAACTACTGGGGGAGGGGGAGGACCCCTCCCGATATGAACTGGATCGGGCTCATCGGTCGTGGAGGCCTGTACCAAAGGCGAGTGAGCCGCCAGGGGCAGTGACTCTGTGCTTCCTTCAGTACAGGGTGAAGGAGAAGCTCCTGAGCTGGGCCAAGCAGAAGCGGGTGGTGCAGTGGGCTGGAGCTGGTATACGTGTATACCAGGACTTTACGGTGGAGCTGGCAAGGAGGCGGGCTGCCTTCAACCGGGTGAAGAGGGCACTGTACATTAGCAAGGTGCGGTGCGGCATTGTATATCCAGCGAAGCTGAGGGTGACTTACAAGCTCAGGGACTTTTATTTTGGAACGGCGGAAGCAGTGGAGGAGTTTGCGAAAGCAGAAGGACTGTGGCAGAATTGACAAACTGAGGAATGGCCATGTGCCGATGTAACATCATGACTGTATTTTCTTCTTTTTTGTATCACTGCACGTGGGTGTAGAGATTAAAGGAGCCAAGGTGGTATATATTTGGACGAGGGAAAGGACGGGACTTTCACTCGAAATGAGAGTTCTTTGGGGTGTAGGTGGATATGTGGGGTTTGTGTGCTAAAAGGGGATCTTTGGGCTTTCCTGGGGCCAGGCAAGTGGGAAAGGGACCCGGGCGGGGGCCTCCACGCTGGCCGGTTTAAGCCGGCCAGTGAACGGGAGTGAGGTGGGGGGAGGGGCTGCGGCCATCGGAGCCTGGCAGAACAGGGTCCGAGTGGTCTAGCCGGGGTGGAAAGTTGGGGGGGAAGGAACCGAGGGTAGGGGGAGGAGTTTTACAAGAGGCAGTGGCGGGAGGAGCTGGAGGCCTGGGGTGGGGGGGTGGGAGCTGTGTAAGATTAAGGGTGACTACGGGTAATCCCTGATTTATTTTTGTCATTTGTTTATGTAAACATGCGGGTTGAGGTTTGGGGGTTGGTGGGTAGATGGGATCGTTGTTGTTAGTATGGGGACTGACATATCTTGCTGATTATTGTTTATTGTTGATGGATGTAAATGTGGGAGAAAATGTGAAAATGGAGGAGAATTTTTAAAAAATGAAAAAAAAAAAATGGGTGTTTATTACTGCAGTGATGTCAGAGAGGGGGTGGAGCTGGGCTGTCTGTCAGCTTTTTACTTTTGTTTTAGGCTGTTTGCTGCAGGGTGTGTTTTAGTTTCGATTTCAGAGCTGGATAGCTGCAGTCACAGCCAGAAGGTGTATTAGAGTCTCGCTCTGTAATCTAAAGAATGTAAATCGATCCTTTGGTGATTTAAAACTAATAACTGCTCTTAGTAGTGACTTTAACCTGATGTGCTTCTGTTGAAAGTTTTTTAAAAAGTCTTATGGATGTTAAAAGGAAAGTAAGAATTACTTAGTGTTGTATTCTTTGGGGGCTGTATTTGAATTAATGGTTGCTAAGATGTTCACTGTATGTGAGAAAAAGGTTAACTTGAGTTCATAGAATATAAATTGTTTTGCTTTAAAAAATACTTTTCCATTTCTGCTGTACCACACCTGTAGACTGGGCCGTGTGCTTCCCATACCACAATCTACTAAAAGTTGTGGGTCAGGTGAACATAGAACATAGAACATTACAGTGCAGTACAGGCCCTTCGACCCTCAATGTTGCGCCGACCTATGAAACCACTCTAAAGCCCATCTACACTATTCCCTTATCATCCATATGTCTATCCAATGACCATTTGAATACCCTTAATGTTGACGAGTCCACTATTGTTGCAGGCAGGGAATTCCACGCCCTTACTACTCTCTGAGTAAAGAACCTACCTCTGACATCTGTCCTATATTTATCTCCCCTCAATTTAAAGCTATGTCTCCTCGTGCTAGACATCACCATCCGAGGAAAAAGGCTCTCACTGTCCACCCTATCTAATCCTCTGATAATCTTGTATGCCTCAATTAAGTCACCTCTTAACCTTCTTCTCTCGAACAAAAACAGCCTCAAATCCCTCAGCCTTTCCTCATAAGATCTTCCCTCCATACCAGGCAACATTCTGGTAAATCTCCTCTGCACCCTTTCCAATGCTTCCACATCCTTCCTATAATGCGGCGACCAGAATTGCACGCAATACTCCAAATGCGGCCGCACCAAGAGTATTGTACAACGGCAACATGACCTCATGGCTCCGAAACTCAGTCCCTCTACCAATAAAAGCTAACACACCGTACGCCTTCGAAACAACCCTCTCAACCTGGGTGGCAACTTTCAGGGATCTATGTACATGGACACCGAGATCTCTCTGCTCATCCACACTACCAAGAATCTTACCATTAGCCCAGTACTCTGTCTTCCTGTTATTCCTTCCAAAATGAATCACCTCACACTTTTCTGCATTAAACTCCATTTGCCACCTCTCAACCCAGCTCTGCAGCTTATCTATGTCCCTCTGTAACTTGCAACATCCTTCCGCACTGTCCACAACTCCACCGACTTTAGTGTCATCTGCAAATTTACTCACCCATCCTTCTACGCCCTCCTCCAGGTCATTTATAAAAATGACAAACAGCAGTGGCCCCAAAACAGATCCTTGTGGTACACCACTAGTAACTAGACTCCAGTCTGAACATTTCCCATCAACCACAACCCTTTGTCTTCTTCCAGCTAGGCAATTTCTGATCCAAACTGCTAAATCTTGAATCCCATGCCTCCGTATTTTTTGCAATAGCCAACCGTGGGGAACCTTATCAAACGCATTACTGAAATCCATATACACCACATCAACTGCTTTACCCTTATCCACCTGTTTGGTCACCTTCTCAAAGAACTCAATAAGGTTTGTGAGACACGACCTACCCTTCACAAAACTGTGTTGACTATCTCTAATCAAATTATTCCTTTCCAGATGATTATACATCCTATCTCTTATAAACCTTTCCAAGACTTTGCCCACAACAGTAGTAAGGCTCACTGGTCCATTGTTACCGGGGTTGTCTCTACTCCCCTTCTTGAACAAGGGGACAACATTTGCTATCCTCCAGTCTTCTGGCACTATTCCTGTAGACAGTGACGGCATAAAAATCAAAGCCAAAGGCTCAGCAATCTCCTCTCTAGCTTCCCAGAGAATCCTAGGATAAATCCCATCCGGACCAGGGGACTTATCTATTTTCACACTTTCCCGAATTGCTAACACCTCCTCCTTATGAATCTCAAGCCCTTCTAGTCTCGTAGCCTGTATCTCAGTATTCTCCTCGACAACATTGTCCTTTTCCTGTGTGAATATTGACGAAAAATATTCACTTGGCACCTCTCCTATTTCCTCGGACTCCGCGCACAACTTCCCACTACTGTCCTTGACTGGCCCTACTCTTACCCTAGTCATTCTTTTATTCCTGACATATCTATAGAAAGCTTGAGGGTTATCCTTGATCCTACCTGCCAAAGACTTCTCATGCCCCTCCTGGCTCTTCTTAGCTCTCTCTTTAGGTCCTTCCTAGCTAACTTGTAACTCTTGAATGCCCTAACTGAACCTTCACGTCTCATCTTTACATAAGCCTCCTTCTTCCTCTTGACAAGTGTTTCAACTGCTTTAGTAAACCATGGTTCCCTCGCTCGATCACTTCCTCCCTGCCTGACAGGTACATACTTATCAAGGACACGCAGTAGCTGTTCCTTGAACAAGCTCCACGTTTCCATTGTGCCCATCCCTTGCAGTTTTCCTCTCCATCCGATGCATCCTATGTCTTGCCTCATCGCATCATAATTGCCTTTCCCCCAGATATAACTCTTGCCCTGCGGTATATACCTATCCCTTTCCATCACTAAAGTAAACGTAATCGAATTGTGGTCACTGTCACCAAAGTGCTCACTGACCTTCAAATCTAACACCTGTCCTGGTTCATTACCCAGTACCAAATCCAATATGGCCTCGCCTCTCGTTGGCCTATCTACATACTGTGTCAGGAAACTCTCCTGCACGCATTGGAAAAAAATGGACCCATCTAACGTACTCGAACTATAGCGTTTCCAGTCATGGCGTATCATGGAGGTGAACTCCATGATACACTTTGGGGTTCTCTAAACCCTGGTCCATAACAAATTGGGGGCTTAAGGGGGATAAAAGTCGATCTATTGGATTGGCTTTGTGAACTTAAAGACAGTGAGGGATGAGCATATTGTGGGTGCTTTTAGTAGGGAGTGTGTTGATGACAACGGCTCTTTCAGAGGCTCTGAAGTTTTTGAGGGTGGAGACGGTCACACACAGTACCTTACGGACAGAGACTATAAGCAGACTGTTAGATTTGGCAAAAACATTGCAGTTAACATTACCTGACAAAATACAAAAAGATGAGGTCATTATAGGGGTGGCTAAGCATTTAAAGTTGCCTGAGATACAGTTTGACTTATTGGAAATGGCAAAAATTCAGTTACAAATGAAACAAATGGAACATGAGAAAGAATTAAAGCAGATTGAATACGAGAGAGAGAGAGAGAGGAAAAAAGAGAGAGAGAGGAAAAAGAAAGAGAAAGAGAGAGAGAGGAAAAAGAGAGAGAAGAAAGGAAAACAGAAAGAATAGCCCGAGCAGAACAAAAAGAAAGAGAAAGGGAGATACAGATCAGGGAAAAAGATAAAGAGAGTTTGAACTTCAGAAAATGGCCATGAAGCATGACAGTCAGTTAAAATTGGCAGACGTAAAGGGAAACGTTCAGTTGGATGATAGTGCTGAGGATAGTGAGAAAGAGCTTCAAAGTTGAAGGCTTGGTGGGAATCTATTTAAATATGTCCAAGCATTGCCAAGGTTGATGAGAAGGAGGTAGAAGCCTTTTTCAGTTCATTTAAGAAGGAGGCTAAACAAATGAAATGGCCACAGGACATGTGGGTATTACTGATGCAAACAAAGTTGATAGGTAGGGCTAGTGAAGTGTTTGCATCACTACTGGAGGAGGTGTCTGGGTCATATGAGGAGGTGAAAAACTCCATCTTAGGTGCATATGAACTAGTGCCTGAAGCCTACAGACAAAAGTTTAGAAATTTAAGGAAAGAATTTGGTCAAACATACATGGAGTTTGAAAGGATCGAATAGAGTAATTTTGATAGGTGGATAAGGGCTTTGAAAATAGACCAAACGTATGAAGCTCTCAGAGAAATTATACTTTTGGAGGAGTTTAAAAATTCAATTCCTGATGTAGTGAGAACTCATGTGGAAGAACAGAGGGTTAAAACTGCGAGATTAGCAGCAGAAATGGCAGATGATTATGAATTAGTTCATAAATCAAAGCTTGGTTTCCGACATCAGTTTCAGCCTGTGAGGGATAGAAACAGGGGACATGAGAAATACTCAAGTGGTAAAGGTAAAGGTGATCTGATGGGAGATAATAAGGAAAAGAAATGAAAAGAACAAACAAAGAACAAAGAAATGTACAGCACAGGAACAGGCCCTTCGGCCCTCCAAGCCCGTGCCGACCATACTGCCCGACTAAACTACAATCTTCTACACTTCCTGGGTCCGTATCCTTCTATTCCCATCCTATTCATATATTTGTCAAGATGCCCCTTAAATGTCCCTATCGTCCCTGCCTCCACTACCTCCTCCGGTAGTGAGTTCCAGGCACCCACTACCCTCTGCGTAAAAAACTTGCCTCGTACATCTACTCTAAACTTTGCCCCTCTCACCTTAAACCTATGCCCCCTAGTAATTGACCCCTCTACCCTGGGGAAAAGCCTCTGACTATCCACTCTGTCTATGCCCCTCATAATTTTGTATACCTCTATCAGGTCGCCCCTCAACCTCCTTCGTTCCAGTGAGAACAAACCGAGTTTATTCAATCGCTCCTCATAGCTTATGCCCTCCATACCAGGCAACATTCTGGTAAATCTCTTCTGCACCCTCTCTAAAGCCTCCACATCCTTCTGGTAGTGTGGCGACCAGAATTGAACACTATACTCCAAGTGTGGCCTAACTAAGGTTCTATACAGCTGCAACATGACTTGCCAATTCTTATACTCAATGCCCCGGCCAATGAAGGCAAGCATGCCGTATGCCTTCTTGACTACCTTCTCCACCTGTGTAGCCCCTTTCAGTGATCTGTGGACCTGTACTCCTAGATCTCTTTGACTTTCAATACTCTTGAGGGTTCTACCATTCACTGTATATTCCCTACCTGCATTAGCCCTTCCAAAATGCATTACCTCACATTTGTCCAGGTTAAACTCCATCTGCCATCTCTCCGCCCAAGTCTCCAGACAATCTAAATCCTGCTGTATCCTCAGACAGTCCTCATCGCTATCCGCAATTCCACCAACCTTTGTGTCGTCTGCAAACTTACTAATCAGACCAGTTACATTTTCCTCCAAATCATTTATATATACTACAAAGAGCAAAGGTCCCAGCACTGATCCCTGTGGAACACCACTGGTCACAGCCCTCCAATTAGAAAAGCATCCCTCCATTGCTACCCTCTGCCTTCTATGGCCTAGCCAGTTCTGTATCCACCTTGCCAGTTCACCCCTGATCCCGTGTGACTTCACCTTTTGTACTAGTCTACCATGAGGGACCTTGTCAAAGGCCTTACTGAAGTCCATATAGACAACATCTACTGCCCTACCTGCATCAATCATCTTAGTGACCTCCTCGAAAAACTCTATCAAGTTAGTGAGACACGACCTCCCCTTCACAAAACCGTGCTGCCTCTCACTAATACGTCCATTTGCTTCCAAATGGGAGTAGATCCTGTCTCGAAGAATTCTCTCCAGTAATTTCCCTACCACTGAAGTAAGGCTCACCGGCCTGTAGTTCCCGGGATTATCCCTGCCACCCTTCTTAAACAGAGGAACAACATTGGCTATTCTCCAGTCCTCCGGGACATCCCCTGAAGACAGCGAGGATCCAAAGATTTCTGTCAAGGCCTCAGCAATTTCCTCTCCAGCCTCCTTCAGTATTCTGGGGTAGATCCCATCCGGCCCTGGGGACTTATCTACCTTAATATTTTTTAAGACACCCAACACCTCGTCTTTTTGGATCACAATGTGACCCAGGCTATCTACACCCCCTTCTCCAGACTCAACATCTACCAATTCCTTCTCTTTGGTGAATACTGATGCAAAGTATTCATTTAGTACCTCGCCCATTTCCTCTGGCTCCACACATAGATTCCCTTGCCTATCCTTCAGTGGGCCAACCCTTTCCCTGGCTACCCTCTTACTTTTTATGTAAGTGTAAAAAGCCTTGGGATTTTCCTTAACCCTATTTGCCAATGCCTTTTCATGACCCCTTCTAGCCCTCCTGACTCCTTGCTTAAGTTCCTTCCTACTTTCCTTATATGCCACACAGGCTTCGTCTGTTCCCAGCCTTTTAGCCCTGACAAATGCCTCCTTTTTCTTTTTGACGAGGCCTACAATATCACTCGTCATCCAAGGTTCCCGAAAATTGCCGTATTTATCTTTCTTCCTCACAGGAACATGCCTGTCCTGTATTCCTTTCAACTGACACTTGAAAGCCTCCCACATGTCAGATGTTGATTTGCCCTCAAACATCCGCCCCCAATCTATGTTCTTCAGTTCCCGCCTAATATTGTTATAATTAGCCTTCCCCCAATTTAGCACATTCATCCTCGGACCACTCTTATCCTTGTCCACCAGTACTTTAAAACTTACTGAATTGTGGTCACTGTTACCGAAATGCTCCCCTACTGAAACATCTACCACCTGGCCGGGCTCATTCCCCAATACCAGGTCCAGTACCGCCCCTTCCCTAGTTGGACTGTTTACATATTGTTTTAAGAAGCCCTCCTGGATGCTCCTTACAAACTCTGCCCCGTCTAAGCCCCTGGCACTAAGTGAGTCCCAGTCAATATTGGGGAAGTTGAAGTCTCCCATCACCACAACCCTGTTGTTTTTACTCTTTTCCAAAATCTGTCTACCTATCTGCTCCTCTATCTCCCGCTGGCTGTTGGGAGGCCTGTAGTATACCCCCAACATTGTGACTGCACCCTTCTTATTCCTGATCTCTACCCATATAGCCTCACTGCCCTCTGAGGTGTCCTCTCGCTGTATAGCTGTGATACTCTCCTGAACAAGTAGCGCAACTCCGCCTCCCCTTTTACATCCCCCTCTATCCCGCCTGAAACATCTAAATCCTGGAACGTTTAGCTGCCAATCCTGCCCTTCCCTCAACCAGGTCTCTGTAATGGCAACAACATCATAGTTCCAAGTAGTAATCCAAGCTCTAAGTTCATCTGCCTTACCCGTAATGCTCCTTGCATTAAAACATATGCACTTCAGGCCACCAGACCCGCTGTGTTCAGCAACTTCTCCCCGTCTGCGCTGCCTCAGAGCCACACTGTCCCTATTCCCTAGTTCTCCCTCAATGCTCTCACCTTCTGACCTATTGCTCCCGTGCCCACCCCCCTGCCATACTAGTTTAAACCCTCCCGTGTGACACTAGCAAACCTCGCGGCCAGGATATTTATGCCTCTCCGGTTTAGATGCAACCCGTCCATCTTATACAGGTCACACCTGCCCCGGAAGAGCTCCCAGTGGTCCAGATAACAGAAACCCTCCCTCCTACACCAGCTGTTTAGCCACGTGTTTGTCTGCTCTATCTTCCTATTTCTAGCCTCACTGGCACGTGGCACAGGGAGTAATCCCGAGATTACAACCCTCGAGGTCCTGTCTTTTAACTTTCTGCCTAGCTCCCTGAACTCCTGCTGCAGGACCTCATGCCCCTTCCTGCCTATGTCGTTAGTACCAATATGTACAACGACCTCTGCCTGTTTGCCCTCCCCCTTCAGGATTCCCTCTACCCGTTCGGAGACATCCTGGACCCTGGCACCAGGGAGGCAACATACCATCCTGGAGTCTCTTTCACGTCCACAGAAGCGCCTATCTGTGCCCCTGACTATAGAGTCCCCTATAACTATTACTCTTCTGCGCTTTGACCCTCCCTTCTGACCTATTGTTTCAGATGTTTTCACTGTAATAAACTAGGCCATGTAAAGTCACAGTGTTGGTGGTTGAAGAAAAGTACTGGGGAGGCTGATGTGGTAAAACAGGATAAGACAGTGGGGTTTGTTAAAGTGGTAAAGGAAAGCCCAAGTGAAACGAAGGAGGTGCAAAAGATTGTACAGCCTGATCAAGAGGTGATTGATTAAGAAGGTGCCAGATCTCTTTAAAGAATTCACTTGTGTGGGTAAAGTGTACTCATGTGTATCAGGAGGAGGAGGTAAAGAAGTCACAATTTTAAGAGATACGGGAGCTAGTCAATCTTTAATGGTAAGAGATGAGGAGTTATGTAGTCTGGGAAGAATATTGCCTGAAAAGGTGGTAATATGTGAAATTCAGGGTGAGAGGAGTAGCATTCCATTATATAAGGTAAGGTTGGAAAGTCCAGTGAAGAATGGTGAAATGGTGGTAGGAGTAATAGATAAACTATCTTGTCCAGGAATACAATTTATTTGGGTAATGATATGGCTGGATCACAGGTGGGAGTGATGCCGACTGTGGTTGGTAAGCCAGTGGAAAATCAGACAACTGAAGTGTTGAAGGGCGAATATCCTGGGATTTTTCCGGATTGTGTAGTAACAAGGTCGCAAAGTCATAGGTTAAGACAAGAGGAGAAATCAAAGAGTGAAGATGACGTTGAAGTGCAATTATCAGAAACGATTTTTGATCAGGTGGTTGAAAAAGAACAAGAACAGGTGGAGGATGAGGCGAATATTTTTAGTTCAGGAAAATTGGCGGAATTACAACAGAAAGATACAGAAATAAAACGGATGTATCAGAAAGCATACACAGAAGAGGAACATGAGTGTATACCAGAGTGTTATTACCGTAAAAGTGATGTCTTGATGAGAAAATGGAGACCTTTTCATATGCAGGCAGATGAAAAGTGGGCAGAAGTTCATCAAGTAGTATTGCCGGTATGATATAGAAAGGAGGTGTTGCGAGTTGCACATGAGGTGGGAGGTCATTTGGGAATAAGGAAAACTCAAGCTAAAATCCAGAAATATTTTTATTGACCTGGACATCATAAAGATGTCGTTAAATTTTGTCAATCATAAGACCATAAGACCATAAGACATAGGAGCGGAAGTAAGGCCATTCAGCCCATCGAGTCCACTCCACCATTCAATCATGGCTGATTTCAACTCCATTTACCCGCTCTCTCTCCATAGCCCTTAATTCCTCGAGAAATTAAGAATTTATCAACTTCTGTCTTAAAGATACTCAACGTCCCGGCCTCCACCGCCCTCTGTGGCAATGAATTCCACAGACCCACCACTCTCTGGCTGAAGAAATTTCTCCTCATCTCTGTTCTAAAGTGACTCCCTTTTATTCTAAGGCTGTGCCCCCGGGTCCTAGTCTCCCCTGCTAATGGAAACAACTTCCCTACATCCACCCTATCTAAGCCATTCATTATCTTGTAAGTTCTATTAGATCTCCCCTCAACCTCCTAAACTCCAATGAATATAATCCCAGGATCCTCAGACGTTCATCGTATGTTAGGCCTACCATTCCTGGGATCATCCGTGTGAATCTCCGCTGGACCCGCTCCAGTGCCAGTATGTCCTTCCTGAGGTGTGGGGCCCAAAATTGCTCACAGTATTCTAAATGGGGCCTAACTAATGCTTTATAAAGCTTCAGAAGTACATCCCTGCTTTTATATTCCAAGCCTCTTGAGATGAATGACAACATTGCATTTGCTTTCTTAATTACGGACTCAACCTGTAAGTTTACCTTTAGAGAATCCTGGACTAGGACTCCCAAGTCCCTTTGCACTTCAGCATTATGAATTTTGTCACCGTTTAGAAAATAGTCCATGCCTCTATTCTTTTTTCCAAAGTGCAAGACCTCGCACTTGCCCACGTTGAATTTCATCAGCCATTTCTTGGACCACTCTCCTAAACTGTCTAAATCTTTCTGCAGCCTCCCCACCTCCTCCATACTACCTGCCCCTCCACCTATCTTTGTATCATCGGCAAACTTAGCCAGAATGCCCCTAGTCCCGTCATCTAGATTGTTAATATATAAAGAGAACAGCTGTGGCCCCAACACTGAACCCTGCGGGACACCACTCGTCACCGGTTGCCATTCCGAAAAAGAACCTTTGATCCCAACTCTATGCCTTCTGCCTGACAGCCAATCGTCAATCCATGTTAGTACCTTGCCTCGAATACCATGGGCCCTTATTTTACTCAGCAGTCTCCCGTGAGGCACCTTATCAAAGGCCTTTTGGAAGTCAAGATAGATAACATCCATTGGCTCTCCTTGGTCTAACCTATTTGTTATCTCTTCAAAGGACTCTAACAGGTTTGTCAGGCACGACCTCCCCTTACTAAATCCATGCTGACTTGTCCTAATCTGACCCTGCACTTCCAAGAATTTGGAAATCTCATCCTTAACAATGGATTCTAGAATCTTGCCAACAACCGAGGTTAGGCTAATTGGCCTATAATTTTCCATCTTTTTCCTTGTTCCCTTCTTGAACAGGGGGGTTACAACAGCGATTTTCCAATCCTCTGGGACTTTCCCTGACTCCAGTGACTGTTGAAACATCATCACCAACGCCTCCACTATTTCTTCAGCTAACTCCTTTAGAACTCTAGGATGTAGTCCATCTGGGCCCGGAGATTTATCAATTTTTAGACCTCTTAGTTTCTCTAGCACTTTCTCCTTTGTGATGGCTACCATATTCAACTCTGCCCCCTGACTCTCTGGAATTGTTGGGATATTACTCATGTCTTCTACTGTGAAGACTGACGCAAAGTACTTATTTAGTTCCTCAGCTATTTCCTTGTCTCCCATCACAAAATTACCAGCGTCATTTTGGAGCGGCCCAATGTCAACTTTTGCCTCCCGTTTGTTTTTAATGTATTTAAAGAAACTTTTACTGTCATTCCTAATGTTACTGGCTAGCCTACCTTCATATTTGATCCTCTCTTTCCTTATTTCTCCCTTTGTTATCCTCTGTTTGTTTTTGTAGCCTTCCCAATCTTCTGACTTCCCACTACTCTTTGCCACATTATAGGCTTTCTCTTTTGCTTTGATGCATTCCGTTACTTCCTTTGACAGCCATGGCTGCCTAATCCCCCCTCTGATAACCTTTCTTTTCTTTGGGATAAACCTCTGTACTGTGTCCTCAATTACTCCCAGAAACTCCTGCCATTGCTGTTCTACTGTCTTTCCCACTAGGCTCTGCTCCCAGTCGATTTTCGTCAGTTCAACCCTCATGCCCCTGTAGTTACCTTTATTTAACTGTAACACCTTTACATCTGATTCTACCTTCTTTCTTTCAAATTGGAGATTGAATTCTACCATATTATGATCACTGCCTCCTAAGTGCTCCCTTACTTTAAGATCTTTAATCAAGTCTGGCTCATTACATAACACTAAGTCCAGAATGGCCTGTTTCCTCGTGGGCTCCATCACAAGTTGTTCCAAAAAGCCCTCCTGTAAACATTCAATGAATTCCCTTTCCTTGGGTCCACTGGCAGCATTATTTACCCAGTCCACCTGCATATTGAAGTCCCCCATGATCACTGTGACCTTGCCTTTCTGACATGCACTTTCTATTTTGTGGTGCATTTTGTGCCCCCGGTCCTGACCACTGTTAGGGGGCCTGTACATAACTCCCATTATGTTTTTTTTGCCTTTGTGGTTCCTCAACTCTACCCACACAGACTCCACATCACCTGACCCTATGTCATTTAGTGCTATTGATTTAATTTCATTCCTAATTAACAAGGCAACCCCGCCCCCTCTGCCCACCTCCCTGTCTTTTCGATAGGTTGTGAATCCCTGGATGTTTAAATGCCAGTCCTGAACCCCCTGCAACCATGTCTCTGTGATGCCTACCACATCATACCTGCCAGTCACAATCTGGGCCACAAGCTCATCTACCTTGTTCCGTACACTGCGCGCATTTAAATATAGCACCTTTAATTCTCTATTGACCGTCCCTTTTTGTTTTCTTAGTGTGGTGGACCTTGGTTTACTGAGCCTTTCCATACACTGTGTCATATTTTGTGGGATGGGGACTATCGTAACCTCTCCTGAGTTCTGTCTTTTCGTGCTTTTTTGTATTCCTAAGCAGCTACGCTTCCCACTGATTACTTCACCTCTTGGTTCCCTGACTTTCCATTCCCCCCCCACAATCTTTAGTTTAAAGTCCTATTGACCACCCTATTTATTCTTTTCGCCAGAACACTGGTCCCAGCTCGGTTCAGCTGGAGACCATCCCAACGGTATAGGTCCCCCCTGTCCCAAAACTGATGCCAGTGTCCCATGAAAAGGAACCCCTCATTCCCACACCACTCTTTCAGCCACGTGTTAACTTCCCTTATTCTTGCCTCCCTATGCTAATTTGCACGTGGCTCGGGCAGTAATCCGGAGATTATGACCCTTGAGGACCTGTTTTTTAATTTGAATCCTAGCTCTTTATAATCTCTAAACAGGTCCTCTTTCCTAGACTTGCCTATGTTGTTGGTACCGACATGGACCACAACAACTGGATCCTCCCCCTCCCTCTCCAGTATCCTTTCAAGCCGGTCAGAGATGTCCCGCACCCTAGCACCGGGCAGGCAACATACCATGCGGGACTCTTTATCCTGCTCACAAAGGATACTATCTATCTATACTATCTAGAATCCCCTACAACTACAACTTGCCTATTTACTCCCTCCCCTTGAATGGCCTGCTGAACCATGGTGCCTTGGTCAGCTGACTCATCCTTCCTGCAGCCCTGTTCGCCATCCACACAGGGAGCAAGTGCCTCATACCTGTTGGACAGAGTCAAGGGCTGAGGCTCCTGAGTTCCTGACTGCTGGTTCCCTTTACCTGCCTGACTTGCAGTCACACCCTGCTGTCCCTGGCCACTGGCAGGATTTAAACTACTTACTCTGACAGGTGTGACTGCCTCCTGAAACACAGTGTCCAGGTAAGTCTCCCCCTCCCGGATGTGCCTGTGTTTGAAGCTCAGACTCCAGCTCATCAACTCTGAGCCGGAGCTCTCCGAGCAGCCAACACTTACTGCAGATGTGGCCGCTGCAGCTCGCAATGGGATCTGCCAGCTCCCACATCAAGCAGCTCAAGCACATCACCTGACCAGCCATCACTAATTAATTAATTAGTTTAATTTAAGTTTATGAGTTTAGCTGTGTTTTTTTAAATTTGGGGCAGATTTGCTATCAACCACTCAGATCACAGCTTCCCTCTGACGTCACTTTTGGAAAAAAAACCTGGAAAACAGGAAGTTACCGTTAGGTTTTTATACTCACAGAGACTGCTCCTCCTCCTCCGAACGGCTCCCGAAATTAGGCCCGAAGAAAGAGAGAGAACAAAACAGTCGGGAAAAAGCACCTTCTCCCACTCTTCACCGAATTACCTCACTGCACCAAATTACCAAATTCTCACTCGGTCTGTATCTCTCTCACTCAGGCTGTGTCTCCTTGACCTGCGCAATGCTTACAAATTAGGATGGGGGCAGCTTCAGCCAATCAGACACTAATCTACACTTCACTTTTAACTGAAAAACAGCAAAATTAGATTAATCATGTCACACATGTCAAGTGATAGGGAAACCTCAAGCAGTGATAAAACCAGCGTGCTTAATACCCATTCCAGCATTTGAGGAACCTTTTAAAAGGCTCCTAATTGATTGCGTAGGACCGCTTCCTAAAACAAAAAGTGGGAATCAGTATCTTTTGACTATAATGGATGTGTCTACTAGCTTTCCAGAGGCCATTCCAGTACATAATATTACAGCTAAAAAGATTGTGGAGGATTAACTTAAATTTCTTACCAGATATGGACTACACAATACAATCGGATCAAGGATCAAATTTTACCTCAAGGTTATTCAAAGAAATTATGGATAGCTTAGGAATAAAACAACTTAAATCAACTGCGTACCATCCAGAATCGCAGGGAGCATTAGGAAGGTGGCATTGGACATTAAAGACAATGTTGAGGGCTTAGTGTCAAGATTATCCAGAGGATTGGGATGAAGGAATTCCATTCATACTGTTGCAATTAGGGATGCACCTAATGAGTCAACCAAATTTAGTCCTTTTGAACTAATTTTTGGTCATAGAACATAGAACATAGAACATAGAAAATACAGCACAGAACAGGCCCTTCGGCCCACGATGTTGTGCCGAACCTTTGTCCTAGATTAATCATAGATTATCATTGAATTTACAGTGCAGAAGGAGGCCATTCGGCCCTTTGAGTCTGCACCGGCTCTTGGAAAGAGCACCCTACCCAAACTCAGCACCTCCACCCAACACCAAGGGCAATTTGGACATTAAGGGCAATTTATCATTGGCCAATTCACCTAACCCGCACATCTTTGGACTGTGGGAGGAAACCGGAGCACCCGGAGGAAACCCACGCAGACACGGGGAGGACGTGCAGACTCCGCACAGACAATGACCCAAGCCGGAATCGAACCTGGGACCATGGAGCTGTGAAGCAATTGTGCTATCCACAATGCTACCGTGCTGCCCTTAAGAACAAATAAATCTACACTATATCATTTTACCGTAATCCATGTACCTATCCAATAGCTGCTTGAAGGTCCCTAATGTTTCCGACTCAACTACTTCCACAGGCAGTGCATTCCATGCCCCCACTACTCTCTGGGTAAAGAACCTACCTCTGATATCCCTCCTATATCTTCCACCTTTCACCTTAAATTTATGTCCCCTTGTAATGGTGTGTTCCGCCCGGGGAAAAAGTCTCTGACTGTCTACTCTATCTATTCCCCTGATCATCTTATAAACCTCTATCAAGTCGCCCCTCATCCTTCTCCGCTCTAATGAGAAAAGGCCTAGCACCCTCAACCTTTCCTCGTAAGACCTACTCTCCATTCCAGGCAACATCCTGGTAAATCTTCTTTGCACCTTTTCCAGAGCTTCCACATCCTTCCTAAAATGAGGCGACCAGAACTGTACACAGTACTCCAAATGTGGCCTTACCAAAGTTTTGTACAGCTGCATCATCACCTCACGGCTCTTAAATTCAATCCCTCTGTTAATGAACGCGAGCACACCATAGGCCTTCTTCACAGCTCTATCCACTTGAGTGGCAACTTTCAAAGATGTATGAACATAGACCCCAAGATCTCTCTGCTCCTCCACATTGCCAAGAACTCTACCGTTAACCCTGTATTCCGCATTCATATTTGTCCTTCCAAAATGGACAACCTCACACTTTTCAGGGTTAAACTCCATCTGCCACTTCTCAGCCCAGCTCTGCATCCTATCTATGTCTCTTTGCAGCCGACAACAGCCCTCCTTACTATCCACAACTCCACCAATCTTTGTATCGTCTGAGGTAAGAGGACCACTTAAATTGATTAAGGAAAAATTGGTGAGTGAGAAATCAGAACTTACATTATTGGATTACGTGTCAAATTTTAGGGAACGATTAACTAGAACAGGTGAATTGGCTAGACAGCATTTAAAAGGTGCACAAAATGTGATGAAATGGGCAGCGGACAAGAAATCTAAAGTTCGTAGTTTTGCCAGTGGAGATAAAGTTTTGGTATTGTTACCCGTGGTAGGTGAGCCTTTAAAAGCAAGGTTTTGTGTACCCTATCAGATTGAAAGTAAATTAAGTGAGGTGAATTATGTGGTAAAAACACCAGATACAAGGAAAACCCACCGAGTGTTTCATGTGAATATGCTTAAAAGGTACTTTGAAAGGGAAGGAGAGAAAAAGGAGGAGGTTTTAATGATTCTAACTCAAAGTAACAAACCAAATCCAGATGACTGTGAATTTGACATACCTCAAATTAAATTGGAAAATTAAAATGTTCTTAAAAATTGGGATAAATTGTTGAGTTTACTTACAGAGGAAAAACAAACTGACCTGAAAGAGTTATTGATATCACATGGGCATATTTGTGGCGATAAATTGCGAAGTACTAAAATGGCTATACATGATGTAGATGTGGGAAATGCTGCTCCAATCAAACAACATCCATATCGACTTAACCCTTTAAAATTGGCACAGGTTAACAAAGAGATTGAGAGTATGCTTAAAAATGGCATAATTGAAGTGGGTTGCAGCAAATGGAGCTCACCCACAGTGACGGTACCTAAACGAGATGGTACGCAGCGGTTGTGTGTGGACTATAGAAAGTTACAAGAACGGACTCTTATCGTATCCCACGTTTGCAGGATTGCATTGAGAAAGTGGGACAATCAACTTTTATTTCCAACCTGGATTTACTTAAAGGTTACTGGCAGGTACCTTTATCCTAAAGGTCGAAGGAGATTTAAGCTTTTGTGACTCCAGGTGGTATATACCAATTCAAAGTTATGCCATTTGGCATGAAAAACGCCCCAGCCACATTTCAACGGTTAACTAACAAAGTTGTTTCAGGATTATCCAATTGATTGGTATACATCGACGATCTAGTAATTTTCAGCCAGACATGGAAAGAACATTTAAAACATTTGATGGAGTTATACTTCAGGAGGCGGGTTTGGTGATAAACCTAGCCAAAAGTGCATTTGGAAAAGCCCAAGTCACTTTCCTTGGACATACAATCGGACAGGGTCGAATGGTCATCCGGGATGTGAAACCAACAGTTATTGAGGAGTTTCCAATGCCCTCAAGATGAAGGGAAATAATGTGATTTCTTGGCATGAGGGGATTTGTTCGAACATTGTTGAAACATTTTTGTAGCGTGGTTGCTCCACTGACGGGCTTGCTCAAGAAGCTTAGCAAATTCCAGTGGACAGCGGAGTTTCAACAGGCCTGAAAGCTGTGATAACCAATTCTCTGGTGTTGGAGAATTACAAGGGATTCTGTGATCAGATTGAACTAAAGTATCTGACTTTAAAGAGAAATGCCGAGGCGTAGAGAAATGGACGGATTGTGCAGAGATCTTCTTGTTTAAAGAGACTGTCAATCAAGAAGGATTTCAGTTGGAGGAAGAAAGAAAAATGGACTATATTATTATGCCTGTTTGCATGTGTTGTTTTTTGAAATGATAAAGCATATTTACCGTGTCCATTTTTTAAAGGATGGTGAAAAGGTGAAAAATGAAACCATCTTGAAGTTGATGGTTTATTTTTTTTTCTTGGGGGAAGGTGTCATGTGAGAGCACCTTTAAGAAATTGGTGTTTATAAATGGTGTGTCCATAAATATCTGTAGTGAGAGTACCTTTAAGAAATGGGTGTTTATTACTGCAGTTATGTCAGAGTGGGGGTGGAGCTGGGCTGTCTGTCTGCTTTTTACTTTCATTTTAGGCTGTTTGCTGCAGGGTGTGTTTTAGTTTCATTTTCAGAGCCGGATAGCTGCAGTTGCAGCCAGAAGGTGCATTAGAGTCTCTCTCTGTAATCTAAAGAATACACATCGATCCATTGGTGATTTAAAACTAATAACTGCTCTTAGTAGTGACTTTAACCTGATGTGCTTCTGTTAAACGCTTTTTTTATAGTCTCATGGATGTTAAAAGGAAACTAAGAATTACTTAGTGCTGTATTCTTTGGGGGATGTATTTGAATTAATGGTTGCTAAGATGTTCACTGTATGTTTTAAAAAGTTTAACTTGAGTTCATAGAATAAACATTGTTTTGCTTTAAAAAATACTTTTCCATTTCTGCTGTACCACACCTGTAGAGTGGGCCGTGTGCTCCCCATAACACAATCTATTAAAAGTTGTGGGTCAGGTGAACTCCATGATACACTTTGGGGTTCTCTAAACCCTGGCCCATAACACTATGATTAACTACACCTACACTCTGAACTGTCTCTCTCTACCTCTGGTCACTAGTCACTATCCACACGAAGAGGCGGATCTTGGTTTGAGTCTGTCTTTTTATACCCATCTCTAGTGCTGCCATCTAGTGATTACTTAGCTGTTATGTCTATACATTAACCCATTGTGTACATACAGATATGCAGATCACTAAATCCCCCTTTTTTCTTTTACGTATTTTCTGTACTGTTTTTAAAGAAAATTGTACAAAGCAGATAGATAAATGATGTGTATATCTGTACAAGTTGTGATGGTAGTGATAATTATACAAAGCCAGTTAATATTAGTGAGTCCAATCTTTATAAATTTAGTCATTGGGTTTCCTTCTTCTTCTATTGGATCTTCTCAACTGTTGCAGTGGTGTTGTGGATGTTTATAATGTCTTTGTGAAGTAAGTTCTGTTGAATAATTGACACATTCAGATTAAATGTAGGAAAAACTGGTGTTAGAAGTTGAATCTTCAGTAAGTCTCGCCGATTACGTCGAAGAAGCACTCCCTCTGCAGACTTTATGGTGTAGGATTGCGGTGCTGCTTGCCTGAATGCTGTGGCTGGAGCAGACCATCCTCCTTCTGACGGTGTCATCTTTTGTCAGTGGTTTGAGCTTAATCGCGTGCCGATTATAGTATTGCCTCTGTTTAGAGCGTTGTTCCTGCATTTTATTGAGAACAGGTATGTGATCAGGATCTTGAAATTGTATGGCTGGTAAAGTTGTTCTGATGTCTCAGCTAAAAAGCATCTGAACTGGTGATAGTCCTGAACTTAATGGAGTTGCTCGGGACGATAACAAAGCCAAATGAATGTAGGATTGTGAATCATTCGCCTTGCTGATGAGTTGCTTGATGATGTGAACACCTTTCTCAACTTTCCCACTCGTTTGTGGGTCGTGTGGACTAGATGTCACATGACAAAAGTTGTAGTTATTTGAAAACTCTGTCTATTCCCAACTCGCGAAACAAGGACCATTATCGGACATTACCGCATGTGGAATCCCATGTCGCGAAAATGTTTCCTTACAAGCCTTTATGACAGATGAAGACGTAAGATCAGGATGTTTCATAACCTCAGGAAAATTTGAGTAGTAGTCCATGATGAAAACATAGTCACGACCCGTAGCATGAAACAGATCGATGCCTACTTTTGTCCATGGTGACGTTGTTAACTCATGTTGCTGAAGTGGCTCTTTACACTGTGCCGGTTGATTCTTCTGACAGGTGTCACATGTTATGACCATGTCAGTTAATTCTTTGTTGATGCCAGGCCAGTAAACTGCCCGTTGTGCTCTCCTCTTGCATTTCTCGATTACATTTCTCCCTCATGAATCTTGTGTAGCATCTCAGAGCTTAGACTCAGTGGAATTGCAATTTGGTCATTGCATAACAATAGGCCATCAACTACTGTTAACTCGGTCTTAATGTTTTGATATTGTGGACATCGTCCCTTTGTCCAACCATGCTGGAGGTGGTGCATCACTCTTAGCAAAGTTGCAGCTTTCTTCGTTTCTTGACGAATCAGTTGTAGCTTCTCATCAGATGCCGGAAGATTTTCCGCGCATAACTGCATTTGAGCTTCGATGTCTCTAATAAATTCTGGTGGTGAACGTTCTGTGTCAATTGATCTGGATAACATATCAGCAATGACGAGATCTTTTCCCGGAGTATATACCAAGGTGAAGTCATACCTCCTTAACTTCATCATAATACGTTGTAGTCATGTCATTCAAATTCTTATCTATTATGTGAACTAACGGACTGTGATCCGTTTCCACTATAAATGTAGAAAGCCAGTATGCGTAGTCATGGAATTTCAGTATTCCAATGAGTAGTCTGAGGCATTCCTTTTCTATCTGTGCATATCTGCACTCTGTTGCAGTCATAGCCCTGGAACTATACGCAACTGGAACCCAATAAGATTGATAGTTTTGTTGTAGAAGGACTGTGCCTATCCCCTCTTCACTGGCTTCAGAGGAGATCTTGGTCATCCTAGTTGGGTCAAAGAAGGTAAGAGTTGGTGCTGTCATCAGTTGACGTTTGGGATCTATCCATTCATTTTGGTGACGTTGTGTCCATTCAAAATCAGTGACCTTCCTTATCAAATTGCGTAAAGCCGACGTATTCATGGATAGGTTTGTGATAAACCTGCCCAAGTAGTTTACAAAGCCCAGAAAACTTAACACAGCCTTTTTGTCATGTGGCGTTTTCATATTCTGGATCGCAGAAATTTTTGCATCATCTCGTCTGACACCTTGAGATGATATTGTATCTCCCAAGAAGTTTAAAGATGTTTGTGCAAATGTGCACTTTGAGTGGTTGCGTTTCAATCCATACTGATGGATTCTTTGAAACACCTTCTTCAAACGACAAATGTGGTCTTCTTCTTTTGAGGACCATATAATTATGTCGTCGACATAGACTCTTACACCATCGATACCCTCAGTCATCTGCTCCATTATACTATGGAAAATCTCTGAAGCGGAGATTATTCCAAAAGGCATGCGGTTAAAGCAAATGCGTCCAAATGGAGTATTGAATGTGCACAACAATCTGTTCGAGTCGTCAAGCTGCATCTGCCAGAATCCCTGCGAAGCGTTGAGTTTTTGTGAAGATACGAGCATTCGCCATCTCGCATGTGATTTCTTCACGCTGAGGGATGGGATCGTGTTCCCTGGGAATATTTTTGTTTAAATCCTTCAGATCATTGCAGATTCGAAGATCTCCAGGTGTTTTTTAACACACAAAAGAGAGCTGACCCAGTCAGTTGGCTGCATGACTTGAGAAATGATGCCTTGCGTTTGTAGTCGGTCAAGTTCTAGTTTCAACCTCTCGCAAACAAGCTGGAACCCTCCTCGGCGGATGAATTACAGGTTTTGCATCTTTTTTTAGTAAGATCTTGTACTGGTAAGGTAAGGTGCCCATACCTTTAAATACATCAGGGTATTGTTGAAGGATATGCTGGATTTCATCTTCCATGCGTAATGTGTCCTGAGTAGTCATATAGATTCTTTGAACAAGCCGTAAAGTCTTTTCAAGCCTGAGCACCTAACATTGATGATTTGTCATTTTCCACGATCTCAAATCGTAACTTCTTCTTTATCTTCTTATTTTTTGCTTGACGATGGCACAATCCCATTGATGTGTTCTGGTTACCATTGTAGTCCTTCAGCCTACATGCAGCAGGTAACATTTCATGTTCTCCTGGAATCGAGTTGAGATCGTTGCTTGTCAGTAGATTGGCTGAAGACCCAGTGTCAAGCTTGAATAATATCGGAAATGGTTAACTTGCACTGTTGAAGTCCATTCACTGCTCGAGTCGATCATATTGACCGATTGAGGAGTGTTGGTTGTTGCTTTAAGTTCCTCACTTTTTTCAATTATTCCCACGAAAAACGTGTTTTCCAATGAGATATTGTCCTCTTCTGAAGAATAATTCACTTCGGATTTTTTCTGCTCCGATAAATCCACACTGTGAATGTTGATGTTCCTTTGTTTTGGTTTCGGAGTTTTAAATTGCATTGTAGATCTGCATTGTGAAGCCCCTAGTCGCCACATCCGGCGCCTGTTCGGGGAGGCCGGTACGGGAATTGAACCCACGCTGCTGGCATTGTTCTGCATTACAAGCCAGCTGTTTTTGAACGCAATAGAGAAAGGCTTCAATTGTGTAAACACAGGTGGGGGAAAAACCTGACAGTGGGGTGATTTTGAGCCTGCGTTAGCCGTGAGCCAGAAAACCAGATTCTTGCCGATGAAATCGCGTTTTCTGATTTTTCCTACCCCTCACTGATGACATAACAAGGTTCCCGTCCAGGAAGGCCGGGAATCTAATTTCAATACTTTAACGTCTAATTAGCAAGCCATCCAGCCGACACTTCCACCTTCATTGTATAATCAAACCTGGCCAGGGTGATGTCCTGCTGGCAAGGGTTACAACAGCTTTCTAAGAACGTTGACCTGGTGACCTCATCTCTGAAGGGTATATCAGAGGTGAGTGCGCAGGTCACCAAGACCCACCAGTGGGTCCAATGGAGGGGGGGGCACTGGAGAGGCTGTGGAGGACCCAGGTGTAAGTCCTTCTCGGCTCCGGGTAGGTTGAGTCTCGGGTCTTGGACATGGGCAGGTTGTGGGTCTCTGGTCTCAAGTGGCGGGAGGGGGTGGATTGGCGCTGGTCTAGTATGGGCCTTCGCTCTTGTGTATCGGAGAGTGGGATGGATGCTGGCCTGATGTGGCCTCTGGTCTCAGGGGAGGGATGGACATTGGCCTGCTGGGGCCTTCAGTCTTTGGGGGCTTCAATGAGTGTGGCATCTTGTGGCCTGGGTGTGGGGGGGGGGGGGGGGGGGATTGGTGTTGTGTCTGGTGGGGGAACATCAGTATGGCCTCCTGTAGTTTGTGGCATCGTTCCTGGGGTATTAGCATTGGGTCTTGTTAGGAAATGGCAATCCTGGGTGCTAGCTTGAAGGGGGTGGGTGGGGGACAACCACCAGGTCAGCACTAGGGCAAAAGCGGTGTTCCTAAGTGTTGGTGGGAGCCACTCCTGGGTAGCTGGCCATTATGGGGAACTTATATTTTGTTCCATGGGGGGAGAGGACACTGAGACCGAGTGGACAACGATGCCACTAACATATCTCCTCCAACCCTCAGGCAATAATCCACAGCTGTAGGATCTGAGCAGTGTGGAATGGCCTTGCCACAAGTCCAGGAAACCTGGCCAACTGGGCTGGGTGCATGGGTGGTTGGGTGTACAAAATGCAAAGCTCGCATGAGCCGCAACTCTGGGGAGCTGTGTGATGGATGTCATTATTAATAATTAAGTAAAGTTTAATCTGGAGGCTTGACAATAATCAGCTAATCCATGCCTGCCACAGGAGGATTCTTTTGTGGCAAATCAAATAAACAATTAAAATATATCAAATAAACTGAGGGACAAATTAAAGGGGCAACCCCTTAAAGGGATACTGCCTGAACCATCAAGCAAATCACGAAGAAACTGAAAACACTAAACCACGGGCACAGAAATCTTCGATGGTGCCAGTGTACTCTGCATTCTCCCTCTTGAGGAACATCCAGAAAAAATTTCACCTCACTCCTGCTTGCCAAGGGGATATTTTATTGAATTCAAATTTGACCATCTACCATGGTGGGATTCAGACCTGGAACGCCAGTGCATTGCTCTAGGTCAGTGGATTGCCTGATTTTGGACTAAACCAATTAACCAATTCAAGTAAATCAAACAAACTAAGGGACAAATTAAATGGGCAGCCCCTTAAAGGGATCCAACCTTTAAAAAAACAAATCACAAGTGAAACTTGAAGCATCAAACCAAAATGTGATGAAGAGAATCCATAAAGCACCCCAGTCCCCACGGTATCCATTGGGCATGCAAGGCATCAACAGTGTCAGTGGACAAAGTGTGTCCCTCTCCAGGTTAACGATTAACACTCGTTTGTTAATGTAACCAAGGTAGAGGCAATTGGGTTGGATATTGCCTTCGGTCACCCGGTGCCTGGAGCTGTTGATGGCAAGTTTGGCCAGGCCCATGCCCTGGTTCACGAAGAGGTCTTCCTCCTTCCTCAACCCCCTCCGCACCAGATGCCCGTAGATAATAATAATCTTTATTAATGTCACAAGTAGGCTTACATTAACACTGCAATGAAGTTACTGTGAAAAGCCCCTTGTCGCCACATTCCGGTGCCTGTTTGGGTACACAGAGGGAGAATTGAGAATGTCCAAATTACCGAACAAGCACGTCTTTCCGGACTTGTGGGAGGAAATCGGAGCACCCGGAGGAAACCCACGCGGACATGGGGAGAAAGTGCAGACTCTGCACAGACAGTGACGCAAGCTGGGTATCGGACTGGGACCCTGGTGCTGTGAAGCAGCTGTGCTAACCACTGTGCTACTGTGCCGCCCATAAAGAAACCAGGTCAGGTGCATGGGGCTGAAGTGCAAACAAAATTGTAACAAAAGGTTTTTTAAATAACTGAAAAGAGAGTGCAGTCTAAAACAACCTACATGTGAATAGTCACAGACTCCACAAGGCCACAATAAAGGCGGGCTTCTTAGGAGTCCATGAACTGATGCAACCTACGGTTGTATGGGGCTACTGCATGCAACACCCTGCACCCCAGATGCCTGATGTTAAGGGGGAGAACTCCTCCACAGAAGGGCCTCTACTGGGAACCTCTGCCGCTGGAGGTGTGCCAAGGCATGTCTGGGCGATGGGCCACAACAAGTAAGTAAAGAGTGTGCAGCAGCAACCATACAGGAAACCATTCTGAACCATGCAAAGGGCATTTCTTCGAGGCATCTTGGGCTTTGGGATTCCACTTCCAAGTGGGGAGTGGGGGTGGGGGAGGGGGTGGTAGGGGATTGGAGCCAATGTGAAATTTCGTCTGAGCAGGGTGCGGTCAGATGGGGGTTCCACTGTGCATGCACAAAGCTCACTGTGAGTACGCTTTGAAGCTCTTTCCTTAAATAGAGCTAAGATTGTCTGAGCTGACTCGCACACCAGGACAGAACAATGCTCCACATATATCTCCTGCGAATGTCTGACTTCTGCCGGACAGACTTCTGCCCGCGAAGTGCCACTAGTCAGGGTGATCTCAGGGTGATGAGATGATGAATGATCTAGCTGATGCTGCCTCCTCTGAGGTTAGGGGTGCCGAGGAGGGTCTACACCAGTTGTACAAGTTGAACGGTTCTCACAAGGCATTAGTCGATGGCTTCCTCACGCTGAAATCAGGCTTCCCCAGAGGAATGGACTGGGTGTTGACTTTGGGCCCAGGAACACACCAGCATCGCTGCGCGTGACAATGTGAAAGAAGGACAATCATTCAGCTGAGAACCTCGCAGAAAGGAGATGGAGGATGCGGCGGTGTTGGGCATCGAACCTAGATGTGAAGAATGGCATGCATGCTGTACTGAAATGAGATGAGGGAGGCACTAGAAGGGTGCATAAAATGAATTTTAATACATAATTAAGTTATTATCTTATGCCTAACATCACTTGTGCCCACTCTATGACTATCATTTATTTCCCTTCTTAACCCTACTGCTATGTCTAGGTGTTCCCCAAGATCCACAGCTGAGGTGGGGATGGCCTGCAGTCTGCCAAGCCATGTGGCCTGAGATTACCTTGGCGGTTGCACCCGGTAGGGCTGGGACCTTGAGGGCCCCGGCCTGCTTTTAGGAAACACACGTGTTGTAGTGCCACCCACCTCGCTATACTGGTCTGGAGGTGTGTCAGCAATAGGAAGGGGAGAGTCAGATAGTCTGGATACCCACAGGATCTCCTGGGCGAAAGACCCTAGGCTCTGCACCAGATGATCCTCCTCCCTGTGGATGACTGGGGGCCCCTGCGCTCTTCCATGGGATAGAAGGGCAGCTGGAGTGAGATCTAGAAGCTCCATTGTTCTCCAGAGTGGCACTCGTGCATGCCCTGCATGCACTGACCCATGGAGTGGACATCCCCGTCATAGAGTGTACATCTTGCACCAATGTCCTCACTGTGGATGCCACCCTTGAAGTGCTGGCCTGGTTGCCTCCTTGGACAGAAGGGGATGAGGCTCCTCCTGTCTTGCAATCCAACTAGGGATGCGAACATCCCTTTCTGATATTCCCGACTCTGTGTTTGTAGCGCCAGCAACTGGGGGATGACCAAGTCCAGGGACACATCATCTAACCCGGGCTCAACAGAGTCCTGGCCTCCAGCATTCCTCCGAGTGTCGGATTCCTGACATGTCCATGCTCCCCCCTGCTGTGGATCAGTTGTGAGTTGTCACCTGTGAGTGACGCAGAAGCCTTCATACTAATTCTACCCACCGAGGTGTGAGTATCTGTGTTGGTGGAGGGTGGGGATGACATCTGTGACGCCTCTTCGATGCCAATCTCTGATATATTGTCCTTGGAGGTACTTGGGCCTATTGCCTCCAAATGCCAAGATGATGGGCTGGGCTGGTCGACTGATTGACCTGCAAGGGAAGCGAGGTGGCTTAAGTTCATGGCAGGGGCATAAGGATAGCAGAAACATAATAGTCAACACGGTTTTGTGAAGGGTAGGTCGTGCCTCACAAACCTTATTGAGTTCTTTGAGAAGGTGACCAAACAGGTGGATGAGAGTAAAGCAGTTGATGTGGTGTATATGGATTTCAGTAAAGCGTTTTATAAGGTTCCCCACGGTAGGCTACTGCAGAAAACACGGAAGCATGGGATTCAGGGAGATTTAGCAGTTTGGATCAGAAATTGGCTAGCTGGAAGAAGAGAAAGGGTGGTGGTTGATGGGAAGTGTTCAGACTGGAGTCCAGTTACTAGTGGTGTACCACCAGGATCTGTTTTGGGGCCACTGCTGTTTGTCATTTTTATAAATGACCCGGAGGAGGGTGTAGAAGGATGGGTGAGTAAATTTGCCGATGACACTAAAGTCAGTGGAGTTGTGGACAGTGCGGAAGGATGTTACAAGTTACAGAGGGACATAGATAAGCTGCAGCGCTGGACTGAGAGGTGGCAAATGGAGTTTAATGCAGAAAGGTGTGAGGTGATTCATTTTGGAAGGAATAACAGGAAGACAGAGTACTGGGCTAATGGTAAGATTCTTGGCAGTGTGGATGAGCAGAGAGATCTCGGTGTCCATGTACATAGATCCCTGAAAGTTGCTACCCAGGTTGAGAGGGTTGTTAAGAAGGCGTACGGTGTGTTAGCTTTTATTGGTAGAGGGATTGAGTTTTGGAGCCATGAGGTCATGTTGCAGCTGTACAAAACTCTGGTGCGGCTGCATTTGGAGTATTGCGTGCAATTCTGGTCGCCGCATTATAGGAAGGATGTGGGAGCATTGGAAAGGGTGCAGAGGAGATTTACCAGAATGTTGCCTGGTATGGAGGGAAGATCTTATGAGGAAAGGCTGAGGGACTTGAGGCTGTTTTCGTTAGAGAGAAGAAGGTTAAGCAGTGACTTAATTGAGGCATACAAGATGATCAGAGGATTGGATAGGGTGGACAGTGAGAGCCTTTTTCCTTGTATGGTGATGTCTAGCACGAGGGGACATAGCTTTAAATTAATGGGAGATAGATATAAGACAGATGTCAGAGGTAGGTTCGTTACTCAGAGAGTAGTGGAATGCCCTGCCTGCAACAGTAGTGGACTCGCCAACACTAAGGGCATTCAAATGGTCATTGGATAGACATATGGACGATAAGGGAATAGTGTAGATGGGCTTTAGAGTGGTTTCACAGGTTGGCGCAACATCAAGGGCCGAAGGGCCTGTACTGCGCTGTTATGTTCTATGTTCAAGTGAGGCCGGTGCCATGACTGGATTTTGATGCGACCATCAATTCACACGAGACGGAGAGTTGAAGTGAACAGTGCTTTTAATCAGCTGGAAATGTGCTTGCCTGCGACTGCTCTGCACTGAGAGCCGCCTGCACGGCAGCAGATCTATATCCCTGCCCTGAGGATGCGGAGCCAGGGGCGGAGCCCACAAGGGCACCAACATGATACAATGCAATGTAATGTAATACAATGGTCCATAGGTGGAGCCCAAAAGGGCATCAACATCGTATTACATCGCATTACAATGTAATGTAATGGAATACAGTGGTGAATGGTTGCCGTAATACATTCACCACAGATTTGTTTAGGCTTTGTCTTGTGCCACCACCTTACCCTCAGCACAAGGGCAGTCCTGCTGCTCTCCAGCCAGCTCAAGGGTTCACCTCTTGAACAGTGTGAGGGTCTTCAGCTCAGGCATCACTCTGGCTGGTTGGATCCACTCTCATTTATTGTGCTCAAGCTTGTCCTGCAATGAGACCGATGGGTAGAGTGTAGGCAGGACGTGTACCGGGTCAGATGGTAAGGATGCCTGGCATGTGTGGCTGGTGAGTGGGAGCTGGCGTGTGATGAGGAGAGACGCCATTGGGGGGAAGAAGGAGGGGTGTGGGAGGGCACGTGGTGGGACCCTGTGAGTTTGCGGTGAGCGAGCTCCCAGTGGAATTGTGATGGGTGTGTGAGTGACAAATGACCTCCGCCGACGTGGATCTTCAAGCCGGCATTGACGACATCCTCGCTCAGTATCCGGATGTGTTTGACGGGATGGGCACTCCGGTACATATCGGTACAAGATCCTGCGGCAGCCTGATGCCACGCCTGTGGTCCACGCTCCACGCTGGGTCCCGGCTCCACTGAAGGAGCGCCTGAAGGTGCAGTTAAAGGATCTTCAGGACCAGGGCATCATCTCCAAAGTTACTGAACCGACTGACTGGGTCAGCTCGATGGTATGTGTAAAGAAGCCTTCGGGGGAGCTGCGCATCTGCATTGATCCCAAGGATCTCAACCAGAATATAATGCGGGAACACTACCCCATCCCGAAGCGGGAGGAACTAACAAGTGAGATGGCACACACCCAGCTTTTCACAAAGTTAGATGACACGGGTTCTGGCAAATCCAGCTGGAAGATTCCAGCAGAAGGCTCTGCACCTTCAACACATCGTTTGGCAGGTACTGCTATAATCGTATGCCGTTCGGCATTGTCTCGGCCTCGGAGATCTTCCATAGAATCATGGAGCAGATGATGGAGGGCATTGAAGGGTTCGTGTGTATGTGGACGACGTTATCATATGGTCCACAATCCCCGAAGAGCACGTCTCCAGCAGGTATTCCGCCGTGTGCATGTCAATGGCCTCAAGCTGAACAGGGCCAAGTGCTGCTTTGGCATGTCGACACTGAAGTTCTTAGGTGACCAGATATCTCAGCAGGGTGTGCGCCCGGACACAGATAAGGTCAAGGCCATCAAAGCCATGAAGACCCCTGAAGACAAGAAGGCGATGCTGCGCTTCCTCGGCATGGTACACTTTTTGGGCAAGTTTATCTCAAACCTGGCCTCGCACACTACGGCCCTCAAACACCTGGTTAAAAAGTCTACTGCCTTTGAGTGGCAGGCAGCTGATCAAGCAGAGTGGTTGGAGCTGAAAGCCAAGCTCACCACGGCAACTGTATTGGCATTTTCTGACCCTGACAGGGAAACAAAAATCTTGACAGATGCGAGCCAGGGCGGCATCGGCGCGGTGTTGCTCCAACGCGATGACACCTCATCCTGGACACCGGTTGCCTACGCATCACGGGCGATGACACCCACCGAGCAGCGGTATGCCCAAATTGAAAAGGAATGCCTGAGCCTTCTCAGTGGAATTCTCAAGTTCCACGATTATGTCTCTCGCCTGCCGACGTTCACCGTCGAGACGGACCACAGGTCTCTGGTCCACGTTATCCACAAGGACCTGAACGACATGACACCCCGGCTGCAGCGCATCCTCCTCAGACTCAGAAGGTACGACTTTGAGCTCGTGTGCACGCCTGGCAAGGAGCTCATTATTGTGGATGCCTTGTCCCGCTCCATAACCTTGCCTGCTGACCTGCCGACATTCATCCGACAGATCGAATCACAGCAGCTGTGGGCCAGTAACCTCCCAGCGTCGGATGAAAAGGTGATCCGCATTCACGACGAGACAGCCAAAGACCCTCTTCTGTAGCATGTCATGCGCCACCTCGCCAATGGCTGACAAAAAGGACAGTGCCCTCAATTCTTCAATGTGAAGGACAACCTGACGGTGGTTGATGGTACCCTCCTCAAGCTGGACTGCATTGTCATTCCACTCAGCCTCCAGAGCTTGGTGCTCCGGCAAATCCACGAGGGACATCTGGGTGTCGAGAAGTGCAGGTGCAGAGCCAGGCAAGCTGTCTACTGGCCTGGGATTAGTCAGAACATCTCAAATATGGTCCTCAACTGTCTGACCTGTCAACGCTTCCAGCCAGCACAGAGCAAGGAGACGCTTCGGCAGCACGAAGTTGTGACCTCCCCGTGGTCCAAGATGGGCATCGACCTCTTTCACACCAATGGTCGTGATTATGTGATAATCATTGATTATTTTTCCAAATACACAGAAGTCGTGAAGCTCTCGGATCTCACATCCAAGACCATCATCAGGGCCTGTAAGGAGACGTTCTCCAGGCATGGTATTCCACTCACTATCATGAGTGACAACGGTCCTTGCTTCAGTAGCCAAGAGTGGTCAAGATTTGCCCAGCCATATCAATTTCATTACATCACTTCCAGCCCACATTACCCGCAGTCCAACGGGAAGGTTGAGAAAGGGGTGCACTTAGTAAAGCAGCTCATCTGCAAGGCCACGGATTCTGCTTCTGACGTCAACCTTGCGCTGCTTGCGTACAGGGCAACCCCTCTGTCTACCGGCATGCCAACGGCCCAACTCCTGATGAACACAGGGACCTGCGGACGACTCTTCCAGCCATATACTTGCCTGACCTGGATCACCTCCCGGTGCTGCAGAAGGTGCAGAAACTCAGGGACCGGCAAAAGCAGGGCTATGATGCACATGCCACCGATTTGCCTGTGCTATCCCCGGCGGATGCTGTTCGGATCAAGCTACCTGATGGAGGCTGGTCAGCTCCAGCGGTTGTTCTTCGACAGGCTGCTCCTCGATCGTATGTTGTGCGTATGGCTGATGGCTCTGTTGTGCGGCGAAACAGACGGGCACTGTGCACAGTTGCCCGCCCGCAACCACATTCTTCGTTGTTTCCATCTGTTATTGTGCCACCTCCTGACACCTCGAACCACGAGGCCACCAGTCCGGCTGCAATCCTGCCCATCAAGGCGTCGTCGTCCCCACCATCACCTCTCCGGCAGTCGACCAGGATCAGACGCAAGCCCCAGAGACTGGACTTATGAACATTTGTTTTGTTTGCTATGTTCTGTTTTTGCACATTAGACACCTGTTTTCACATGTACATATGTTCCCATCTGCCATAGTATGTAAATAAGTTAGTTTTTCGGCCTACACATGTAAATACTTTCACATATGCTGCAGAAAAACATTTCAAAAGGGGAGATGTCATGATATGCAGGCAGACAGGCAGCTAATGAGCACAAAGAACAGGACATAACCAATCAGCAGGCAGAACACTTTGGGGTGGTTTCCCACTATAAAAGGCACGAGGCACTCACACTCCGCCTCTTTCCACTGGGGACATCTACAGAGTGAGTCCAGTGTATATATCACATAACACCTCCAGCACGTGGCTAAGAGCTAGTCTGGTTCAGTCAGACAGAGTAATCACACTTAGGTGAACAGAGAGTCGAACTCACAGAGAACTGTGCTAACTGTGTGACAGGTTCAATAAATCTAATTGAACTAACACAGAGAGAGTGATACAAGCCTCCACAGTGAGCTCGTGGACAGACTCCACGATGGAAGCAACGCAAGACCCCAGAGCGCAGTCCTTGCATGAACAAGACCATGAAGGTGTTGCAACCTCAAGTGAACAGCAAGAAGACTATGACAGTCTACCACGCTCACGTGAACAACAAAGCGACTAAGACAGTCCACCCAGATTATTTGAGCCACCAGAAGAAGACTCTGACAGTCTAACCAGCTCAAGTGAACAACAAGAAGACACTGAAGCTCTACCCACTGTACATGAGACAAGTGACGACGGCATCCCACTTCCCATACCAGATGTGCAACGTGACAGACCTCAGCTAGTATGTACAGAGGCACTCGACAATCACAGTGAGACTACTGGTGACTCCGGTGACACCACGTTAATTCAAACCTCATCCACGCGAGCCTCTCCACAAGCAAATGCATTCCTGAACATCTTGACTCGGACAGGGAGCTTCACGAAACCTCAGCAGATTCAAGTGAATCTGAAATGACTCCGGACGAGGAGCATCAAGAAACCTCAGCTGCCACAGGTGAACCAGAAAGGGCTCCAGATGGGGAGCATCGACAAGCCAAAGCTGATTCAAGTAAGCCGGACATGACTCCAGGCGGGGAGCGCCCCAAACTCAGTGACGGCACGCTCAAGGAAACAACAGATGCCACAAAGGACACTGACACGAGTAACTGTGTGAAGGACTCGTATTATTCACAGAGGATGATCGTTGAGTGCAACAAACACAATAACAAAACCTACAAATCCAACAACAAAGACAACAACAAGAAGCGTACCAGAGGCACCAACGTCGACAACAAGCACATCAAAAACAACGACACTGGAACTAAGACTGGTATGACATGGTACAACTCTGCAAATGCGGGGCACTGTTACTGCTCAGCTCAGTACAATGACATACCATGGCAGGACGACACAGATTACATATATCGCAACCACAAGCATCAAAAGAAGTAAAGAGTCCAAATCAGACAACAAAGTGATTTGACCACTTCTTGGTTCCTTAGGCACAGGGACACTGACGGCGTTCACAAGGACATGCCACCATCAACATCAACACTTCACCAACAAAACCAGAAAGCCACTCGACCATATTAATTCATGAACTTTGGACTCATACATATGATTTGGACTTATTGTTTGATAATCACTGTCATCATGATTTGTACATGTCATCACTTATCTACCTATTTTGTTCAATTTTCTTTAACACTGTACAGAAAATATGTTACATGAAAAAAGGAGGGATGTGGTGATATGCACCACTGTAAATACACAAGGGGTTAATGTAGATACACTAGGACTAAATAAACACTAGAGGGAGCACCAGAAACATCACAACACAAAGACATTCAACCAATGGGTCAGTAAGATAGGACATGACCAATGGGCAGTCAAGACACACCCAGAGGTGACACTACCACAAGGGGGCTACCCATATCAAAGGACAGGGCACACAGGCTCTCTTTCTTTCCACAGGTGACACTCAGAGACACAGGGGCCGATCGGAAGCATCACACCCACCAACGCATGGCTTAGAACAGACTGGTTAGTTAGACTGAGTTACTATAGCAAGATTAGCAGGAGAGTCGAACCCAAGTAGGAGAATTGTTAACTGTTCAATAAATGTGTTAAACCTATCTCCAAGTCTGAACCTTTCTTTGTCAGAGTATACATCAAGGAAGCAGATTATGCTACGTGAAGAAGCATAACACAACACACGCCACTTATATTGAGTTGGGAAAGAGACCATTCTTATTATCCACTGGTGGTGTATTTAATTTGGAGAAGGAACGTAATTCCGGTAAGTTTTTTTATGTGCATTCATGAATGTAGATATGGGGCGAAATTCTCCTACCCGCCCCGCCACATTTCTGCGCCGACCGGCCGGCGGGAGTCTCCGTAACACCGGCCGGTCAATGGGGTTTCCCATTGTGGGGCAGCCCCACGCCGTCGGGAAACCCCCCCGGCGCCGGCAAAACGGAGACTCCCGCCGGCGGAGAATGACGCCCATGGTTCCTGACAGAGCATTGGGAATCTTGACCCGCTTTCAAAATCAGGAGAATAAAATTACAAATTAATTTCTCACCGGTGGGGCAATGACTTTTGCCATCACTCCAAATGTTGGGCCCTTGCACGGCCCAGATGGAAAATTCCACCCTTAGTGCCTGTATTCTATGGAGAAGGAGTTAAAATGTATTTTGTGCCATTTGAGAACATTGCCCCGCTAGTACAACAGCCAAAAGACAATTGGACTAATTAATTAGAGAGTGTGTTTGTGGGGAAGATTTCAGATAGACAGTCTGGTCGTCATGATGCAGCCAAGCTGCTGTTCACAGTGCCTGTAAGATGGTGCCAGAAGCTTACAGAGAGAAATTTAGATATTTAAATAAGAACCAGAGTCAGACTTTTGTGGAATTCATTAGAGAAAATGGTAGGTTATATAGGTCGATGATTTTGAAAATGTCAGATCAAATCTTAGATTAACCTTCCTAATGGAAGCTAAAAATAGCATCCTTTCTGGGAATAAGGTTACACCTGGAAAAATAGCATTCGAAAGATAAGCAGAGAACCAATAGTGGCAGCTGGTTATGAATTATCACACAGGCCTGTTCGTCGCACACCATTGTTTGTGGACTCACACAGAAACTGGAGAGACAAGGGATCAGATCAAAGTGAGAAGAAAGGCCCAGAGGGGAAAACAGACACACTCTCCTCAGAATAGTAAGTAAAACAGCCCAGAAGCTACGCTGGATTCAAGTGTACCAACCTTTAGTCAGAAGAAAGGACTTGTAAAGTCTAACTGTTCAAACTTAAAATGTTAAATTGTAGCGTCTGTAATACAGCACAGTGCTCCTCCAGAAATTATTGTCCCAGTGGGTAAAAATGATGACAAACCTGTTGGTTCTCCTGTATTCAGTACCAGATGGGACATGGAATATAATGTACCCAGATGAGGTGGCGGGGCTAACCCAGTCTGTTCAAAGAAATGCTGGGATATAAATTCCCTGGCCCAGGTAAGGGTCGGGTGTGGGACACCCTTCGGGGAGTAGGAGGAGTTTATAGTAACCTGAAAAAAACAAATATTTGTTACAGTCATCACTTCTGAGTGAGACTTTACACTGGCGATGAGGGTCAAGTGGAGCTGCAGGAGAAGCCATCTCCTCCAGATCGAGCCAACCTCGATTAGGCTGCAGGAGGCCTCTACTCAGGCAGCAGAGATGCCACTAATCGGAAAGCTTGAGATGTTCGACGCCGAGACTGGGAATTGGACCCAGTACATAGAACGGATGAACTACTTCTTTCATCTGAACAACATAGTCGTAGACGACAGACAGATGGTGACTCTTCTTGCGGTTTGCGGTGCGGAGATGTACAGCATTTTCAAACGTTTAACTTTTCCTGACTCGCCTGACAATCATCAGTTCGCAGAGCTTGTTACGATGGTTGGCGACCATTTTGACCCCAAACCATCTCTTATTGTTTGCCATTTTCGGTTTCCTACGACTTCTCAACGCTAGGATGAACCTTTAACGGAATTCCTGGGCCGGTTGTGCAAACCCACCGAATTTTGTAATTCAATCCAGTCCAGTCCAGTCCAGTCCAGTCCACTCCACTCCACTCCACGTCATTCCCGATTACGATGGAACTTGATACCGGAGCTGCAGTCTCTGTGATAAGCCGCCGCACGTACGACAGGATTTGCTCCGGGATGCCAATGCCTGACTGGCGATATATACAGGGGAACCTTGGAGATCACAGGCACCTTGGAAGTCCTCATGGAATATGAATCCCAGTCAACGAACCTACGCCCAACTTTGCCGTGGCGCGACTGGCTGAAAAGCCTCCATTTGGACTGGCAGCGAGTATGCCGAATGCACCCCGATGGACCAGACATGGTGTTGGCACGTTTCCTGGGGTGCTCCAGGAGGACTGCAGCACCATTTGGGGACCGCTGCCAGAATATCAATGGACCCAGAGGCCCAACCGCGCTACTTTCGGGCCCGACCAGTTTCTTATGCTTTGAGGCTGAAGCTAGAGGTTTTTAATAAACTGCTTGGAAAAGCTGGGAATCATCCGCCTGGTGCAATTTGCGATTGGGCCACGCTGGTTGTGGCGGTTATAAAGCCTGACAGGTCTGTCCACCTTTGTGGGGATTACAAAATTATGATCAACCGGGCTACCCGGTGCCGAAGATTGAAGACTTACATACGAAGCTCAGCAGCGGACAGACTTTTAAAAAAACTCAACATGAGCCATGTCTATCTCCAGTTAGTTTTGGATCCATCCTCCTGAAAGTACATGACCATCAACATGCAAAGGAGGTAGTACAAATATACCAGGCTGCCGTTCGGGATCTCATCAGCATGTGCCATATTCCAGAGGCTGATGGAAAATATCCTGCGAGAGTTGCAGTGGTAGTTTACCCGGACAATGAGCTAATCACCGGTTCCTCCGACCAAGAGGATCTAAAATACCTGGAGAATGTGCTGTGTAGGTTTGAGACAGCCGGGGCCTGCCTGTGGTGTGAAAAGTGTGTGTTCCATGCAACTGAAGTGGCCTATTTGGGCTACGGTGTTGACAGGCACGGACTACACCCGGTGGCCGTTAAAGTTCAGGCTATCCGACAGGCACCCGGACCAATGGGTCCCATGGAGCTCCGTTCATGTTCATTTTTGGTCCTGGACAACTATTACGGGAAGTTCATCTGAATTTGGCAACGGTTTTGGCTCCACCGCACCTGTTGTTGAAGAAGAGCCAGCCGTGCATTTGGGACCCGCTGCAGCGGGGGGGGGGCGGGGGGGGGGGGCGAAGTGAAACGGCGACTGTCGTCTTCCCACTTGCTGACGCACTTCAACCCGGTGGAGCCATTGTTGCTCACATGTATGTCTCGCCCTATGGGATCGGGGCTGTTTTGGCACAGAGGATGATGATCGTACCGAGCGGCCCATTGTGTTCACTTTATGCACGTTGGGGCGGCAAAACAAAATTATGCCCAAATAGCAAAGGAAGTGTTGGCACTGGTGTTCAGGGTTCAACAATTACATCAATATGTCTGTAGCCATGTGTCCACGACTTATACTGACCCTTAACTACTTTTGGGGTTATTCAAGGAGGATTCGCCCGCATTCAGCACGGGATCTCCTTCTGGTGGGGTATGAGTATATTTTCGAGCATTGTGCAGGAGCGAAGATTCCTCACATTGACAAAACAGTGTACCGTTGCTGGTCGGCTTCCGGCGGGGGAAGAGAGCGGTCGTGAGTAGAAGAGCTCCTGAGGGGGGAACACAGTTGCGTCCCGTTCCCCACGAAGAACTTGCGCCTAAGTGCGCAAACTTGGCGACTGGACAGCAAGAGAGTGCAGAAGAAGAGGAGCGACCTGGACTCCGAAACGGCACAAAGTCGGAGACCTGAGCGCTCAGGAGCAGAGCGAGCGACAAATAGAGAGTCCCCCGGGGAGAAGGAGAAGAGGCCGCAAGGGACCGGAACAGCAAGCTGTAGCCCGAGAGAGGAAAGGTGTGTGAGAGGAGGCGGGGCCGGAGACCAGGAAGCGGCCGGAGAGAGTCACACCGCCACCCCACCCCCCCATCCCTGAACGGAGATAGCGCATCGGAGCGTGGGCCTGCGAGCCGACCCAACCGAGCCACACAACCCCCCCCGCACAGCAGAACGTGGGCGGCCAAGGAGAAGCGGCAGAGGAGCAGGGACCGAGCCACGCGCCCTCCCCCCCAACCTACGTGTGGCAGCAGGGCACGGGGCAACAACGCGGGGCAGCGAAACGCGGAGCAGGAGGAGCGGCGGCCCGAGCCAAAGCGAGGACTGAGCCGAGCCAGCAACGAGGCCCGACCCCCCCCCCCCCCCCGGCAGCAACCACCATGAGGTGAGTGAGGAGGAGAAAAAGAAAACAAGAACTTCCTCTTTTTGGGGGGGATATAAAACGTGTCATGATATCCACATCAGCATATCATGGTGCAATCACACACACACTGATGGACATGCAGTTGGACCAACCAGCACGCACATAACATCGCAGCCAATCACCAGTGAGAGAACACGCACCATAAAACAGGGAACACCACAGTTCCCGCTCATTCTACCAGGAGATAGCTCAGAGCACAGAGCTCACAGCGTGCCACTCAGACATAGACCATGTGCTGAGTGCCTCACCAAGATAGTGATAGGGCCGGGTCCACAGGTTAGCTGGTGAAGCACGTACCCAAGCCAGCAGTTAGTTGTAGCCGTTGTTTATACAATAAAACAGAGTTGTACCATCTACAGCCGTGTTGGATCATTTGTGCAGCAGAACACCCAACACGATAAAACGTAGAAAATAAAATTGTTAAAGGGACAGAAAATTCCCTCTCTCTTTCCACGCTTCTCAAAAAAGAAAACCAAACTTACCTGAAAAGAGTCTTTTTTAGAAGGGAGGGGGGGAGAAAAATAAAAGAAAGGGGGGGGAAAAAGGACAAAAAAGGGAGGGGGAAAAATAAAAAAGAGGGGGAGGGGGAAAGGAAAAGGGGGGAAAAAATGCCAGAAGAGGGCCAAAGCAGAGGGAGAAAGGGCACCAAAAACTGGAAGGCGGCCTTTGCCGAGGTGCTGAGGGAACACCAGGAAGAAAGCAAGGCAGGGATCAAAAGCAGACATAGAGGCCGCAGTACAGGCAGCAATGGCCAAGGCCCTGGCGGAGGTGCAGCTCGCCCTGGGCAGAGCAGAGAAGAAACTGGAAGCCCAAGAAGATAAACTGGAAACCCAAAAGGTGACCATTAAGGAGCTGGAAAAAGCGGCGACTGACATGACCGACCGGATCACGGCCCTGGAGAAAGAGGTGGCGAGACTGGGCACAACGCAGGAGAGCCTGAAGGGCAGGGTGGACGACCAGGAAAACCGCTCAAGAAGACAAAATGTCAGGATAGTGGGCCTACCAGAGGGGATCGAGGGTAGAAATCCCACGGCCTACGTAGCCGAGATGCTGGGCAACTTAGTGGGGAGGAAAACTTTCCCCGACCCACCAGAAATGGCCAGAGCACACCGGTCGCTGCGCCCGAAACCCAGGGCGGGGGAACACCCGAGGGCAGTCATAGCTAAACTGCACCGGTACAAATACAGGGAAACAATCCTGCGCTGGGCCAGGCAAAACAGAACTTGCAAATGGGAAGGACACTTCATTAGAGTGTACGGAGACATTGGGGCAGACCTCGCCAGGAGACCGGCCGAATTCAATAGAGAAAAAGTAACCCTTCACAAGAACAATGTGCGCTTTGGTATGCTGTACCCAGCGAAACTCTGGGTCACATCCCAAGAAAGAGAGTATTTCTTTCCAGCCCCCGCCGACGCAAACAAGTTTATCGAGGAACACGGGCTGGAAAACCAACAGCGTGGGTAGAAATACAGGGCCCCTGGCAAGGTGATACACCATCAATAACACACGACGAGTGATGAATGTGACTGAGGCTTTAATACACTAAACAGCAAGCCTCCTGCCTCTGGACCCGAACTGGGTCCGGAGGCGGAGTCTTGCCACTTTTATACAGAAGCCCGAGGGGAGGAGCCACAGGCGGAGGCATACACAATACAATACAGTATGTCATGTGAGGGCACCTTTAAGACATGGATGTTTAAGCAATGTACCTTTTAAGAAAACAGTGATGTCAGACAGTGGGTGGGGCTCATTTTGCAGTTTAGTTTTGCAGTTTAAAAAAAAAAAGAGCTGGTGTGTGTGTGTGTTTTGCAGTGAGCTGGATTTGCTGTGATGTCTGCCATAAAAGACCACCTCTGGATCATTTGGGTGATTTAAACTCATCATAGTAAAACCTTTAACCTGATGTGATTTTGTTTAAAGGTGTTAAGTCTCTTGGAAGTTTGAAGGAACGTTTTAAGGAATTATTTACTGTTGCAATAGTTTCTGAGTAATCTTTGAAGTAAGGGGTGTTAAGAGATCCAATGTTTATTTCAGATGTTAAGTTGAGTTCATGGAATAAACAGTGTTTTGTGTTTAAAAACCCAAGTGTCCATAATTGTAATCCCACACCTCGGGAAAAAGCCGTGTGCTCGGAAAAGCAACAAATCCATTAAAGGGAGAGGTTGGTTGAACTCCATGATACATTTTGGGGTTCTGAAAAGCCTCGCCCATAACACAGTACATGTAATGCAATAATGTGGTTTACCACATTCACCCCCTGTTTAAATAAAGAGTCCGGCAGGGGTGAAGTTGTCTTAAAGGTCAGGTCTGTCAAGGGTCTTGACCTTCCGCTGTGACCACCTCAGTCCCGGCTGTGGTGTGGGCACCGGCGTCGAGACCTGTGCATCCGGGAGCGTGTTGTCTTCTTATTCTTCACCCAGATGTTGAGTCGGCGAAGGGGGGGGCAGTTTATGGGCAGAGGTGGTGGTGCTTGTCGCCTGCGGGTGTCAGTTCGTGAGGGAGGTGGGTAGAGGTGGGGGAAGAGGGTGTAGGGTGGGGGGTGGTGGTGATGGTCGCCGGGGAGCCTGCAGGAGCCAAATCCCAAAGGGCGACAGTGTCCTGCCGCCCGTCCTGGTGTGCCATGTAGGCATATTGGGGGTTTACATGGAGGAGCAGGACCTTCTCGACGAGGGGGTCGGTTTTATGGCTCCTCTCATGGTTCCAGGGGAGGACGGGCTCCGGGACTGTCAGCCAGGACAGAAGTGAGACCCCGGAGGTGGACTTCCTGGGGAAGGCAAACATACGTTCATGAGGAGTCTCTTTGTGGCCGTACAGAGGAGCGACCGGATGGAGTGGAGTGCATCGGGAGGACCTCCTGCCAGCGGGAGACTGGGAGACCTTTTGACCGTAGGGCCAGAAGGACGGTCTTCCAGACCGTCGCGTTCTCCCTCTCCATCTGTCCGTTTCCCTGGGGGTTATAGCTGGTCGTCCTGCTGGAGGCGATGCCTTTGCTGAGCAGGAACTGACGGAACTCGTCGCTCATAAAGGAGGAGCCTCGATCACTGTGGATGTAGGTGGGGAACCCGAACAGGGTGAAAAGACTGTGCAGGGCCTTGATAACAGAGGCAGAGGTCATGTCAGAGCAGGGGATGGCGAAGGGGAATCTGGAGTACTCGTCAACGATGTTGAGGAAGTACACATTACGGTCAGTGGAGGGGAGGGGCCCTTTGAAGTCCATGCTGAGGCGCTCAAAGGGGCGGGAGGCCTTTACCAGATGTGCTCTGTCCGGCCGATAGAAGTGCGGTTTGCACTCCGTGCAGACCTGGCAATCCCTGGTCACGGACCTGACCTCCTCGATGGAGTAAGGCAGGTTGTGAGCCTTGATGAAGTGGAAAAAACGGGTGACCCCCGGATGACCGAGGTCATTGTGGAGGGTCCGGAGTCGGTCTACTTGTGCGCTGGCACAAGTACAGTGGGAGAGGGCATCTGGGGGCTCATTGAGCTTCCCGGGGCGATACAAGATGTCATAGCTGTAGGTGGAGAGCTCGATCCTCCACCTCAGAATCTTGTCATTCTTGATCTTGCCCCGCTGTGTGTTATTGAACATGAAGGCCACCGACCGTTGGTCAGTGAGGAGAGTGAATCGCCTGCTGGCCAGATAATGCCTCCAATGTCTCACAGCTTCTACGATGGCTTGGGCTTCCTTTTCGACGGAGGAGTGTCGAATTTCTGAGGCATGGAGGGTACGGGAGAAGAAAGCCACGGGCCTGCCCGCCTGGTTGAGTGTAGCGGCCAGAGCAAAGTCCACAGCGTGCATCGCGGCTTTGGCAATATCTGCCTTGATGCGATTGAAGGCCAGTTGGGCCTCAGCCGTCAGGGGAAAAGTGGTGAATTTGATCAGTGGACGGGCTTTGTCCGCATAATTGGGGACCCACTGGGCATAATAAGAGAAGAACCCCAGGCATCTCTTCAGGGCCTTGGGGCAGTGAGGGAGGGGGAGTTCCAGGAGGGGGCGCTTGCGGTCGGGGTCGTGCCCCAGGACTCTGTGTTCCACGACGTAGCTGAAGATGGCTAGGCAGGTGTGCGGAAAACGCATTTCTCCTTATTGTACGTGAGGTTAAGGAGCTTGGCGGTGTGGAGGAATTTTAGGAGGTTAGCGTCATGGTCCTGCTGGTCATGGCTGCAGATGGTGACATTGTCTAGGTACGGGAACGTGGCCCACAGCCCGTACTGGTCGACCATTGTGTCCAGTTCCCTTTGGATGACCGTGACCCCGTTGGTGACGCCGAAGGGGACTCTGAGGAAGTGGTAGAGGTGGCCATCCACCTCGAAGGCAGTGTATTAGCGGTCCTCCGGGCGGATGGGGAGCTGGTGGTCCGCGGACATCAAGTCGACTGTAGAGAAGACTCGATACTGCGCAATCTGGTTGACCATGTCAGATATGCAGGGGAGGGGGTACGCATTGAGCTGCGTGTACCGGTTAATGGTCTGGCTGTAATCGATGACCATCCGATGCTTTTCCCCAGTCTTGACGACCACCACTTGGGCTCTCCAGGGGCTGTTACTAGCCTCAATGATCCCCTCTCGCAGGAATCGCTGGACCTCCGGCCTGATAAAGGCCCTGTCCTGGGCACTGTAGCATCTGCTTCTGGTAACGACGAGCTTACAGTCTGGGGTGAGGTTTGCGAAGAGGGAGGGTGGGGTGACCTTAAGGGTCACGAGGCTACAGACGGTGAGGGGGGCAGGGGGCCGCTGAACTTTAAGGTAAGACTCTGGAGATGGCACTGGAGGTCGAGCCCCAGTAGCAGGGCAACGCAGAGATGGGGGAGGACGTAGAGCTTAAAGTTGGTGTACTCTACGCCTTGTACAGTGAGAGTCGCAACACAGTACCCCCAGATTTCTACTGCTGGGATGGGATCCAGAAGCCAGGGAGATTTTCTGGGTCGCGGGTAGGATGGGGAGGGAGCAGCGCCTTACCGTATCTGGGTGTATGAAGCTGTCTGTGCTCCCGGAGGCGAAAAGGCAGGCCGTCTCGTGCCCGTTGATCCGGACGGTCATCGTGGACTTCGCGAGGTGATGCGGCCGGGACTGGTTGAGCGCGATGGAGGCGAGCGTCTGAAGGCGGTCGGTAGGCCAGACGGAGGTAGCAGCGGCCAGAACTGGGTCCGGAGGCAGAGACTTGCCACTTTTATACAGAAGCCCGAGGGGAGGAGCCACAGGCGGAGCCAGCCTGGACAAGCCCAGGCATACACAATACAATACAGTACATGTCATGCAATAACGTGGTTTACCACACAAGAGGCAACAACACGCCGACAGGGGGGGGCGGGGGGGGAGGCAACGCCAGGCCCCCCCCGCCCCCACCCCCACCATGGCGAGCGCACCCTGAACAAAAAGCAAACCGCTACCCAACGAACCGCCACAGGTGGGAAACCAGGCCCCAGCACGAGGGCACGAGAGTAGCGGAGGAGGGAGAGCCAACGGGGGGAGTACAGGGTAGGACGGGCAGAAAAACGCAGAGGCTGGGTGGGGGAGAACTGAGACAGTAACTCCCTAGAGGCGGGTTGCCGCACTAGCAAGAAAGCTAGCACCGGGGACATGCAAAAAAGCAGGGCCGCAGCGCGCCCCCAACAGCGGGGATGGCGCCAGGCAGAGGGTGGGTGGGACCACTCAACAGAGGCGGGAGGGCAAACGGGGATAGGAGCAGGGAAAGAGGGACACAGGAGGGATATACGGGAGAGGGGAGAAAGGGAGGGACCGGGGGGGGGGGGGGGGCACAGGAAGGGAGGGAACGGGGGGGGGAACACAGGGACGGAGGGACACACAAGGCTAGAAAAGGAACAGCAATAGGGCTACAAAGTGCCGCAACCAAAGGCTCGGAACAAGGAATCGCTGCAAGCATCCACCCAGTACGGCCTCTGGGCAAAGGGAGACCCCAGAGTGCAGGGGGCTGCCCGCGTGGCAGTCACACAGCGGGCGACCATGCCGGGGCCCCCTGGATGGAGGAAATCCCCGGAGCACAGGGGCCCGACCGCATGGAGAGAGCAGTGACAGCGACCATCCTGGACGGCCCCCTAACAAAGGGAAACCCCGGAGGGCAGGGGCGCGTCCACCAGGTAAGTATGATTAATCCCACAGGAGCGAGGGGACAGAAGCCCCCTACCAGGATAGTCACCTGGAACGTAAGGGGACTCAACGGCCCGTGAAAAGATCTAGAGTCCTCACCCACCTAAGAAATATGAGGGCCGACATAGTCTTCCTTCAAGAGACACACCTGAGAGAGCAGGACCGACTGTGGGTAAGAAAGGGCTGGGTGGGACAGACCTACCATTCCTGCTATGGGACAAGGGCCAGGGGGGTGGCAATACTGGTCAGCAAATGGACGATATTTAGGGCGACAAAGACGGTTACGGACCCAGGGGGACGGTACGTCATGGTCAACAGGGCCCTTTATGGGGCACCGGTAGTACTAGTTAACGTGTACGCGCCCAACTGGGATGACACGAGCTTCATCAAGAAGACCATGGCAGAAATCTCTGACATAGCGACGCAGCGGCTAATCATGGGGAGGGGACTTCAACTGTGTACAGGACCCAAAGACAGACAGATCAAACCCCAAAACGGGGAAAACCTCAAGTATGGCAAGGGAACTCGGTCACTTTATGGAACAAAGCAGCATGGACGGAATCATCGCGCTCCTGAAAGAGTTTGGCGTCTTCTCGGACTACAAACTCAACATGAGCAAAAGCGAGATCTTCCCGGTACACCCACAAGTAGGTGGGCAGCCCTAACGGGACTGCCGTTTAAACAAGCCCAACACAAATTCCGCTACCTGGGGATCCAAAAAGCCCATGACTGGAAAGGGACCCACAAATGGAACCTCACCAGTCTGACAGAGGAAGTAAAAAAGGACCTGCAAAGATGGAACACACTCCCACTCTCCCTCGCGGGGAGAGTCCAGACGATCTTCCTATTCAGTTCCACCCCGATCTACATTCCCAAGGCCTTTTTCAAAGCATTAGACAAACTAATCATGGTGTTCGTATGGAGGGGGGAAGAATGCTAGGATCCCAAAGAAGGTCTCACAAAAAACAAAATCAAGGGAGGGCTAGCCCTCCCAAACCTACAATTCTACCACTGGGCGGCGACGGCCGAGCGAATAAGGGGATGGATCAAGGAGCCAGAAGCCAAGTGGGTGCGTGCGGAAGAGGCCTCCTGTAAGGGGACCTCCCTCCGGGCCCTCGCCATGGTGGCACTCCCATCCCCACCCAAAAAACACTCCAGCAGCCACCCTCCAGTCTTGGAACCAACTATGGCAGCAATTTGGCCTGACCAAAATGTCGGACAAAGCTCCCATCTGCAACAACCATAGGTTCACACCAGCGCTGACTGACGCCACCTTCAAAAGGTGGGGGCAGGATGGAGGGATACTGACAGTCAGGGACCTATACACCGACGGCAGGGTCGCAACACTGGACGAACTGACAGAGAAATTCCAGCTATCCAGGGGGAACGAGCTAAGGTACCTGCAACTCAAAAACTTCCTACGAAAGGAGACAAGGACTTACCCATAACCGCCACAACAGACATTACTGGAAGAGTTACTGGACGCAAGTATATTAGAGAAAGGAAACTGTAGCAACATGTGTGACCAACTGGTAGAAGGGGCCGACACCGTACTGGACGCAACAAGAATGAAATGGAAGGAGGACCTGGGGATCGAAATAAGGTGGGGACTCTGGAGCGAAGCACAGCATAGGGTCAACTCCACCTCCATGTGTGCAAGGCTCAGCCTGACGCAACTAAAAGTGGTACATAGAGCCCACTTAACAAGAACTCGTGTGAGTAGGTTCTTCCTGGAGTTGGAGGATAGATGTGAACGGTGCCAAGGAGGCCCGGCCAGCCACACCCACATGCTCTGGTCTTGCCCCAGACTTGTGGAGTACTGGACAGCCTTCTTCGAGGCAATGTCCAAAGTGGTGGGGGTGAGGGTGGAGCCATGCCGAAAGTGGCGGTCTTCGGGGTTTCAGACCAGCCAGATCTATTCCTGAGGAGGAGGGCAGACACCCTTGCCTTTGCCTCCCTGATCGCCCGCTATAGAATCCGGTTCGGTTGGCGGTCAGTAGCCCCACCCAAAGCTGCAGACTGGCTGTCCGACCTCTCGGAATCTCTCCAAATGGAGAAAGTCAAATTTGCCATCCGAGGGTCAGACGACGGCTTCCACAGAACGTGGGAGCCATTCACCCAATTGTTCCGGGACCTGTTTGTGGACAACAAGCAAGCGGAAGAATAGCCAGGTGGCCAAGATCCAGGGGACAGCAGCCAAAGCATGAGTGGATTGGATTGGATTTGTTTATTCTCACGTGTACTGAGGTACAATGAAAGGTATTTTTCTGCGAGCAGCTCAACAGATCATTAAATACATGGGAAGAAAAGGGAATAAAAGAAAATACATAATAGGGCAACACAACATATACAATGTAACGACATAAGCACTGGGATCGGATGAAGCATACAGGGTGTAGTGTTAATGAGGTCAGTCCATAAGAGGGTCATTTAGGAGTCTGGTGACTTCTGTCTCTCCTGCCCGATGGAAGAAGTTGGAAGACCAGGAGAGGCCTGTACCGTTGCCAGGAGCACCAGACGCTCCTCCTTGGCAGCTCTACTTCACCCATGGGAATGGCCGGGCCCGCCATGGTCCCACCTCCATGTGCATTTTGCCGGCCCCTTCCAGGGGGGCAAAATATCTATTAATAGTAGATGCGAACTCTAAATGGTTGGATGTACGCAGAATTATGACGTCCACGTCGTGTGCCACCACCGAACAACTCCAGCAGATCTTTAGCAGTCACGACACCCAGAGGTCCTCATGTCGGACAATGGCACCGCCTCCACTAGTTCGGAGTTTGCCGATTTTATGAAGGTAAATGGAGTCTGTCATGTCTGCACCGCGCCCAATCACCCGTCCTCGAATGGGTTGGCAGAACGTGCCATATAGACTTTCAAACTGGGGATGAGAAAACAGACCGCGGACTCACCAGAAACCTGCCTCACCCGCTTTCTATTCCACTATAGGACCACGTCGCATGCTACCACTGGGGTGACGCCAGCGGAGCTCTTGATGGGTTGTCGCCTGTGCACGAGGTTGAGCCTCATTTCGCCAGACACAGGGATAAGGTCCATAACCAACAGGAACGGACCAGAGCGAAGCGAGCCAGGCCCATGAGAGAATCCACCACTAGCGACTCCGTTTACATCCAGAATTTTACTGACTGTGCATTATGGATTCTGTGAACAGTCGTACAGTGCACTGGGTCGGTCTCGTTTGCGGTGCGGGTGCCAGAGAAGAACTCAAATTGGCACATGGACCATCTCTGGAGCCGGGTGGAACAGGTACCCGAGGACCGACCATGGATCCTGAGGCTGGTGGTGCCCCTCCCTCCGGAGCAGTTGCCACTGATAGCAAGTGAGGCGGCTGGGCCCGGTGACTCGGAAATACGAAAGGTTCGGCCAGTCAGACGTGGAGTTTTTGCCGATGGGCATCAAAGCAGGTCCGGGGATGACCGCCGCGTGACAGGCAGTAGAACTTCCCAGGCCATCAACCAGGAAGTGACGTGTCCCGGTCCATTACACACCTCCAGGCCCGGAGCAGCAAGTGGCGGATAATCAGCTTTTAGTGAAGAGGACAAAGGATTTCCCCCCTTCCGTCGACATGGACGACGATTCGGACTTGGTGGGGGGAAGGTGTTATAACCCTACAGAGGCCCAGGGATCTGCAGCTCTACCTGAATATGATCGACCCAGATAAGGGGGCGGGGCTAACCTCTCTGTTCAAAGGAGTGCTGGGATATAAATAGCCCGGCCCAGGTGAGGGAGACCATTCAGGCAGTAGGAGGAGAGTATAGTAACTTTAATAAAACTAAACCTTTTCTACAAACATCGCTTCCAAGTGGTCGCATGCCTGAGACTTTACAGAAAGCTTCCAGGCTACCTGCATTGCCTGTGCCTTCACCTGCCACATATAAAACAACAGCAGAAGTGGACTAAATTGGCCACTTAAGAGCCTCAGTAGGCCTAATGCAGGCAGGGCAGCCCAATGCCTTCCCTTCCACCGTAATGTGGCCAAGGTTGGGCAGGAAGGTGGTGGGAAGGCCCCCTGCTTTATTTTACAAGCTTCCCAACCACAAACATGCCGACTGGAGTCCAGATGTGAGAGGACAGCGAGTGAGGACATGATCAGATTCAGCTGAGAGGCCTACCCCTCCCACCCAATCACATAATCTCCTCACCATCGTCACCGACCGGAGAATCCAGCCCCGCAATTCCAACAGCACGCAAAGACTCTGAAATAAGGCATTATATGGAAATTGCTTCCCCCGGAGGATTCTACCTGAAAAGGGAAGTGGAGGTGTTCCAGACATTTTGAGTGTGGAACAGAGTTTGATGAACCAGTCTTTTTCTGGCTGACGTTTCTGTGTGTTGGCAGTCGGTAGTAGGATGAGTGAGTCAGTACCTGCTGACACTGTTAAAGGATTCCCTGAATTATGTTGTTCTCGCTGATTCTGCGTCCCCACATCTGCCTGCGCTTCTCAGAGGTAATAAGAAGCAAAATGAGCAATTATTAGTTATTTCAGATATTAACATTACTGCAGTCACCCTCTGGAATCCCCTGCTTGCCAGTGACCATTCAATGCTATAAATTCACTTCTATTATATTGGAAATCCAAGGCCGCATCATTAGAATCAAAATCAGGTCCTAAAAGCCCTAAAAGTGCTACTCTAACAATGTAATGTTTTGAATGATGAAGCACACAAACACTTAATGGCATAGATACTTCCAGTAAGAGCTATTTAAAAGGAACAATTCTCTAGTTTTATCTTTCGCCCAAGGGCATAATAACCTGCAAATATTGATTGGTATGTTTTATTGAGAAATCAAAGTGATGGGTCAAGGCCTGTAGTAAAGAACACCATGAAGATTGAAACAATAGGAAAGAGGATGGGTAAATTAAGAATTGGCAGCTAAATCGTATCTAGTTTAGGCTTTAAAAGATATCAGCTATGGTTGAGGGATAAATCATTGACCTCTCCAGAGATTTACGCACATTATCCAAGCTGACATTTTGGGTGGATTTGAGCCTAGAAATGGGTGTGTTTGGGTTGAGTGGAATGTCAAAATGTTAAAAATTTGAATCCCAAATTAAACCCACTTCCAGTTGGCCTGCTTCAGATTTAATGGAGGTGCGATGGGGCTGGTCAACCATCTTGCTCCCAGGAGGCCAGCTGACAATTAGGGCGGAACGGTAGCACAGTGGTTAGCACAGTTGCTTCATAGCTCCAGGGTCCCAGGTTCGATTCCTGGCTTGGGTTACTGTCTATGTGGAGTCTGCACATTCTCCCCATGTCTGTGTGTGTTTCCTCCGAGTGCTCTGGTTTCCTCCACAGCGGTTGGTTGGCCATGCTAAATTGTCCTAAGTGTTGTCCTTAGTGTCCAAAAACAAAAAAAGGTTAGACGGGGTTACTGGGTTACAGGGATAGGGTGGAGGCGTGGGCAGAGGTAGGGTGATCTTTCCAAGGGTCGGTGCAGGCTCGACGGGCCGAATGGCCTCCTTCTGCACTGTAAATTCTATGATTCTATGATATGAAATATTATACTGAGCTTTGAGAATGCTGGCAGCAGGAGGAAGTTGAAGATGTTTTGGATCCTGGAGGTAAATGCTCTTTCAAGTTAAAGCTCAACTGCATCCAGAGAAACATGTATTACTGGGCTTCCCATGCTTTATCCCTCCTTCACCGGTCATACTAAGAGAGTGTTGCTCTTGTTATGGGCCATGGTTTAGAAAACTCCAAAGTATATCACGGAGTTCACTGACCTACAACTGTTCATTGATTTTGGTTATGAGGAGCACAAGGGCCTGCCTTTTCCCCAAAGGTTTCCTGAAATCCTTTCTGGACAGAAAGCAGTGATTGCAGGTCTGCAATCTGCTTCCAGCACTTTGCATGGTCTATTGTGCTCTGTCTTTGTTCTGTGGTGGCAGCGCGGAGCGCTCTCAAGGCTGCCTTGAGATCACCACATTGTTTCTGTAGCGTCTCCACCTGCTTTTCTGTTTCTTTCCTTACCAGGACTGCACGCTGCGTTTCCTGATAGGCCTTGTCGCACTGTGATTGGAAACTGCTTAATGCGCCAGACAAGACTGGTGACCCCGTTTGGCGTCAGCCACCTCTTCATCCTTTGCTGCCAATTTCCTTCTTAACTCTAAATTCATTTTCTCAACTTCGCATACATCGACTTTGCTCATCCGATGGATGCCCTCTACCTCTTTGCGGAGCGTCTTGACAACCTCCTCTGTGCCTCGCAATTGTGCCAAACAGGACACGATTGCCATCGGTTTGTGAGCTTTTGCTAAGCTCTTTTTATGTATCTCACTCATGTTCTCCCACCAAGTATGCGCCATACTTCCGGGACCTGATTCGTCATTATCGCAGAAATCATTCCACATGGGCCATCCTTTGCCCTTGAGATATTTCCGGATTTCCTCTTCCCAAATGGGACACTGTCCCACTCTACTGCTGCTGGTCGCTGCGACCGCAAATTCCTCAGGGTTCATGAGGCGCTGCATTGCCTGCATGGCCATCTTTCCTATCCGCTTGCGTCGTTTAAATTTGGAACAGGGGGCTAAGGCGGTGTCGTAGATGCGGGTACGGCTTGTGCTAATTTCTGAAAATACAGACTTCCGACAGTTTTGACGCAACAAAAATCTATCAGTTTTACCTTATAGCCCTGTTAGTTACGCATGCATACACACACTTCCGAATTATGACTATTAATCAGAACTGCTTGAACACTTGTGGTTTTTTTGTTTCCAATTGGATTCTAATTCAAAATTTCTTGGGTTCTCCCGGAGTGGTTTTCCACTTCTAGATCTGGTCCCGGCGTAGTCGCCAAAATGTTGCTCGTTTTATCCTTAGTTTACTTTATTCTTATTCTGTCACCTTTGCTCATGAGTCGCCAGGTATCTTTCTGATACCGCCACGTGGTTCAAGCCCAAGTAATGATTAATACTGCAACACACCGCTTAGTAAGAGTTAAATCAACGCTCAGTTATTATATACAGCAATTAATACTTATACAATAATCCTACTTCTAGACTACCACCTACCACTAAAGGCCAATACTTAACTTTGGAAATGGCCCACCAGGTCAGGGAAACAAATGGTCTTTCGAATTGGTTCTGAGCCTGCGGGATTCAAAAGCTGGTACAAGTCGATAGTCAGGAGCGCCTATCTGGTAGCGATCGCTGGAGTAACACTTACAGTTTCTTGTAGAAGGGTCTCGAAGGTTGCGAGCAGGAAGAGAAGGGTCGAGTTGAACTTGGCCCCTATTCTTATAGTCCCCAGGGGCTTCCCGCCTCTCGGGGCGGACCTCGTACCTGGTTCCAAGTGATTGGACTTGGTCCCAATCACTTGGTTCGATATGCTCCAATAATGGGGCGATTCCTTGATCTGGTGGTCGTTTACCTTTCTTTGTGTCAGCCCCTGCTGGCGCCGAAAGGTCTGGGTCGGCTTTCAATTGCTAATTTGTAGCAATTGTTCCTGGGGATGGCTGATTAGAATGCAGGTGGCTGGGTTGTTGTGATGTTGATGGCTGCAGGTATCGGTCTGGACTGACTTCCCCAGAGGCGAATGCACTGTTTTACCTGCAGCTGTCCGTTTGAGTCCTGTTGGCTGATTTTCCCATCAGCCTCTTCCGTTCGCCATTTTAAATCGGGGTTTGGCCATTCTAGTCGGGAATCAGCCATTTTACATGGCTACAATCAACACAAGTATCACAGGCTGCCCCTGCGTCTTTGACAGTGGTCCCAGTTCTATCTTTTCCCTACTTTATTTACATTAGTGTGCATCGTATCCTTTTTCAGAAGTGTGTATTGGGACTCTTACCAGGTAGTGATACGAGTTACACACAATTTTACATATGTATTTACAATTATTGCCAAGACTCTTTACATCATTTATAATTTATAATTACAATACATTTGTTTTGCTGGGGAGGGAAATCCTGTTCCCCCCTTGAGTTCTCAGGTGAGATTAGACAGGTCCATTCTCCCGATTTGGCACATGTGGGAGGGATCTATGTCCCTTCCTGAGAATGATCTCCCTCCCCATTCCTTCTCTGCTATTTGTGGGCTCCCTTTCACCCAGCCAGTGTTCCACCCCCTTTCCTATCTGTTCCCCCCTCCCCACCCCACCCCCATCCACCCCACAGTTAGTTGCTGGTTGTGAGCAGGTCTGTAAAGAGGTTTGTGAACTTCTTCCGAGTGTCGTGGAATCTCTCCTCAGATCCTCAAATTTTTTTTTCGAGTTGCAGGAATTCAGCCAGGTCTGAGAGCTACTGTGAGGCCCTGGGTGGCACTGCCGACTTCCAGCCTAGAAGAAGTCTCCACCTGGCAGCCAGTGAGGCGAAGGCTAAGGCGTTCATCCCCTTCCCTGCCCAGAGCTCTGGATGCCCTGACACCCTGAAGACCACCACTGATGAACACGGCTCCATCTCAACCCCCACGCGCCTGGACATGGCCTTGAAAAAACGGGCCAAACTCCCAGAGTCTGGGGCAGAACCAGAACATGTGGGTGTGGTTGGCTGTGCCCCCCGACACCGCTCGCACTTATCCTCCATCTCCGGGAAGAACGCACTCATGCATGTCTTAGTAAGGTGAGATCTGTGCACCACCTTGAGCTGCATCAGGCTGAGCCTGGCACATGAGGAGGTGGAGCTGACCCTTTGCAGCGCCTCGATCCAGAGTCCTCCCCCTATCTCCATGCCCAGCTCCTCCTCCCATTTCCGCCTGTCCCGTCCAGTGGGGTCCTGACCGTTTCAATGAGTCGTCTGTAATGTTGCCGCATTTGTCGTCCCCTAACCTGCATTACAATTGTGTCCATAAATGTGTGTCCAGGTCTCTGGGGCAACGGTTTTGTCTCCTTGCAGAGAAGGTCGTGCAGCTGTAGGTACAGGGTCGCCGTCAGTCTATCCCCATACATGTCATTCACTCTTAGTACCCCTCTGTCCTCCCGCCATGTCTCAAATGTGGCATCTATCCTCACCGGTGTGAACTTATGGGTGTTACAGATGGGGGCCTCGATAGACATCTCCCAAGCTTGAAATGGTGCCTGAACTCGTTCCATGTCCTTGGTGTGGCCACTACCTCCAAGCTCCTGGAGTGTGTGTGTGGGAGGTGCTGGAAGTGGAGAACTGGCTAGCGCTCGAAGAAACGTCCCCATGCATCCTCTCCCCCAAGGATTTACCCCTTCTCTGCCTCCCCAACCCCCACCTTTTTGCTCTTTGTTTCCCCTAAAGCTCTGTTTTTTCCTTCCCCTCTGTCCCCTCCTGGGAGGCGAGCCGTGGCCTCCTCCTTCACTGTACGTCCGTACACCAGTTTGCTTGATAGTGCAGCGGTTTCTCCAACAGTCAGATTCCCCTATTTAACTTGCGACTACCTCTCTTCCCCCTATCCTCGCTCTCTCTGCATCACTGCCTGTGTTTGCCCATGCCCCTCTCAACCTCTTACAGCCCACGTTCTGGCCTCTGCCCTCTATTGTTGTTTGCCCAGTCTATTTTTCTGTACAAATATATTGCCGTCCTTCAGAGCGCCAAAGTAATGTTCTTTACCCTGATATGTGACCCATAGTTTGGCAGAGTAGAGCATGCCAAACCGCACCCCACGTTTGTAGAGCGATGATTTGGCACCGTTGTATTGTGCTCGGCGGTTGGCCATGTCACCCTCTCACGCTCTTCACCCACCTCAGGATCTGCTGTTAGTCTTGGTACTTGTGGAGTCGCACGATAATCGCCTGTGCTGCCGAAGCGACCTGTGGGCGCGGTCTACCTCCAGGGGCTTGGCGAAGCACTGCTCGCTGACCAGCTCCTGAGCATCACTGCTACGTATTCTGTTGGGTTTCTCCTCTCCGCTCCCTCCAGCAGCCCACGATTCTCAGATTCTGATGATGCGATGGGTTCTCCTGAGTGTCGATTTTGTCCTTCAGCCCCTTCTGGTTTCTGACCAGGCTCACTACCTCGGCCTCGAGTGCCACGATCTGGTCCCCTTGGTCCGTGGCGGCTTTCTGCAAACGTTTTGTCAATGTTTTGTAATCCCAATTCTAAGGTGGGTTTTCTCCAGGATCCTAATATTTATTGCTCAATCAACATCACAGAAACAGATTCTGCTCTCATTTATCTCAGTGTTGTCTCTGGGATTTGCTTTGCGTAATTCACCTGCTACATTATAACAGTGACTGCATTTCAACTAGAAAGCACTGAACTGGCTGTGAAGTGTTTTCTGAAATCCTGAGATTGTGAAAAGTAAATAAATGTGAGATCTTTTTCAGATTGTTGAGGGGAGGGAGAGAACTACATTTTTGTCAGGCACTGGGAAAAAGAATAGGGAAGCTTACAGTCTTGATTCCAACAGTGTAACAATGTAGAGAGGAAGATGGCATGATATGCACTCATGCACATAATGAGATACAGACAGGCAGTGACAGACACCCAGTACAGCCAATCAACACACAAGACAGAACACAACCAATCACCAGGCAGAACACTAGAGGGGGGTTTCCCGCTATAAAACACACGAGGCATCAGCACTCTGCCTCTTTCCACTGGTGACAATTGTAGTGACAGCCAGGGTGTATATATCAGTTAGCACCTTCTACACGTGGCTCAGAGCTAGTCTGGTCTAGTTAGTTATAGTTAGCACACTTAGATTAGTAGAGTGTCAAACCCAGAGCAAACTGTGTGCACTGCTTAACAAGTTCAATAAAGCGTATTGAACTAACGTCTAAGTTTGGTGTCTACTTTACAGTACAACTGCATCCTGTTGCAGTCCGTGTTACCCCAGGCTGAATAACACGACATTGTACCAGTAGTCTACTTTATCTAAGTGGTTTACCTCGAGTGATTCAGTGACGACCAGCGAATGCCTTCCAGCAGCATGGAGAACATCCAGGCCCCTCCACAGCTACGGATCTCCGGCAATCTCAGCGCCAACTGGCGGGTCTTCAAGCAGAGGTTCCTTCTCTACATTGAGGCCTCGGGCCTCGAGGATGCGTCCGATGCCAGAAAGATCGTGCTGCTCCTACTGAACAGAGGTAAGCCCAGATAGAAAAAGAGTGCCTGGGCCTCCTAACCGGCATTGTAAAGTTCCATGACTACGTCTACGGTTTACCAACCTTCACAGTGGAGACTGACCACAGACCCTTGGTCCATATCATTCATAAGGACTTGAATGACATGACACCCAGGCTTCAGCGCATTCCCTTCGACTCCGCAGGTACAATTTTGAGTTAGTATACACACCAGGTAAGGAGTTGATAATTGCGGATGCCCAGTCCCGCTCCATCACCTTGCCCTGTGAACAGGTTGACTTCATCTGCCAAATTGAGGTGTAGGTGCAACTGTGTGCCAGCAACCTCCCAGCCTCAGATGAAACAGTGATCAACATTCGAGAAGAGACTGCCAAAGACCCTCTTCTGCAGCGTGTAATGCACCACCTCGCAAATGGTTGGCAAAAAGGGCAATGCCCTCAGTTCTTTAATGTCAAGGACGACCTGACAGTCGACGAGGGGATCCTCCTCAAGCTAGATCATATCGTTATTCCTCACAGCCTGCAGAGCTTAGTGCTCAAACAAATCCACGACGGTCACCTCGGTGTCGAAAAGTGTAGGCGCAGGGCCCGGCGGGCTGTCTATTGGTCTGGAATCAACCAGGACATATCCAACATGGTCCTCAATTGTGCGACCTGCCAGCGTTTCCAGCCTGCTCAAACAAAAGAAACACTCCAGCAACACGAGATCGTGACCTCTCCGTGGTCCAAGATGGGATTCGACCTTTTTCACGCCAATGGGCGTGACTATGTGCTCATTATAGATTATTTCTCAAATTACCCGGAAGTTGCAGACCTCACTACAAGGACAGTCATCAAGGCCTGCAAGGAGACATTTGCCAGGCATGGTATTCCACTCACTGTCATGAGTGACACTGGTCCCTGTTTCCACAGCCAAGAGTGGTCCAATTTCGCCAAGTTGTACCAATTCAACCACATCACCTCAAGCCCACACTACCTGCAGTCCAATGGGAAGGTTGAGAAAGGAGTCCATATAGTGAAGCAACTGCTCTGCAAGGCTGCAGACTCTGCTTCTGAATTCAACCTTGCACTGCTGGCATACAGGGCAACCCCTCTGTCCACCGGTATGTCTCCGGCACAACCCCTCATGAATAGAGACCTGCGGACGACTGTTCCAGCCATACACTTACCAGACCTGGATCACCTCCCAGGGCTGCAAAACGTGCAGCAACTCAGGAACTGGCAAAAGCTGACGTACGATGCTCATGCTACCGATTTGCCTGTGCTATCTCCGGAAGATGCTGTTCGGATCAAGCTACCTGATGGAGGCTGGTCAGCCCCAGCTGTTATTGTTCAACAGGCTGCTCCCAGATCATTTGTGGTTCATATGGCTGATGGCTCCATTGTCAGGTGCAACAGAAGGACACTGCGCAAACTTTCCTGCCCACCACAAAATCTTACTTTTCCAGATGTTGTTATGCCTCCTCCGGATACCTCGCACCACGAGGCCACTAATCTGGCAGCAATCCCACCTGTCAAGGCGCCGTCCCCCCCACCTCCACCTCTCAGGTGGTCGACAAGGATCCAACGCCAGCCCTAAAGATTGGACTTACAGCCATTTAGCTTGTAAATATTGTTCTGTATCTGCACGCTAGACACCTTTCATGTACATATTCATTCACTCGCCATTTAATGTAAATAGTTATCCATGTACACACAGTCGCATATGCTCTAAGCACCCAACAATTTTTTTTTTTTTAAATGGGGGGATGTCATGATATGCACTCATGCACATAATGAGATACAGACAGGCAGTGACAGACACCCAGTACAGCCAATCAACGCACAGGACAGAACACAACCAATCACCAGGCAGAACACTAGAGGGGGGTTTCCCACTATAAAACACACGAGGCATCAGCACTCTGCCTCTTTCCACTGGTAACAACTGTAGTAACAGTCAGGGTGTATATATCAGTTAGCACCTTCTACACGTGGCTCAGAGCTAGTCTGGTCTAGTTAGCTATAGTTAGCACACTTAGATTAGTAGAGTGTCAACCCACAGCAAGCTGTGTGCACTGCTCCAGAAGTTCAATAAAACGTATTGAACTAATGTCTAGGTTTGGTGTCTACTTTACAGTACAACTGCATCCAGTTGCAGTCCGTGTTACCCCAGGGTGAATAACACGACGGAAGAGAGTGAAGGAACAATTAATTTGGAACTAAAGAGAAACAAAAGAAGAACGTTCAGAGAAGCATTCACCTCTGTCTCAGTAAAACAGAGTGAACCCAGAATGAGGAAAGCTTTACTTCTTTCGGATTATAAAATCACTACAGTGCAGAAGGAGGCAATTCGGCCTGTCAATGACCATCTGAAAGCGAACCTTACCCAGGACCACACCCCCACCCTATCCCCGCAACCCAATATTCCAACCCAACTTTTGGATACGGAGGGACAATTTAGCATGGCCAATCCACCTAACCTGCACATCTTTGGACTGTGGGAGGAAACTGGAGCACATGGAGGAAATCCACATTGACACGGGGAGAAAGTGCAAACTCCACACAGGCAGTGACCCGAGGCCGGAATTGAACCTGAGTCCCTCGCGCTGTGAGGCAGCAGTGCTAACCACTGTGCCACCGTGCCGCCTGTGCTGCTTATGAAGATTAAACAACAGCTGTCAGACTGGAAATTACTGATATTAATTTTGGATTACATTTTTATCATTAAATACTACCGGGGATATATCTGTGACAAACCACAATGGTTTTACTGCTTTTTATTAAGTACATATAAATCCAAGGCTTAATAAAGCCTCGAGTATATATTGGCCTGTTTGGACTACATAATAACATATTGTCTATTGGGATTGATAATGTGACTTATTTCTTTCATTCCTCATATGTGAAAGTTGCTGGAAAGGCAGCATTTAGTGCTCATCCCTAGTTGCCCTGAAAAAGGTGGTGAGCCAACTTCTTGAACCACTGCAATCCATCTGGTGTAAGTACATTCACATTGCTGTTAGGGTGGAAGTTACAGGATTTTGACCCAGTGATGCACAATCAATTACTCGAGAGACAAGGAGAGTCACACTAATCGGCTTTAATCAGCCAGAACTGTACCCAGGAGCTTCGATACAGAAAGTGAAGGCTGCTGGGACGGCATTGGTTCTTATACCCCGCCTCTCAGGGCGGAGCTATGTACGTTGGCCAATGGTAGACTCCTAGGTCTAGCCAATGGGCATCCACCTCTCAGGTACTGCAATACCTGGTATTACCACACACCAGCGATATACTTCAAAGTCAGGATGGTGAGTGGCATGTGGGGAGAACTTGCAAGTGGTGGCATTTCATGCATTTGCTGCCCTTGTCCTTCTAGATGGTAGAGGTCACAGGTTTGGAAGTTGCTGTTAAAGGCGTCTTGGTGAGTTGCTGCATTGTGTCTTGAAGGTGAGACACACTGCTGTCACTGTGCGCCATGGTGAGGGGAGTTAATGTTTAAAGTGGTGGAATGGTGCCAGGCAAGTGGGCTGCTTTGTCCTGGATTGTGTTGAATTTCTTCAGTGCCGTTGGAACTGCACTCATCCAGGCAAGTGGAGAGTATTCCATATGTTATAACCCCCGAGGTCACAGAATAAGGACTATCAGATTCCCCGTGACCCACACAGAATATGAACTTGCCCGGTAACGGCGGGGGAGTGGGGGGGGCAGGGTTTCCCCCTTAACAAGGTGAGACCTTAGCAGTATGTAAAGCCCGACCTGGGTGCAGGTCAGGGAAGGAGATTCTTCGGCGAGTGGAGGCTATTGTACATCGAAATAAACCCAGTCTTTGTTTTGTATCTGCTTTCTATACGTGCTACTTTGGCGGATTGTACACTGGCGACAAGAATAAAGTGGAGCTGCCTTCAACGCTGAGTGCCATGCATCGGAGCCACTTCATCTCAGCCTCAAAAGGCCTCACATCAAGCCGCCAAAATGCCACATATTGGGAAACTCAAGCCATTTCAAGCATGTATCGGTGACTGGGATCAGTTTGTAGAATGTTTACAATTCTTTTTTCAAACAAATGGGATTCTGGGTGACGAACGGGAAACTAAGGTTTTGCTGACAGTTTGTGGAGGGCCGATGTCCAGCCTCATAAAGATCCTCACCCACCCAGATGTACCGGATTCTAGGTCATTCACTTCTTGGTGACCCTGGTAGGGGAGCATTTTGACCCAAAGCCGCCTTTGATCATCAGGCGTTTCCGTTTCCATACGGCCACCCAGGTCCAAAATCCAAAAGTGACTTCCTGGCTTGCCTCTGCAAATTGTCTGAGACATGTGATATTGGTGCTGTGCTCAGCGAGTCCTTGCGAGACCGATTCACAGAGAAAACTACTGGCTGTGGCTGACCTGACCTTGCAGCGCACCGTGGAAATCGCACTCTCCTGGGAGAGTGCAGAACAAGGGGTCCAGGAGCTCTAGAGAACGGTGCTGTTGAGCCTTGGCTGCCAAAATGTATGCTGCTCAGACGCGACCGCCATCCCAGGTATCAGTCACACTACTTAGATGACAACGATGGTGCCTACCACCAACTGCACTGCATGGCTTCACCGCGGGTCGATCCAATTCAACGGTCCTTACAGGCAAATGGGCATTCCATCTGCATGGAGTTAGACACAGGAGCAGCTGTATCCATTGTCAGCTATTGTATCTTGGACCGGATCCCATCACCTCCAGATGCTGACCCTTCAGGACCCCAATGTCTGCCTCACCACGTACACAGGAGAGCCGCTGGCAATTGTGGTACCTCCATGGTTCTGGTTGAATATTGCAGCAGATGGTGCAAATACAATTGGTGGTCGTCCATGGCAGTACTCCGAGTTTGTTGGGGAGAGACTGGCTGCGCCATCTCCAGTTGAGCTGGCAGAGGATTTGCCAGATGTACCCGCATGGCGCTGAAGGAGTCCTGACCAGGTTCCCATCATATTTCAGGAGAGGGGCACAATAAAAGGGGCCGTGACCCACATTAGCAATGACCCATTGGAACCTCCGTGCTATTTTACCGCCCAACCTGTCCCGTATACCTTACAGTCCAAGGTAGATGCAGAACTGTACCGTCTCGAGGACCTGAAGATAATCTGGCCATCCAATTTTCCGACTGGGCAGCGTCAGTCACGCCAGTCATGAAACCTGATGGCTCTGTCCACCTCTGTGGGGACTACAAGATGATGGGCAACCGCGTCTCACATTTGGATCACTACCTTCACATTGAGAATCTGTACGCCAAACTCAGTGGAGGCCGATCATTTTTGAAATTGGACATGAGCCACCTCCAGTTGTCCCTGGCTCCAGGTTCCAGAAGGTTCCTGACCATCAACACGCCCCATGGTCTATATGAATATACCAGGCTAACTTTTGGAGCTTCTTCCATTTATCCCATCGTCCAACGGGTGATGGAGAATATCTTGTGCGGACTCTCATGGGTAGCGGTGTACCTTGATGATGTGCTGGTCACAGGGCTCTCTGACTGGGGGCATCTGGAGAACTTGGCCGAGGTCCTCCGGCATTTTGAGGAGGCTGGGGTCTGCCTCAATGCGACTGGGTTATTACGTTGTCATGCGAGAATGCCTTTAAAAACTGGATGTTTAAGCAATGTACCGTTCAGAAAACAGTGATGTCATAGAGTGGGTGGAGCTCAGCTCAGGTCAGCCATTTTGCAGTTTGGTCTTGCAGTTTGAAAAGTGCCTGGCTGGTTTTGCTGAGAGCAGCTAAAAAGTGCCTGGCTGGTTTTGCTGAGAGCAGTTTAAAAGTAGAAAGCTAGTTTGAGACAGCAGCTTGAGAAGTTCTGGTTTGCTGTGACCTGCTTGAAGGGAGAAAGCCAGGTTTGAGAAAACAACTTGGGTGTCTCTGTGTGTTTTCCAGAGAGCTGCAGGAAGAAAGCAAGGTGCTGGAGCTGAAGTCACCCAAGCTAATATATCTCTGCCATTCTACAGAAAATATATATATCCTTTAACCTATTGTGATTTTGTTTAAAGGTGTTAAGTTTCTTGGAAGTTTGAAGGAACATTTTAAGGAATTATTTACTGTTGCAATATTCTCTGAGTTATCCTTGAAGTAAGGGGTGTTAAGAGATCCAATGTTTAGTTAAGATGTTAAGTTGAGTTCATGGAATAAACAGTGTCTTGTGTTCAAAAACCCACGTGTCCATAATTGTAATCCCACACCTAGGGAAAAAGCCGTGTGCTCGGAAAAACAACAAATACATTAAAGGGAGAGGTTGGTTGAACTCCATGATACATTTTGGGGTTCTGAAAACGCCTTGCCCATAACAATTGGGGGCTCGAGGGGGATAAAAGTCTATCTATTGGATTGGCTTTTGTGAACTTAAAGACAGTGAAGGATTGTTGCTTTTCCGGTGTGATATTTTAGTTTAAGTGGAGAGAGTGTTGTGAACAATGGCTCTTTCAGAGGCTCAGAACTTTCTGGGGGTGGAGAATGTCACACGTAGTACGTTATGGACAGAAACGAAAAGCAGACTGTTAGATTTGGCAAGAACATTGCAGTTAACATTACCTGGCAAAATGTGAAAAAATGTGGTAATTATGGCGGTGGTTAAGCATTTAAAGTTGCCTGAGATAGAGTTTGACTCATTGGAAATGGCAAAAAATTCAGTTGCAAATTAAACAAATGGAACATGAGAAAGAATTAAAGCGGCTGGCATACTAGAGTGAGAGAGAGGAAAAAGAAAGAGAGAGAGGGGAAAAAGAAAAGGAGAGCGAAGAAAGGAGAAAAGAAAGAATAGCCCTCGCAGAACAAAAAGAAAAAGAAAGGGAGATACAGATCAGGGAAAAAGATAAAGAGAGGGAGTTTGAACTTCAGAAAATGGTCATGAAACATGACAATCAGTTAAAATTGGTAGACGTAAAGGGAAACGTACAGTTGGATGATAGTGATGAGGATAGTGAGAAAGAGCGTCATAGTCGAAGGCTTGGTGGGAATCTATTTAAATATGTCCAAGTATTGCCAAGGTTTGAGGAGAAGGAAGTGGAAGCCTTTTTAATTTCATTTGAGAAGGTAGCTAAACAAATGAAATGACCACAGGACATATGGGTGTTACTGATTCAAACAAAGCTGGTAGGTAGAGCTAGTGAAGTGTTTGCATCACTACCGGAGGAGGTATCTGGAACGTCTGAGGAGGTCAAGAAATCCATCTTAAGTGCATATGATCTAGTGCCTGAAGCTTACAGACAAAGGTTTAGAAATTTAAGGAAAGAATTTGGTCAAACATACATGGAGTTTGAAAGGCTCAAATAGAGTAATTCTGATAGGTGGATAAGGGCTTTGAAAATAGACCAAACGTATGAAGCTCTCAGAGAAATTATACTTTTGGAGGAGTTTAAAAATTAAATTCCTGATGTAGTGAGAACTCATGTGGAAGAACAGAGGGTTAAAACTGTGAGATTAGCAGCGGAAATGGCAGATGATTATGAATTAGTTCATAAATCAAAGATCGGTTTCCGACATCAGTTTGAGCCGGTGAGGGATAGAAACTGGGGACATGAGAAATACTCAAGTGGTAAAGGTAAAGGTGATCTGATGGGAGACAATAAAGAGAGTGTACCTCAGGTTAAAAAAGAAATCCAGGAAGGTGGAAAAGAAATGAAAAGTTTCAGATGTTTTCACTGTAATAAACTAGGCCATATAAAGTCACAGTGTTGGTGGTTGAAGAAAAGCACTGGGAAGGCTGATGTGGTAAAACAGGATAAGACAGTGGGGTTTGTTAAAGTGATAAAGGAAAGCCCAAGTGAAGTGAAGGAGGTGCAAAAGATTGTACAGCCTGTTCAAGAAGTAATTGTTAAGAAGGTGCCAGATGTCTTTAAAGAATTTACTTGTGTGGGTAAAGTTTACTCATGTGTATCAGGAGGAGCAGGTAAAGAAGTCACAATTTTAAGAGATACAGGGGCTAGTCAATCTTTAATGGTAAGAGATGAGGAATTATGTAGTTTGGGAAGAATGTTGCCAGAAAAGGTGGTGATATGTGGAATTCAGGGTGAGAGGAGTAGCGTTCCATTATATAAGGTAAGGTTCGAAAGTCCAGTGAAGAGTGGTGAAGTGGTAGTAGGAGTAATAGAGAAACTATCTTGTCCAGGAATACAGTTTATCTTGGGTAATGATATAGCTGGATCACAGGTGGGAGTGATGCCTACTGTGGTTAATAAGCCAGTGGAAAATCAGTCAACTGAAGTGTTGAAGGACGAATATCCTGGGCTTTTTCCGGATTGTGTAGTAACAAGGCCGCAAAGTCACAGGTTAAGACAAGAGGAGAAATCAAAGAGTGAAGATGAAGTTGAAGTGCAATTATCAGGAACGATTTTTGATCAGGTGGCTGAAAAAGAACAAGAACAGGTGGAGGATGAGGCGGATATTTTTAGTTCAGGAAAATTGGCGTAGTTACAACAGAAAGATGTAGAAATAAAACGGATATATCAGAAAGCATATACAGAAGAGGAATGTGAGAGTATACCAGAGTGTTATTACCATAAAAATTATGTCTTGATGAGAAAATGGAGCCCTTTACATATGCAGGCGGATGAAAAGTGGGCAGAAGTTCATCAAGTAGCATTGCCGGTAGGGTATAGAAAGGAGGTGTTGCGAGTTGCACATGTGGTACCAGTGGGAGGTCATTTGGGAATAAGGAAAACTCAAGCTAAAATCCGGAAACATTTTTATTCGCCTGGACGACATAAAGATGTAGTTAAATTTTATGAATCATGTCACACATGTCAAGTGATAGGGAAACCTCAAGCAGTGATAAAGCCAGCGCCCTTAATACCCATTGCAGCATTTGAGGAACCTTTTACAAGGGTCCTAATCGATTGTGTAGGACCGCTTCTGAAAACAAAAAGTGGGAATAATATCTTTTGACTGTAATGGATGTGTCTACTAGATATCCAGAGGCCATTCCAGTATGTAATATTACAGACAAAAGGATTGTGGAGGAGTTACTTAAATTCTTTACTAGATATGGACTACCCACAGAAATTCAATCGGATCAAGGAACAAATTTTACTTCAAAGTTATTCAAAGACGTTATGGATAACTTCGGAATAAAACAATTTAAATCAACTGCGTACCATCCAGAATCGCAGGGAGCGTTAGAAAGGTGGCATCAGACATTAAAGACAATGTTGAGGGCGTATTGTCAAGATTATCCAGAGGACTGGGATAAAGGAATCGCATTCGTATTGTTTGCAATTAGGGATGCACCTAATGAGTCTACCAAATTTAGTCCTTTTGAACTAATTTTTGGTCATGAGGTAAGAGGACCACTTAAATTGATTAAGGAAAAATTGGTGGGTGAGAAATCGGAAATTACACTATTGGATTACCTGTCAAATTTTAGGGAACGATTAAATAGAGCAGGTGAATTGGCTAGACAACATTTGAAAGTTGCACAAAATGTGATGAAACGGGTAGCGGACAAGAAATCCAAAGTTCGTAGTTTTGCCAGTGGGGATAAAGTTTTAGTGTTGTTACCAGTGGTAGGGGAGCCTTTAAAAGCTAGGTTTTCTGGACCATATCAGATTGAAAGGAAATTAAGTGAGGTGAATTATGTGGTTAAAAACACCACGTGGAAGGAAGACTCACCGAGTGTGTCATGTGAATATGCTTAAAAGGTACTTTGAAAGGGAAGGAGAGAAAAAGGAGGTTTTAATGATTCTAACTCAAAGTGACGAACCAAATCCAGATGACTGAATTTGACATACCTCAAATTAAATTGGAAAATGAGGATGTTCTTAAAAATTGGGATGAATTGTTAAGTTACCTTCCAGAGGAAAAATGAACTGACCTGAAAGAGTTATTGATATCACATGGGCAAGTTTGTAGAGATAAATTGGGAAGTACTAAAATGGCTATACATGATGTAGATGTGGGAAATGCTGTTCCTATCAAACAACATCCATATAGACTTCATCCTTTAAAATTGGCACAGATTAACAGAGAGATTGAGAGTATGCTGAAGATTGGCATAATTGAAGTGGGTTGCAGCCAATGGAGCTCACCCATAGTGATGGTACCTAAACCAGAAGGTACCCAACGGTTGTGTGTGGACTATCGAAAGGTGAATGCAGTTACAAGAACGGACTCTTATCCTATCCCACGTTTGGAGGATTGCATTGAGAAAGTGGGACAATCCGCTTTTATTTCCAAATTGGATTTACTGAAAGGTTACAGGCAAGTACCTTTATCTGAAAGGGTGAAGGAGATTTCAGCTTTTGTGACTCCAGATGGTATATACCAGTTCAAAGTTATGCCATTTGGCATGAAAAACGCCCCAGCAACATTTCAACGGTTAACTAATACAGTCGTTTCAGGATTACCCAATTGTGTGGTATACATCGACGATCTGGTAGTTTTCAGCCAGACATGGAAAGAACATTTAAAACATCTGAGGGAGTTATTCGATCGACTTCAGGAGGCGGGTTTGGTGATAAACCTAGCCAAAAGTGAATTTGGAAAAGCCCAAGTCACTTTCCTTGGCCATACAATTGGACAGGGTCGACTGGCCCCACGGGATATGAAAACGAAAGTTATTAGGGAGTTTCCGATACCCTCGACACAACAGGAAATAATGCGATTTCTTGGTATGGGTGGATTTTACCGGAAATTTGTACCAAATTTTAGCAGTGTGGTTGTTCCACTGACGGACTTGCTCAAGAAGCGTAACAAATTCCAGTGGACAGCGGAGTGTCAACAGGCATTTGACGACCTGAAGGCTGTGTTAACCACTGCTCCTGTGTTAGTCATCCCAAATTATACCAAACCATTCAAAGTGGCTGTTGATGCGAGTGATGTGGGTGTAGGTGCGGTGCTTCTACAAGACGACGACGAAGGGCTAGAGCGGCCTGTTGGTTATTTTTCAACAAAATTGAATTCTCACCAGAAAAAGTATTCAACGATTGAGAAGGAGACTTTGAGTTTGGTGCTGGCTTTGCAACATTTTCACATTTATGTGACCAGCAATCCGTCTGACACCATTATATATACTGATCATAATCATTTGATGTTTTTGGAGCAATTCCAGAATAACAATGCAAGGCTGTTTCGCTGGAGTTTGTTGTTACAGCCATTTCATTTAAAAATAGTACATGTGGCAGGACGGAAAATGTGATCGCCGATGCTTTGACACGAATGTGATCAATCGAGAAGGATTTTGGTTGGAGAAAGAAGAACAAAGAAAAATGGACTATATTATTATACCTGTTTGCGTGTGTTGTTTTCTTTAAATTAAAATGTATATTTACTGTGTGCATTTCTTAGTGGATGGTGCAAAAGTGAAAATTGAAACCATCTTGAAGTTGATGGTTTATTTTTTTTCCTTGGGGGAGGTGTCATGCGAGAGTGCCTTTAAGAACAGGATGTTTAAGCAATGTACCTTTAAGAAATCAGTGATGTCATAGAGTGGGTGGAGCTCAGCTCAGGTCAGCCATTTTGCAGTTTGTTTTGCAGTTTGAAATGTGCCTGGCTGGTTTTGCTGAGAGCAGCTAAAAAATGCCTGGCTGGTTTTGCTGAGAGCAGTTTAAGAGTGCCTGGCTGGTTTTGCTGAGAGCAATTTAAAAGTAGAAAGCCAGTTTGAGACAGCAGCTTGAGAAGTTCTGGTTTGCTGTGATCTGCTTGAAGGGAGAAAGCCAGGTTTGAGAAAGCAGCTTGGGTGTGTCTGTGCGTTTTCCAGAGAGCTGCAGGAAGAAAGCAAGGTGCTGGAGCTGAAGTCACCCAAGCTAATATATCTCTGCCATTCTACAGAAAATATATATATCCTTTAACCTGATGTAATTTTGTTTAAAGTTGTTAAGTGTCTTGGAAGTTTGAAGGAACATTTTAAGGAATTATTTACTGTTGCAATATTTTCTGAGTTATCCTTGAAGGAAGGGGTGTTAAGAGATCCAATGTTTAGTTAAGATATTAAGCTGAGTTCATGGAATAAACAGTGTTTTGTGTTTAAAAACCCAAGTGTCCATAATTGTAATCCCACACCTAGGAAAAAGCCGTGTGACTGGAAAAGCAACAAATCCATTAAAGGGAGAGGTTGGTTGAACTCCATGATACATTTTGGGGTTCTGAAAATGACTCGCCCATAACAACATGCATCACTATGGTTTGCACCCAATGGAAGAGAAGGTACAGGTGATCCACCAGGCCCCAGTGCCCAATGGCCCAGCGGAGCTGTGTTTGTTTTTGGGCCTTGTCAACTATTATGGCAAGTTTATACCAAACCTCACCATGATATTGGCCCCCTTCCACTGGCTGTTAAAGAAAAGACAACGTTGGGATTGGTCCCAGGCCCAAGTGGCAGCCTTCACATCAGTCAAGAACAGCTGTCATCATCCCATCTGCTGGCCCACTTCAATCCATCCAAACCTCTCTTGTTGACTTGCGATGTGTCCCACGCCCAACAAATGGACACCGGATCAGAATGCCCCATTGCTTTTGCAGCTCGGGCATTGGCTGATGGCGTGATAAATTACACGCAAATTGAGAAAGAGGAGTTGGCCTTTGTATTTGGCTTAAACAAATGTCATTGATGAACCATCAATTCACACGAGTCGAGTTGTAGAAGAGAACAGTGGTTTTAATAAGCTAAGAAGTATGCCAGCCTGCTGCTGCTCCCGCACTGAGAGCTGGCCACAGGTCTGCCAATTATATACCTACCCCGAGGGGCGGAGCCACAGGCAGAGCCAACAGAAGCATCAACACAACAACAGTAAGTAACAGTGAATAAGAACAACAGTGAACATATATACAGTGGTGGATAACAGTCGGACGAATAACGAGTAACGGTAAATATATATATAGTAGCAATACGTGGTTCACCACATTCACCCCCAGTTAAAAAAAAAGTCCAGTGGGGTTGAAGTGGGCTCACAGGTTGAGTCTGACGGGAACCTTGATCTTCCGCTGTGATTGCCTCAGTCCCGGCTGCGGTGTGGGCACGGGTGTCGGGACCTTCGACTCCGGGAACGTGTCGTCTGCAACTTCATCGCGATCTGTTGACGGAGAGAGAGACGGTGTAGGGGCGCGGGCGGTGGTAATGGCCCCAGGGAGGGCTGCCGGTGCCAGTACCCGCCACATTCAAGTGATGGTGATAGGCGGTGTAGGGGTGGGCGCTGGGGAACCTGCCCAACCTCCTGGAGGGAGACTGTGTCCTGCCGTCCGTCGTGATGTGCCACATATGCATACTGAGGGTTTGCATGGAGGAGCTGAACCCTCTAGACCAGGGGGTGGGACTTACGACTTACGGCTCCTCACATGCTTCCTGAGGAGGACGGGTCCTGGTGTTGTCAGCCAGGACAGAAGCGAGACCCCGGAGATGGACTTCCTGGGGAAGACAAACAAACATTTGTGAGGAGTCGCGTTAGTGGCGGCGCAGAGAAGCGACCGGATGGAGCGCATCGGGAAGGACCTCCTGTCAACGGGAGACTGGAAGACTTCTAGACCATAGGGCAAGAAGGATGGCCTTCCAGACTGTCGCATTCTCCCTCTCCACCTGCCCGTTTCCCCGGGGGTTGTAGCTGGTCGTCCTGCTGGAGGCGAAGCCTTTACTGAGCAGGAACTGACGCAGCTCATCGCTCATGAACGAGGAGCCCCGATCACTGTGGATGTAGGTGGGAAACCGAACAAGGTGAAGATGCTGTGAGGGCCTTGATGACAGTGGCCGAGGTCATGTCGGGGCATGGGATGGGAAAGGGAAAATGAGAGTACTCGTCAACGATGTTGAGGAAGTCCACTTTATGGTCAGTGGAGGGGAGGGGCCCTTTGAAATCGACGCTGAGGCGTTCAAAGGGACGGGAGGCCTTCACCAGGTGAGCCCTGTCTGGCCGATAGAAGTGCGCTTGCACTCCGCGCAGACTTGGCAGTCCCTGGTCATGGTCCTTACCTCCTCGGTGGAGTAGGGCAGGTTGCAGGCCTTGGAGAAGCCGTGTGACCCCCAGATGATAGAGGTCATCGTGGATGGCCCGAAGTCGGTCTTCTTGCACGCTGGCGCATGTACCGCGGGACAGGGCATCTGTGGACTCATTGAGCTTCCCAGGACGAAACAAGATATCGTAGTTATAGGTGGAGAGTTCGATCCTCCACCTCAAGATCTTGTCGTTCTTGCCCCGCTGTGTGTTATTGAACATGAAGGCAACCGACCGTTGGTCAGTGAGGAGAGTGAATCTCCTGCCGGCCAGGTAATGCCTCCAATGTCGCACAGCTTCCACAATGGCTTGAGCTTCCTTCTCGACAGAGGAGTGTCGAATCTCGGAGGCATGGAGGGTCCGGGAAAAGAAAACCACGGGCCTTCCTGCCTGGTTGAGGGTAGCGGCCAAGGCAAGGTCCGATGCATCGCTCTCCACCTGGAACGGAATGGACTCATCCACAGCGTGCATCGTGGCCTTGGCAATATCTGCCTTGATGCGGTTGAAGGCCAGGCGGGCCTCAGCTGTCAGGGGAAAAATGTTGGATTTGATAAGTGGGCGGGCTTTGTCCGCATAATTGGGGACCCACTGGGCATAGTAGGAAAAGAACCCCAGGCATCTCTTCAGGGCCTTGGGGCAGTGGGGGAGGGGAAGTTGCAAGATCGCGCATGCAATCGGGGTCGGGCCCTTGGACCCTGTTTTTCATGACATAGCCAAGGATGGCTAGTCGGGTTGTGCGAAAAACGCATTTCTCCTTGTTATAGGTCAAATTAAGGAGTTGGGCGGTGTGGATGAATTTCTTAAGGTTAACGTCGTGATCCTGCTGATCATGGCCGCAGATGGTGACATTATCCAAATACGGGAACGTGGCTCGCAGCCCGTACTGGTCAACCATTCGGTCCATCGTTCGTTGGAAGACCGAGACCCCATTGGTGACGCCGAAGGGAACCCTGAGGAAGTGGTAGAGGCGGCCATCTGCCTCGAAGGCAGTGTAGTGGCGGTCCTCCGGGCGGATAGGGAGCTGGTGGTACGCGGACATCATGTCTACCGTGGAGAAGACTCGGTAGCGCACAATCTGGTTGACCATGTCAGATATGCAGGGAAGAGGGTACGCATTGAGTTGTGTGTACCGGTTGATCATCTGACTGTAGTCGTCGACCATCCGGTTCTTCTCCCCGGTCCCCAGGGGCTATTACTGGCCTCAATGATCCCTTCTTGCAAGAGTTGCTGGACCTCCGACCTGATAAAGGCCTTGTCCTGAGCACAGTATTGTCTGCTCCTGGTGGCGACGGGCTTAGTCGGGGGTGAGGTTCGCAAAGAGCGAGGGAGGGGCGACCTTAAGGGTCGCGAGGCTACAGACGGTGAGAGGGGGCAGGGGTCCACCAAACTTCAGAGTCAGGCTTCGGAGGTTACACTGGAAATCCAGTCCTAATAAGAGGGGAGCGCAGAGATGGGGGAGGACATAAAGTTTAAAGTTGGCATACTCGACGCCCTATATCACAAGGTTTGCGACACAGCACCCCCGGATCTGCACGGAATGTGATCCAGAAGCAAGGGAGATTGTTTGGGTCACAGGAAACATCCGGAGGGAGCAGCGCCTTACCGTATCCGGATGGACGAAGCTATCCGTGCTCCCGGAGCCGAAGAGGCAGGACGTCTCATGCCCATTGACCCGGACGGCCATCATAGAGTTCTTGAGGTCGAGTGTAACAGAGCCGAGCTGCAGATGACTGGTCCGGTCGGCGGTAGAGGGGTGGTCCCAAAATGACAGCCTCCATGAGTCACACGTGACGGGCGGCCCCCAAGGGTCGCACGTGGCGGGCAGCGTTAAAGATGGCAGACAAAATGGCTGCCCCCACGGACTGCACGAGGGGGGTGAAGCGTCAGAAGGGGGCGGTACCGGTAGGCACGATGCCACACTGCGGGATCTGTGAGCTTTAGGTCGGGCCTGGCAGGCTCTCGATTTGGGAACTTTTGGTCGGCCCAGGCAGACTTTGGCAAAATGCCCCTTCTTACTGAACTCATTGCAGGTCGCGTTCCGAGCTGGACAACGCTGCCTGTGGTGCTGGCCCTGGCCGCAGAAGTAGCTGAATGGCCCCCCGGAGTTGGCAGGCAGCCGCGCGGCACAGGCATGGGACACGCCCGGGCCGGGTGACGGCCGCGCCTCCGACGTCCACGAGGATGCCGCGTGGTCAGGGGTGAAGGCATCCAAACTCTGGAATGCTACCTCTAATGAGGTTGATAGCTGTACCGTGTCCTTGAGGACGAGGGCACCCCTTTCGAGCAGTCATTGCCGGATATAACTGGACCGGACTCCGGCCACATAGGTGTCCCGGATCATGAGTTCCGTGTGTTGCACTGCCGTAACTACCTGGCAGTTACAGTTCCTGGCGAGTACCCTCAGGTCACGCAGGAATTCTGCCAATGATTCACCAGGGCGCTGACGCCACGTGGTAAGAAGATGTCGAGCAAACACCTCATTCACCGGCCTCACAAACTGTCCTTTCAACAGTGGAACCGCCTCTTCGTACGAGGCTGCGTCTCTGATTAATAGGAACATTTTGTGGCCCACCCGAGCGTTGAGGAGGCGCCGGCAGTCGAGGAATCGAGGTAGGCCTCGAAACAACTTAGCCAATGCTCAAAGATTGCAGTGGCTTCAGCTGCCTGCGGGTCGAGTTCAAGTCGGTCAGGCTTAAGAGTGGCGTCCATTGTGATATCTTAGCTTATTAAATTGATGGACCATCAATTCACACGAGTCGAGTTGTAGGAGAGAACAGTGGTTTTAATAAGCTAAGAAGTATGCCAGCCTGTTGCTGCGCCCACACTGAGAGCTGGCCACACGTCTGCCAATTATATACCTCCCCCGAGGGGCAGAGCCACAGGCAGAGCCAACAGAAGCATCAGCACAACAACAGTAAGTAACAGTGAATAAGAACAACAGTGAACATATATACAGTGGTGGATAACAGTAGGACGAATAACGAGTAACGGTAAATATATATACGTAGTTCACCACAGTCATCAATCTGTCTATGGACAAATTTTCACCATTTTCAAAGATCACAAGCCCCTATTGGGCTTATTTAAGTATGATTGGGCGATTTCCCCGCATCGCCTCCACCAGGATCCAATGATGGCTGCTGCTTTTAGCCGCATATGAGTACGTGTTGGAACACCGTTTCGGAGCCAAGATTCTGCATGTCGACGTGTTGAGCTGCCGCCCTCTTCCCACCAGGCCATTCGCACTCAGGTATCCGGTGCACATGTGGAACTTTTGCGAATGGGCGTGTGGATCCATGCCGTCGTGTTGGCCCCATATCATGCCCAAGGACGTGACTCAAATTGACATGTGGACAGCAGCCGCAGCCGCAATCCCGATGCCCTGGATCCAGGCCTGCGCAATGCTCACATTTCCACCACTGCCACAGTTGCCCTCAGTTGTGTCTGCTGTGGAGAGACCAGATTCGCACGTCAAGGGTGCTGAGATGTCAGAAGAGGTCCAGCCCAACTCCGATTCCGACTCGGATATGGACATGTTGTCACCGCCGGAGTCCATCATGCCGGCCCCCACGGCCACCTTGTGTTCGCCGCCCCGCCCAGACGCTCCGCACGAAAGTGCCACTCCCTGGTTCAGTACACGCCTCTGGATGCCATGCAGTCTGCCCCCTGATTCTGTCCCCAGGTCAAAAAACAAGGGTTTCCTCAGACAAATCCATGGAAATGGACGTTTCCCCGGACTGGAGGAGGAGGGAGCGTGCAATGAAACCATCGTAAAAGGCTTGGGCTAATGGAATTTTATTTTGATTAAAGAGATTCCTTGTGGAGTTAATTAGAATTCAGTTTGGTCACAGTATAAGGACTATCAGATTCCCCGTCACCTTCTCAGACTATAGAATCATAGAATTATAGAATTAACAGTGTGGAAGGAGGCCATTCGGCCCATTGTGTCTGCACCGGCCCTTGGAAAGAGCACTCTACTTAAGCCCACACCTCAACCCTATCCCCGTAACTCAGTAACCCAACCTAACCTTTTTGGACCCTAAGTGCAATTTAGCATGGTCAATCCACCTAACCTGCACATCTTTGGGCTGTGGGAGGAAACCGGAGCACCCGGAGGAAACCCACGCAGACAGGGGGAGAACATGCAGATTCCGCACAGACAGTGACCCAAGCCGGGAATCGAACCTGGGACCCTGGAATTGTGAAGCAACAGTGCTAACCACTGTGCTACCTTGCCACCAGGTAATGGGGGGGGGGGGGGGGGGGGGCGTTTCCTAATAAGGTGAAACCTCATCAGTATATAAACCCCAACCTGGGTGCAGGTCAGGGTGGGAAACCGTTTGGGGAGTGAAGGTTTTTGCACATCAAAATAAATTGTTTTCTATCTGTGTGCTACTTTGGCGAATTCTACACCATCATACTCCTGACTTGTGTCTTTTAGACAGTGACGGGCTTTGGGGAGTCAGGAGCTGAGTTATTCATTGATGTACCAATCTTTGACCTGCTCCACCATTCAATAAGATCATGGCTGATCTGACTGTGGTCTCAACACCGCCTTCCTGCACCCCTGATTCCCGTGTCTATCAAAAATCTGTCCAACTCGGCCGTGAATAAATTCAATGACCCAGACTGCACTGCTCTCTGGGGAACAGGATTCCACCAGCTAACAACCCTCTGGGAGAAAAAAATCTCCTCATCTCCATCTTAAAAGGGAGACCACTTATCCTTGAACTGTGTCCCTAATTCTACTCTCCCACACAAGTTAAAATGCCTTCCTGGTATCTACCATAACAAACTTCTTCAGGATCTTATCTATTTCAATAAGATCACTTCTTGGGCGAAATTCTCCCCAAACGGCGCGATGTCCGCCGACTGGCGCCCAAAACGGCGCCAATCAGACGGGCATTGCGCCGCCCCAAAGGTGCATCTTTGGGGGCCGAGCCCCAACATTGAGGGGCTAGGCCGGCGCCGGAGGGATTTCCGCACCGCCAGCTGGCGGAAACGGCGTTTGGTGCCCCGCCAGCTGGCGCGGAAATGACATTCGGGGCGGCGCATGCACGGGAGCATCAGCGGCCGCTGACAGTTTCCCGCGCATGTGCAGTGGGGAGAGTCTCTTCCGCCTCCGCCATGGTGGAGACTGTGGCGGAGGCGGAAGGGAAAGAGTGCCCCCACGGCACAGGCCCGCCCGCGGATCGGTGGGCCCCGATCGCGGGCCAGGCCACCGTGGGGGCACCCCCCGGGGCCAGATCGCCCCGCGCCCCCCCCCAGGACCCCGGAGCCCGCCCACACCGCCTTGTCCCGCCGGTAAATAGGTACTCTAATTTACGCCGGCGGGACAGGCAATTTCTCGGCGGGACTTGGGCCCATCCGGGCCGGAGACTCGAGCGGGGGGCCCGCCAATCGGCGCGGACGGATTCCCGCCCCTGCCGAATATCCGGTACCGGAGACTTCGGCAACCGGCGGGGGCGGGATTCACGGCGGCCAACGGCCATTCTCCGACCCGCTGGGGGGTCGGAGAATGACGCCCCTTATTCTTCAAAACGCCAATGGGTATAGGTCCAATCCGCCCCAACATTTCTTCATAAGATTAGCCCTTCAAGAATGAGTCGAGGTGAACTGGTTCCAAAGCAATTACTTATTTTTCAATTAAGGATACCAAAACTATACACAATATTCTAGATGTGAGGCTGGGTTTGCAGTCCTCTAGCTATTTATTTTTCGGCACTGCGCCGACCTTCCAAAAGAGCACCCACCCAGGCCCATTCCCCGCAACCCTGTAACCCCATCTAACCGTTGGACACTAAGGGCCAATTTAGCATGGCCAATCCACCTAACCTGCACATCTTTGGATTGTGGGAGGAAACTGGAGCGCCCGGAGGAAACCTACACAGACATGGGGAGAACGTGCAGACTCCGCACAGACAGTGACTCAAGGTCAGAATTGAACCTGGGCCCCTGGGGCTGTGAGGCAGCAGTGCTAACCACTGTGTTACCGCTTGTGCCATGTGAATGTCCCTTTAAGAAAAGTGTGCTTTATCAAATGGCTGCAGTGATGTCATTGTGTGGGTGGAGCTGGGCTCTGCTCTGCTTTTTACTTTTGTTTTGTGCTGAAAGCTTATGGCTCTGAGTTTAGTTTCGCTCTCAGTTGGAGAGCTGCATTCAAACCAAGCATTTGTGTGTATTGATCTCTCGCTGCAATCTAAAGTATGTCTCCAGATCACTTGATGATTTCAAAGTAATACCTGTTTCTGTAAGGAATGCAAACCTACTGGGCGCGATTCTCCACCCCCACGCCGAAGTGGCCGCGCCGTCGAGGTTCACAACGGCGCGAAACGGCCCCGATCCTGACCGATTCAGGGCCTGAAAATGGGCTAGGATCGGGGCCGCGAGAACCTTGGGGGGGCGTGCTGCGAAGGCCGCGTCGTCACCGCGCGACGCCCGAATGTCGCAGCGCTGCGTCATAAATTGCGCGAACCGCGCACAGAGGACCCGGAGGAGAACAGAGGAGATGGCTGAGCCCCGAAGAGCCGCACTGAGGTTCCGGGACACGGATCTGGACACCCTGGTGGATGAGGTGGAGCGGAGAAGGGACACCCTCTGCCCAAGACGTGGGCATCGCCAGCCATCCAGCGCGGTGAGGCGCGGCTGGCGGGAGGTGGGCACCGCAGTCAGTGCTGTGGGGCAGACCCCCCGGATGGGGGAGCAGTGCTGCAAGAAGCTACACGACCTCACCCGGGCTGCCAGGGTAAGTGCCATGAGGGTGCCCCCAGGCTACCCCCCCCCCCGGCACGGGGGGGGGGGGGTAAGTGGGGTGGGGGGGGTGGTTGGGAGTGTTGGGGGGGACTGGGGCATCAGGGGCGATATTGAGGGGGGGGTCAGGGGGGTTTGGGGGGGGGTCACGGTGCCCAACTATCTACTCGACCCACATGAGCCCCGGGATCCCCCTGGAGCGAACCCATGGCGTGCTGTCTCCTGAACCAGCAACAATGTTGTCTATATCTGCATGCCCTGATGATACCCGCCTAATGGTGATGCTTTATCCTGGCATATCGACTGGCTGATGACTTTAAAAAGCAGGTGTGAACGGCGATGGCGTGAACTGGGGTCACGCCGTCGGGACTTCGGCCCATCCAGGCCTGAGAATAGCAGGGGTGCCGGAGAATCGCCGTTTTGGGTGTCTCGGGTGATTCTCCGGCCTGCGGCCCGCGAAACTCGACCGGGCTGTTCCCGCCGCTTGGGAGAATCATAGAACATAGAACATAGAACATACAGTGCAGAAGGAGGCCATTTGGCCCATCGAGTCTGCACCGACCCAGTTAAGCCCTCACTTCCACCCTATCCCCATAAACCAATAACCCCTCCTAACCTTTTTGGTCACTAAGGGCAATTTATCATGGCCAATCCACCTAACCTGCACATCTTTGGACTGTGGGAGGAAACCGGAGCACCCGGAGAAAACCCACGCAGACACGGGGAGAACGCGCAGACTCCACACAGACAGTGACCCAGCGGGGAATCGAACCTGGGACCCTGGCGCTGTGAAGCCACAGTGCTAATCACTTGTGCTACCGTGCTGCCCCAATCGCGGGAGGGCGTCGGACCGGCGTCGTGGGAAATTTTGGCAGCCCAGGCGATTCTCCCAACTGGCGTGGGAGTGGAGAATCGCGCCCACTGTCTTTGTTGAAAAGGGTTTTTTGACTTATGGATGTTGTTAGGAAAGTTATTAAGGGTTACCTATAGAGTACTGTATCTGTGGGGATTATCAATGTTGGTAGTTGGTAAGATGTTTACTGTGTGTTTATAAAATGTTGACTGGATTCATAGAATAAAAATTGTTTTTGTTTAAAAATATCTTTAGTTCTCTGTTGCATCACACCTGTAAAGTGGGCCCTTGAGCTCCCCATAAACAAAATGTATTAAAGTATGTGGGTCAGGTGAACTCCATGATACACTTTGGTGTTCTCCAAACTCTGGCCCATAATACTTGTCAATGGGATTTCTCACTGAAACCACCCCAAACTGCTGCGAAACCCGCTGGCGGGGGAGCGTTGTGAATGTGGGGGGGAATGTGAATCCCGACGACAGGAGAATTCTGGCCGTGGTCTCACCTTGACCTTATTTAGCTGCAGTAAAACTTTTATATTTCCTTTCCCTTGCAAGAAATATCAACATTGTGTTTGCTGTCCTAATGACTTTCTGTACCTGATATACATACTTTTAGTGATTCATGGACCAGGACACCCAGATCCCTCTGTACTGCAGATTTCTACAATCTCTCTCCAGGTCATCGAGCAGTGATAGCTGGTACAACCGGGTTACAGGCCACCCTCTCTGACCTGCTCCTCTGCCTCTGGACCCCGCAGCTCCATCTCCCACTGACATTCGGACAGAGCCAACTGGACCTCCGGCCACGTTGCCCCTGCCACTGCCATGACAACCAGATATGGGCAGTAGAACAAATGACCAATCAGCAGAGTTTACCATCCAGTGGTTCTCGGAGGTGCCAGAGCAATTCTCCAGTGTGTTTGGCAGCACTAAACCCGTGGCAGTGGTTTGATGCAACTGCATGGGCTGCTAGGCCATTTCAGAGGGCACTGATGAGTCAACCACATTGAAGCTGGAAATTGTCTTCCTGATGCTTTGTTCTTGCAGGCCACTCACACAAATCAACAACAGTTCTCAGTACAGCTAATTTCACCATCCTGAACCTCAAGGAGAATAAGTTATCATCAGTTGCAGAGGCAATACTGAAGTGGGAAAGCAGATCCTGCGCCAATAACTTTAACGACTGCCCTTCAATGCCCTTCTCTTTGCTGTGAGCTGCGTTTTATGTGCCATTAAAGGTTACATTTTATGTGAGCAGAGTTAAATGAATGGCAAGCATTATTTGTGTTTGTGGCTGATTTTCTCTTTTCTCTTGCGTGCCCTTTTGAAACGGGAACAAGGAAACTTCCGGGGAGTCAATTTAGATGTTACGCAACCTGTTTGTCTGTTTATTCCAGCACCTAAATGCCCCACACCACACACTGTAATTTCCAGGCTCCCACCTACTTTCAATGAATAAAGTCAGCTGCAGGGAACCAAACATGATTCCCCATGCAACAAGCCAGATCAGACAGGAAATCTGCTGGAGATGGCAGCAGCAAGGCCAATTTAAAGAAGTGGGTATGTTTACTGAGGGTGGGAGTCCCAGGGCCACTGTGGCCCAGATTATTTTTGCCTTTTGTTCTTCCAGGACAGATTTTAATATTTCAAGGTTTCCCTTTAGAAGTCTTTGGGAGTGATTCAACCAAATAACTTTGAAGTTTAATTTTGGGCAGATTTGGCAGGGTGTTTCCCGCCGGCTTTTTGGATGAGATCCAGACCGGTCGATTCACCCACACTTAGGGCGCGACCTGACAAAAAAATAAAATTTTCTGTTCTGGGCGGCATTAGCGAGACCGTTCCCGGTGCTACTAGCTACTACCCCCCAACCCCCGAAGCCGCACTCAGTGTAATTTCCTACATTGAGGAGCTCATTCAAGCGGAACTACTCTGTGCAGGAAGAGATTGGGACACCATTTTTACATAATGTACCAATCTCTCAACCCCCTGACACAACCCCCACACCCTCAGTAGCCTAACTCATCTATAAAGGGGTCATCGAGCCACCTCGCACCCCATCTCACAAGGGCAAGGCACCCTCGGGCCCGATCCCGGCATGGGGAAAATGCCCCTGCCAGCCAGAAAGTGGCATCTGGGCACCCTGGCAGTTCCAGGATGGCAGCCAGGTGGCACTGCCTGGGTCACACTGCCATGGTGCCAGGCTGGGCAGTGCCCAGGTGCCTGGGTGGCACCAGCAAAGCCAGGGAGCCACCCTGCCCGGAGGCCCACCACCCGGGCCAGGACACATTAAAATATTTCAAGGTTTCCCTTTAGAAGTCTTTGGGTGCGATTCAACCAGAGGCCACTGATTGCCTGAGAGATCCCCCAGGTACTGTTCCACCTGGTCCCCGTTTGTGGGAACCAGTACTGAATGTTGCCCGGCTGGGATCACCTCAGCGAGACCGATAGATGCCGGGTGGCCATTACGTGTGGTGCGAGCGCGGCTAAGTAGGTTCTTAAACTCATTTAGCTGTGCGAGACTGGGTCCCACAATGGCCGGGACCCAGATCAGATCTCGTGAGGCCTGGTTAGATTTTTGGGAGGCGTAAAGGCCATCGAGAATTCTGGGGTGGGCCTCTCCCGGGATCTGCCAGCCATGTCATGCCCCTGTTCCGGTGGGATGCTGCCGATAGTCGTTTTTTGGGGGTCTTGGGCTGTTTCTCCCACACGTAGACATTTTATCAGCAGTGGTGAGCTGAAATGGTACCCAGTGTTCGGGCTGCCATTTTGAAAGGGTATCCAATCTCTAAAGTGAGCTTGAAAGTCCCCAACATCCCCTATCAATGGGCAATACCATCCCCGTAGACATGGGCATTACCCCCCACCTCGCTATAGGGTTGCTGTTTGCCACCACTTTTCAGGCCCCCCCACCCTCCCTTTCGGGTCGCCCCCTTTCAGCACCCCCCACCAACTTTTATGAGGCTCTTTCATAACCTCCTTCACCCACCACCCTTCATACCCCCTCACACCCCTTTGCATGATTTGTACTCCCTGAGCAAATCAAAGCAATTCAACTTCGGCTGGAGAAGTAGCCTCCCAAACCGAGAATGTGTTTCTATATCTATTGACATTTCCTTATCCACTACTTTACTAACTTCCTCAAAAAATTCAATTAGGTTTATTAGATATTACCTGCCCTTTACAAATCCAGGTCGGCTCCTTCTGATCCGCTCAATTTCTCTAAGTGCTCCATCACCCTGTCCTTCATTATAGATTCCAATAACTTTCTCAGAGCAAATGTACGACTAATTAAATAATGGAATTAGATTTCCAATCGAGACAAACATTTCCTGAAACAAGACAGCTTTGGAAGATTATGGCTTCATTGTCTATAATTTCCTTACCTACGCCCTTTAAAACTCTAGGGTGGAAATTATAAAATTCTGTCAATTTGCCAGTTTCCAGGGCCATTTTTTCTAATACTGCTTTCTTGCTAATGTCCCAGCCAGAAGACTGGAACAAAATAAATACATATCCATGTCAACCTGATTACTTTTGAAATTATTATTATTTTAACATGGACACAGGCTTTACCCTGAAATGCCTGGCTAGCCATCATTATACAAGGGGAATTTCTAACGTTCAGAAACTAGCAGGGACCTTGGACGGGATTCTCCGGAAAGATTTCTAAGTGAGGCATTGAGCTTCCCGGCGCTGGGACCGTGCTCGCCAGCCCCCCCCTCCCCCCCTGCCCCCCTCCCCCCCCCCCCCCCCCCCCGCTAACAAGGTCGAGCAGCACCTAAACAGCACATGCATAGCCAGCCCCACTCAGCTCACAGCCATGGCACCCAAGAGACCGGCCCCAAGATTTTGGGATGCAGATCTGGCCAGGCTTCTAGTCACAGTGGAGGCCAGGAGGGATGTCCTGTTACCCTGAGGGCCCCAGACGGTCAGCCACAGGGCAGCCAGTGCTGCCTGGGACGAGGGGGCGGCGGCTGTGATCGGCGGGAGTTTGACCAGGAGGACTGGCCTCCAGTGCCGGAAAAAGGTGAATGGCCTGTACTGGACAGCAGGATGAGTCGGCACCAACGCGCCCCCCCCCCCCCCACCGCTGCTCCCCCAGGCCCACCCCCCAACCCCCCAAAACCTTTCCACCCCCACACGCACATCCAACCCCCCAACTCTCCATGTGACCCCCCAACCCTCCCTGCACCCTCCTCTCCCTTCAACCCCCTCCCAACCCTTCCTTCACACACCCCTCCCACCACTGTGAACCACGCATTTGGCTAATGATGCCTTCTCTTGTCTCCTCAGCAAAAGCTCTCCCACAACCGTCGGGAGAGGGCCCAGACTGGTGGTGGGGTGCCGGATATAAAAATGCTCACCTCCTTTGAGAAGCAGGCCCTGGAGGTGACTGGAGTGGCCGAGGACAGACCGGTTACCCACGCGGAGGTTGACGGTCACCACAGAGGTGAGGAACCACCGGGCTCCACCCGCAGGACCTTTCAAACATGAGTTGTTATTGCCTTACTGACTGACCCATCCCTCCCACTGACCACATGTCCATTCTCCCACACGTCCTCCAGCCAATGCCCCTGGCCCATCCAGGGTGGCCCCCTCTCCAGTCTCCCAGGACAACACCTCAGAGGGGAGCTCCGAGGAAGACACGATCGGGGCATCACAGCTGCCTTCGCCACCCTCCACCAGCGCAGATACACGTACCTCCGTGGGAAATGTTGGTGGTCAGGCCTCTGGGGCACAATCTGCTGATGCACATCAAATGGAGGCAGGAATCCCAGGCGAGGCAGCAGTCGGAGGGCTGCTGGATTCCAGGACCCATTTGGGTCCCAGCCTGATGCTGAGCCTGTGGAAGAGCTCATCCCGAGCTGATGGAGATGATAGGGAGCGGTCAGGACATTCAGAGGGAGATGGCAGCAACACACCAGCAGGTCCATAGCCTCTTGGAGGAGTTCCAGAGGCTATAGGCACATTAGATGTCACTGGCACTGCGAAGCTTGTCCCAGTCACAGGTGGGCATTGCTGAGGCACTGCAGAGTATGCCCAGTCACTGAGGAGCATCACCGAGGGCGTCGACACCCAACGTCGACCATGGGGAACCGCCAGGGCTGGCAGAACCAGATGATGCAGGGGCAGCCGGGGCTGGACCAGCTGCCCCTCCGTCCCAAGGTGAAGCCCAGGGCCCTATGGGCACCGACCGGGAGGAGGGGTGCTGAGTGCCAACGCGGGCCTATCCCATGTGGTGACAATGTGGCTGCCGGCTCTCCCAGATTCCACCACTCTGATCAGGCCGTGTCTTGAGTTTGCACACGGGACAGGGCAGCATGGCTATGCATGTGCTGCCTCCATCCCCAGAGCCCCCACAGGACACCCGTCAGGGGCATCGAAGACCACGGGGCGTGGTAAGCAGCTGGCTGCTTCCACCTCAGATATGCATCCTGGTGGTCTTGCCCTGCACCCCTTTCTTTCCCTTATCCCTCTCTTATTGTATTAGTGCACAAGAGGCGGACTGACGAAACCCTTTCCGGCATTTTGTGTGTGTGTAAAATAAACAAAGCCTCTTATTTTACCTGAACTGTAGTATTTTGTGGGATTATTAATAATGGATCGATCACTCGAAACTGAAGGGTTGGGGAAACTACGCCACCATTCAAAAGGGGAAATGAAAAATCATAAATAACTTTGTGTTTATGGATGGGCAGTGAGAAGCGATATCAGGGCTGTTCAGATGAATCCCCCTGCTGTGCATAACACTTGAATGAGTTCCTGTTCCTGAAACATTATTAATTTGCCTGAAATATTAGGTACATAATCCTCTTCCTGTACAGTGAATACAGACACAAAATAATTATTTATTAGCCCATCTGCAATTTCCTTATTTTTATTTGCAATAATGATCCCAGACCAGACTCCAACAGTGGCTAGGACACTGGTCCGAAACCTCAACATTTTAAGACTGTGGAAAGAATGATTCACTCCAAGAGTAATTCAATGGAGAAATAGTGATTTGGTAGTTTTAAAACATAACTATTTTTAAAAAAAAATTTAATTCCGTTTTCAACAAAATAAAACAATTTAAAAAAAACTCCCCCTCCATCCTCCAACAATGCAGTAACCCAACTCAAATACCCCTTCCCCTCCCCCACTCCCACTCCCCCCCCCCCCCCACTCAGCAGCTGACGGTTACCAACTCTTTAAAGTGTAATATAGGGCGGCATGTGGCGCAGTGGTTAGCACTGGGACTGCGGCACTGAGGACCTGGGTTCGGATCCCGGCCCTGGGTCACTGTCCGTGTGGAGTTTGTACATTCTCCCCGTGTCTGCGTGGGTTTCACCCCCACAGCCCAAAGATGTGCAGGTTTGGTGGATTGGCCACGTTAATTGCCCCTTAATTGGAATTTACTCTAAATTTATAATTTAAAAAAATAAAGTGTAATATAAGCAAATGCTATCTCTTGCGGAACCCCTCACTTGCCCCCCCCCCCCCCCCTCAAAATGAATTTCACCTTCTCAAACTTCAGGAACTCCATCAAATCCCCAGCCATACTGACGCACAAGGCAGAGGAGCTGACCTCCACCCCTGCGGGCAATCAGCGAGGTGAAGAAACATCTCCCCGCCCCCGTCTGCAGACCGGCAAGTCCGATACCCCAAGTAAATCCCCCAGGGGGCTGGGCTCCAGGTCTATGCATAGGATCGCCAACATGGTGTTGAAAGACAACTTCCAAAATTTCAAAATGTCTCCAACTTCTGGAACTGTGCTGCCCTGAGGAGTTTGTGTAGCTTCTTGCGGCACTGCTGGCCGGTCCTGGCGGTGTTGCCATTCCCACCTGTTCCCAAGCCCGGTTCAATTGCTTCCCACCCCGGGCTTCAGGGTGGCCCACCTCTCCTCCACTGCATCTAGTTCGGTCTCCAGCTCAGTGTCAGTGAACCGCGGTGCCGATCTTCTTGCTGCCATCTTGTTAGCTGGGATTAGTGTGTGTGAGGAGTGGAGTGCTTATAAACGGCTGCAGCTTGTCAGCCTCTCGAGTGCCAATCCCGAATCCAGCCAAACAGACTCCATTTTCTATTGGAATCAGTCGTGTCCTACGTTGCGCTGGTGCGAGCCCATTAACGGGCGATAGATTGATCTGGGAACGGTGCAATTTTGCTGTCGTACAACACCACCGATTCAGTCCCGGCGTCAACACTTAGGGTGGGATTCTCCGTCCCACCATCTCCATTTTCCAGCATGGTGCACCCCAGTTGGCAGCGAGATTCTCCATTCCCACAGCCAGCCAATGGGGTTTCCCATTGTGGCCACCCCATGCGGTTGGGAAACCAGCAGGCGTGGGTGCGCTGCTGGTGAAGCGGACAATCCGGCCGACAGAGAATCCGGCAGATAGTTTCTGACATGGAGAATTGCGCTGACACTATTTATATGGCTGGTCCTGTTCTTGTCAATGGTTCAAGTTGTTGAGAATGGGAGATTCAGCGATGGTAATGCCATTGAATGTCAAGGGGAGGAGGTTGGATACTCTCTCATTGAGATGGTCATTGCCGGCTCTTGTGTGGCACAAAAGGTACTTTTCACCTCTCAGCCCAAGTCTGAATGTTGCCCAAATTTTGCTGCTTTCAGACATAACTATATTTTCTGAGGAATTGTGAACGAGGCTGAACACTGTGCAATCATCAGCGAACATTCCCATTTCTGATTTATGATGGAGGAAAGGTCATTGATTAAAACAATTGAAGATGGTTGAGCCTTGAACACCACCCTGAGTTGCTCCCACAGTACGTCCACTGGAGCTGAAATGATTGGCCTCCAACAACCACAACCAATTTTACATTGTGTGAAGCAGTGGAGAATTTTCTGACTGGTGTCAATTTTATTGGGGCTCCTTTGGGACTGCTACACTCAGTCAAATGCTCTCTTGGTATCAAGGAAAGTCACTTTCACTTTACCTCCAGAATTAAGCTCTTGTGTCCGTGTTTGATCCAAGGAGCTGGGTGACCCTGGTGTAACCCAAACTCTGCATTGGTAAGCAGGCTATTTCTGTCTTACTGTCACTTGATACCACTGTCAATGACACCTACCATCACTTTGTCGGAGCTGACGACTGAGGCAGAATTGGCCTGATTGGATTTGTCCTGCTTTTGGTGGACACAATTGTGGACAATTTTCCACGTTGTTGATGTAATAACCCCCACGAGGCCCACGGGAATATCCAAATTCATTTTCCCGTAGGACTGAATATGAGCTTCCCCAATAGTGGGCGGAGGCCCAGCCAGCTAGGGTCCATAATAATCTAGTATAAAGGTCGGCCCGAACAGGGGCCGGCATGTTGGTTGTCCCAACGGGACTAATACTGTGTGTATTTACTGCCTCAGGACAGATTCTTATGACCATGAATAAACCAGTATTCGCCCTACCTTTTGGCTTCCTGTGTCTTTACAGCCGGTTATAGTTCGGCTGGCACAGTAGCACAAGTGGATAGCACTGTGGCTTCACAGCGCCAGGGTCCCAGGTTCGATTCCCCGCTGGGTCACTGTGGAGTCTTCACATTCTCCCCAAGTCTGCGTGGGTTTCCTCTGGGTGCTCCGGTTTCCTCCCAGTCCAAAGACCTGCAGGTTAGGTGGAATGACCATGATAAATTGCCCTTAGTGACCAAAAAAGGTTAGGAGGGGTTATTGGGTTACGGGGATAGGGTGGAAGTGAGGGCTTAAGTGGGTCGGTGCAGTCTTGATGGGCCGAAATGACCTCCGTCTGCACTGTATATTCTATGTTCCATGTTATGTACCAGTGCTCTGGCTGTACTAGAACAGCTTGGCTCAATGTTACATCAGTATATAGACCACAGATCACAGGATTTACAGTGCAGAAGGAGGCTATTCGGCCCATCGAGTCTGCACCGGCCCTTGGAAAGAGCACCCTACTTAAGCCCACGCCTCCAGCCTATCCCCGTAACCTAGTAACCCACCTAACCTTTTTGGACACTAAGCGCAATTTAGCATAGCCAATCCACCTAACCTGCACATCTTTGGACTGTGGGAGGAAATCGGAGCACCCGGAGGAAACCCACGAAGACACGGGGAGAAAGTGCAAACTCCACACAGACAGTGACCCAAGCCAGGAATCGAACCTGGGATCCTGGAGCTGCAAAGCAACTGAGCTAACCACTATGCTACCGTGCTGCCCTCTACATGTCTTCAACATTTCAGCCTGGATGTTCTCAGCACCCATAGGCTTTGCTTTATCCGTGCACTCGGCCACTTTCTTGGTATCACATGGAATGAATCAAATTGGCTAAAGACTGGTCTCTGTGATGGTGGAGTCATTGTGCAGAGGTCGAGATGAATCATACACTTGGTACTTATGTCTGAAGATGGTTGTGAATGCTTCAGTCCTGTATTCCAGTTATGAGACTTTGAAGATTGTCAATCTCTACAGAGATCTGACTTTAAGTCTCACGTGCTGAGCATCATCATCTCTGAAGATGGGAATGTAGGTGGGCCTCTTCTTCCTCTTAGTTATTTAATCATCTACCACCATTAACATAAGGATGTGTCAGAAAAGTAGAGCTTTGACCTGGTGTGCTGACTGTGAGATCATTTAGCTCTGTCGAGAGCTTATTGCTCGATCTGTACAACTGTACATCTGTACATACATCTGCACATGCACCAGGGACTGCAGCACAGATGTGACAGCCACAGCATCACTAGAGGGAGCATCAGAGACGGGTATAAAGGGTCCAGCCCAAGGCAGGATCCGCCTATTTTAGAAGCGCTGAGCTAGTGAGCAGCAGACGCAGGGATAGCTCAGCATAGGCAGTTTACCTTAGTTTCACTGGTGGTACCTCTTGACTGTTTTACATCTAGTTGAGCTCTGGAAGCAGAATTAACCCTTTGAATAAAGTGTTAGTGTTAACTGTAAGTCTACAGTCATTATTCAGAATTAGAGAATAACATAAATACATGGTACTGTATTAAGTTAAACCCTTTTGGAAACCTCTCAATGTTTACTTGGAATTGTATGCAATAACATCACCAGTCTCAATTCATTAAATTTAACTGTACCAAAATCTCCCAGTCTCAGAGGGAGATGGCACAGTCATTGACTGATGTGTCACAAACCCAGAAGGTTATGGCACAGTCAATGGGTGATGAGGCGCAGTCCCAGACGGAGATGGTCCATTCCCTGTGATCCATGGCCGCGAGCATGCAGACCCTGGTTAAGACCAGAGTGGGCTTCCAGGACTCGCAGAACCAGGTGGCGGGGAAGCCTCAGGGGATAGCTCCGCTCGCATCCCATCCCATGGAGTAGCCCGGGGGCCATTGGCACCCAACTAGCCATCTGGGATGGCCACTTCCCTATTACAAAATGGACACTTTGCCAAAATTGCAGGGAAAATGGACAATGCTGGGAAAACAAGCAGGTTCAGAGCTTGTCTGTATATTGGAGCCGCAGCTCCCAGACAAGACCAAAACTGTAGGCCCATTAGCATACTAATGGCCCATCTCCGGGAACAAAAGAGTAACATTTGAGTAACCGATACTAAGGTAGACACCCGGCGCCAGAGGAGACCGAAACAAAGCAGGCCAACGGCCACCTAGAACAGGCCCAGCCATCAGGGCACACACCCCTTTATTGGATGAGATCAATATGAATGATCAAGATGCGGCCCAATTGATTGGGGCCAAGTTCAAGGCCCGCCCAAAAGCGTGCCAAGCCCCTTTGGGTATAAGAAGAAGACCCCGAGAGAGAATCGCTCTCACAGCGGAGAGACCCGTCCACCAGCTGCACCAGAAGCAAGTAAGTCCAAGGTCAACGCTCGCTACCAGACAGACGACCTTAGCTGTTCCCCTTCACCACTTCGACCCCAGCAGCCTCAGATCCGAACAATGGCCATTGTTCCTCTGACTGAGTGGGCGCCCGAAGCTAAGTATAGGCTTTAGCAGTAGTGATAGTTTAGTCTGTAGAGTTTCGTGCATGAGTATATTTAACTGTGTGTGTATCAATAAATAAGCATTGACTTTGAACTAACTAACTGGTGTATTTGATCAGTATTCGGGTTTGAACCTTGTGGCGGTATCGAAAGATACCTGGCGATTCTAGAGCAAACATAATTAGAATTAAGAAAGGCGACCATATTGACTGCCATTTTCAGAGGCAACCAAAGAGAGCAACACCCTGAGGGAGGAGGAGGTGATGGGGCCCGTGCCGGTGACTCCCGCAGGGGAGGTGCCAGAACACTGCAGGACTTCGGACACCCCCCTTCTGTCCCTGGCACTTCTGGTCCCAGGCAGCACCATGCCGCCTGGGACACCTGAGCAGTAGCCAGGCCATTTCAGGCCCGATTGCCCCAACGGGGATCCAGGTCGCAGGGTTAGAATCACAGCAGACCACCTCCACTACTCCTGTACTGTCTGGGGAACCATCTAGATGTAGCGTTAGGGCCCGTAAGGCCAGAAAGCTGGACGCTAGTTAAGTTGGCACGGGTGCAGGGCACAGTTTAGTTATAGGGGCTAGGGCACAAGTCTGTATATACATTGTCACATTAAACACCTGTTCACACTGTTACAACCTGTCTCGGTGCTCTGTCAGATGGGTGTGATGGGTGTGCTGGTCTGGGATGGCCAGAGAGGGGGTACCGAATTGGTGGATGTTGTGGATAGCCTGGCCACCTCCCCCCCCACCTCCCCAACCCCATGTGTGGGAGTGGGATGCGGTGCCTGTGTCCCTGGCCAGTCCCCCATGCCCCTCCCAGCTAGTTGCTGAACCTGGAGCCGACCAGAGCGTCCTGTGCCTGTTGACCCTGGTGCACACACAGTGTGGCCCCCCTGTGCCTGCATGGGCCCCATGTCCTGCCCATCCTCCACCTTCCCTGCATCCTCCTCATCGGAGGAGGCCTGGCATTCCTCCTCCTCCTCCAGAACATCGCCCCTTTGCTCCATGGTGCTTTGGAGGCTGCAGCAGGCTGCCACCATGCTGGCGACCCTCTCAGCGTTATACTGGATGGCCCCTCCAGACCGGTCCAGGCACCTGAACCACATCTTCAGGAGGCTGAAGCACCGTTCGATCACGCTCCTGCTTACTGTATGGGCTTCGTTGTAGCGGGTCTCTGTGTCGGTCTGTGCCCTCCGGATAGGCGTCATCAGCCACGACCGCAGTGGATAACCCCGGTCGCCCAGGGGCCAACCCCCCCAGTGGGGGGGGGGCATCTCGAACTTGTCGGGAATCGTCGCGTGTGCCAGGATTAAGGCATCGTGCACACTGCCTGGGTATCAGACGCAGACGTATATGATGTGCACCTGATGGTCACATATCAATTGCACCTTCAACGAGTTGAACCCCTTTCGGTTTGTGCAGAGCGGCCTGTCATCGGCAAGTGCTCGTCGGCGAACCCTGCTGCCCGGGCATCCTGGTGGGCTCGGTCCACATTGAGATAGATGTATTGAGCTGCCTGGGCATAAAGGGCCTCTGTGACAGTGTGGATGAACCTGTGCACCAAGCTCTGTGAGATCCCGGACAGGTCCCCACTCAGTACCTAGAAGGACCCCGTCGCCTAAAGGTTCCGGGCGACGGTCACTTTGACGGCCACCGAGACCGGGTATCCTCCTCCATATCTCCACGGTGCCTGGCGCGCAATGATCTGGCAGATATGTCACACTGTCTCTGCTCAGCCAAGTTTACGACGGCATGCCCTGTTCGACAGGTCCTCGAATGACAGGCGCTGCCGGTACACACGAGGCCTCACACGGTGCCTCCTTTGCACCTCCTCCTCCTCGGCCCGTTGGGCGGCCAGTTCTACATCCTGGGCGGCTGCATTCTGATCCTCTGGGGCAGGCTCCGCTGCTGCAACTTCCTCCTCCTCCTCGAGCAGCTCCAGCTCGTACAGCCACGGGGCATCCCCCGGGCTGCAGCAACCAGCAGGAAGGCCACCATTGCTGGTTGAATTCCAATATCTATTGTCTGCAGGGGTGAAAGGCCGACATGTTAGCATGGCGCGTACCCCTGTGCCCAACCAAGTCCAATGTGCACCATAATAATAATCGCTTATTGTCACAAGTAGGTTTCAATTAAGTTACTGTGAAAAGCCCCGAGTCGCCACATTCCGGCGCCTGTTCGGGGAGGCCGGTACGGGAATTCAACCCGCACTGTTAGCCTTGTTCTGCATTACAAGCCAGCCGTTTAGCTCACTGTGCTAAACCAGCCCCATGGTGCCCCGATTGGCATTGCGGACCGCACCCCCGCATGTCCCCTCCAAAGCCCATCCCTGCTGCCAAGGGGTACCATTGCCTGGCACTGCGCTTGCCAGCAGTACGCTCTGCGGCACCCGCCTGCCGCCCAGTTGGGGTTACTGTGGACATTGTCCTGGTTGGGCCACCGACGGGTGGCATCCGGGTGGGGGGTGATAGCAGATGGTGGGGAGGGGGTGTGGCAGCACCCATACAGCCAGTGTCATTCTGCGGAACCAGGGGCCAAGGTGGGTCGTCAGTGGGGTGTGCAGCAAGATGGCTGCCTTGCAGGCCGCGGCAATGGCGGTCTGTAACTGGACACTGCTCCAGTCCCGTGGAGGATCACCCCAGCCACTCGGCCTGTTCCCTCACCACCCCACATCCCCCACACCACACACCACCCCAACCCGCTATGCAATCTTGCGTCATGTCTGCTGTTTTGCAGGATCACCTGGCAATGGGGCAGGCCGTTCTGGTGTACCCCCCCCCCCCCCCCTCCTGACCCCAACCCCAAACAGATTGCAGCAACGGATAGCGAAGGGAGCCCCAAATGCCAGCCCGAGACACCCTGGAACACCAGTCTGGGGTTGGCACTAACTTTCCGTCCCAGCTGCCTCAAACACCCTCCACCACCTTGGTTGAGCATGTTAGGAAAGAGGCTCCTGGGCACTACCTGTGGTACATCAGGTGGAGGTAGAAATCTCCCAGGGTCTGACGGTCGGGGGCGGTCCGACCCCAGGGATTAGTACCATCCAGATGGGTCTCAGGCTTCTGGAAAGGGTGGTCCCATTGATAATGGAGATGCAGACACAGAGCCAGGGACTACATGAGGGGTTATCAGCAACCATCCAGTGCTTGCAGGTGCATTGGAGGAGCCCAACCACCTGCAGGGCAGGAGCTGGTGCCAACCACGCGTGCCACCCAAGCCAACACCACACAGGTGGCATCCGTGTTGGAGGCTTTGGGGCCGAAGGTATTGCCATAGGTCAGGATGTCCAAGGCCTGGGGCATTCTGTGCAGGGATGGTCATGGCACAGAGCAGGGCCACCTGGACATTGCAGTGGCTTAGGGGCTGGGGCACAGAACCATTATAGAGATGTTCATCTGCTATATTCAAAATAAACACCTGGGCATAAAAGTTCCATAAAAGGGCCTTGGTGCCCTTTCAGAAGGATGTGAAGGATGGGATGGGTTGGCTGCAGAGGGTGCTGCAAATGGGCGGATGTTGGAGGTGGGCATGGGCCGGGACCCCAAGGTCAGACACTGCACATCATCATGGTACCCCGCCCCTTTTCCTCCTTCTCAATCGCAACTTTTGACCCCCAGTGCATCTCATCTCCACCTCTGCCACCCCAAGGGTTCAGTGGGACTGTGTGATGGAATGGCCAGCTTGCATGCAGGGATCCCACAAGTGGACGGTGGAAAGTGCTACCGTGAGCAGGAGTCAGATGTTGTCAGACGACATGGAGCACCAGAGCTCATTCTAGAGCAGGTTGTCATAATCCTCCATCCCATGGACCAGACCCGCTGTTATTGCCAACCCAGGGCTTGCACCTCGGAGTGAGACAGGAATCATGGAGGGGGGTTGCAGGGGTGGCGCAGGGGGGTGGTAGTGCAGGGAGAGTGGTCATGGGAGGGGGGTGGTCGGGGGTGGTGTGGGGGTGGGGTGGAATCTTTGTGCCGTCGGCCTAGTCGGTGAACCTGGAGGTGATTAGAGTGTCCTGTGTGCGCTGGCCCTAGAGTATATATTGTGCGGCCTTCTCTGCCTGCCCAAATTCCACATCCTGCCCATCCTGGCCCTTGTCCCCATCCTCCTCGTCGGACGAGGCCTGGAATTCATCCTCCTGCTCCAGCACACATCCCTCTGCAGCCTGATATTGTGGAGGACACCGTAGGCCACTCAACGTCAGTCTGTGGCCTCGGATAGGTGTCATCAGCTACGACTGCAGCGGATAACCCCTGTCACCGAAGAGCCAACCCCTCACCTGGGGATTCGCTTTGAAGGTGTCGGAAACCATTGAGTGTGCCAGGATGGAAGGTGTTGTGCACACTGCCTGGGTATTGGGTGCAGACGTGCATGGTGTGCAGCTCATGGTTACACACCAGCTGCATGTCCATCAAGTGGAACCCCATTTGGTTTGTGAAGACAGGTCTGTCATGGGCCAGTGCTCATAGGGGGACAAACATCCCGTTGATCACACCCTGGAACTGGGGCATCTAGGCGATGTCTGCTCCCCCCCCTCCCAGGGTCTGGGTAACATCACTCCAGGGTGATGGGCCTGTATTAGCACAGTCAGTGGGTCCCTGTGCAAGGCAAGAGAGTGATGCTCACTCGCTGTGGTGATCCTGTTTCCGATATTGTCTGACCCCTGTCTTTCTGCGGACAGCACGCTCGCACCCATCCTCTAAATGGCGCCTGCATCAAGAGCCTTTGCTCTTGGATCACTGCGACCCACGGCAGGGAGTAGGAGGAGTGGAGGGCAACATGGGGCAAGGGTGCAGGATGGCCCGCTGTGAAGTTTAACGTGACAGAGGCTTCACATGTATGAGGTGTGACATGTTTGAATGGTGTACATTTCACTGTGACAGATTTCAATTACCCCAGTTACAGATAGTGACCCCCCTCCCCCAGTGACGACTCAGTGTTCCTCACTTTCCTTCATCTTCCTTGGTCTACTGCTATGTCTCGGTGTGTCCTGGATGCACATCAGAAGTAGAGGCAGCCTGCTGCTTACCCCGCCCTGTTTTAAAAAGACTCATCTTTATTGTCAAAAGTAGGCTTACATTAATTAACACTGCAATGACGTTACTGTGAAACTCCCCAAGTCGTCACATTCCAGTACCTGGGCGTCATTCTCCGACCCCCCGCCGGGTCGGAGAATGGTCGTTGGCCGCCGTGAATCCCGCCCCCGCCGAAGTCTCCGCTCCCGGAGATTGGGCGGGGGCGGGAATCGTGCCACGCCGGTTGGCGGGACCCCCCGCTGGATTCTCCGGCCCGGATGGGCCGAAGTCCCGCCCAGAAATTGCCTGTCCCGCCGACGCAAATCAAACCTGGTATTTACCGGCGGGACCAGGCGGCGTGGGCGGGCTCCGGGGTCCTGGGGGGGGGCGCGGGGCGATCTGACCTCGGGGGGTGCCCCCACGGTGGCCTGGCCCGCGATCGGGGCCCACCGATCCGCGGGCGGGCCTGTGCCGTGGGGGCACTCTTTCCCTTCCGCCTCCGCCACGGCCTCCACCATGGCGGAGGCGGAAGTGACTCTCCCCACTGCGCATGCGCGGGAAACTGACAGCGGCCGCTGACGCTCCTGCGCATGTGCTGGGAAACTGACAGCTGCCGCTGACGCTCCCGCGCATGCGCCGCATTTCCGCGCCAGCTGGCGGGGCAACAAACGCTATTTCCGCCAGCTGGCGGGGCGGAAATCCCTCCGGCGTCGGCCTAGCCCCTCAATGTTGGGGCTAGGCCACCAAAGATGCGGAGACTTCCGCACCTTTTTGCCGGCGCGATGCCCGTCTGATTTGCGCCGGCTTTGGTGCCAGTCGGCGGGCATCCCGCCGTTGGGGGAGAATTTCGCCCCCTGTTCTTGTACACTGTGGGAGAATACAGAATGTCCAAATTACCTAATAGCACGTCTTTCGGGACTTGTGGGAGGAAACCGGAGCACCCGGAGAAAACCCACGCAGACATGGGGGGAACACGCAAACTCCGGATAGAAATTGACCCAAGCCGGGAATCGAACCTGGGACCCTGGCACTGTGAAGCAACAGTGCTAACCATTGTGCTACCGTGCCGCCCATCGGCTACTGTGGACTTTGATGCCCTTGATGAATGGTCTATGGAGAGTCTGGAGCTGGAGGCCTTGCCCGACTTACCGGTGTCACTGGCATCGCTGTGCCACCCTGTTCTGTCCACTGCCCTTGAGATGCGCCAGCGTCAGGAGGGGGGATTCGGAAGAAATAGATACCACCGTAGTTGCCTTGGTCGCGTCCCCAGGTTGGCATCCAGCGCACCCGTGATGGCTCCCCATTGTCTGCACCATGGTATTGACACCCTCTGTGATTCTCCTCGGTGACTGGGTCATGCCCTGCAGTGCCTCGGCAATGTCCACCTGCGTCTGGGACATGTCCCTCAGTAACTGGGACATGATGTCGAGACCCTGAGCTATGGTTGTCACAGGCTAAGCCATGCCTTGGACATCACCACTCAAGACGTGCTCCAGGTTCTCCAATGCGGTCACCAGTGTTGGCCTCGGTGCCACGCATTGTCGGTATCATCTCCTGCACATGCAGCCTTTGGGACTCTTCCAATTGACCTTGCAGACCCTGGAATGTCACTGACACCCCTTCCTGAATCTTACAGCTGTGCCTTATCATCTGAATCAGCTCTGGGAGAACCTTGTCCAAGGCTTGATGTCTGGCTGGAACACAGCCGTGTCCTGGAATCTAGCAGACTTCCGACTGCCATCACCTTTGAATGTTCCTGCTTCCATCGGACCACCTGCATTATCAGCTGTGTGGTGCCCACTGGATTTTGCCCCAGAAGCCTGTCCACTGATGTTGCCCACCAAGGTGTGTGTCTCTGTGCTGGTAATAACTGTGACACCTCGCCAGTGGTCTCTTCGGACTCTCCTCCAAGCTGGTCCTTGGGGAGGGGTGGAGTTGGGGGGGCAGTGTGCAAATCCGGATGGTCCGGCCTCATCAGATGGAGATCCTGCAAGAGAATGGACATGTAGTCAGTGAGAGGGAAGGATCATTTTGTCTGATATGAAAACTCACTTGAGACAGGTCATCTGAGTGAAGGGGCAGTGGATCCTCACCTCTCTGGCGCAGGCCAACCTTGGTGTCGGTGACTGCTCTCCCCTCGGGCAACCCTACCATCTGCAGGGCCGTTCCTCATTGGGGGTAAGGACTCGAATCTTTGGGACTCCGCCACTCATCTTGGCCCTTTCCCATTTATTATGGACTATCTTCTCCTGCAGGTACAAAGAGAGGGCATGGGTCGGGGAGGTCTATAGCTGGTGGCATGTGTAAGCACCGCATCTGGACATGAAGCAGTTGCGCTGGTGGATGCCAAGGGATTCTGAGGAACAAGCACGAAGATTGAATGTGGGGAGGCTGTGAGATGTCAGCCAGTCGCTTGGGGGAAGGACGGGGAGGGTTTGGGAATTTGAAGGGTGGCAGCCAGGAGAGTGAAGTTAAAGTACTCTTGCAGCTCGTTGGAGATCATTGGTCTTCTGACATTGAACGGCGATCCTCCTTGTCATGCTGCCCGCGCTGACTGCTGCTTTCACTGCCTCACAGATGGCGTTGCTCATCCTGCTGTTGGCCACCCGACCCCCTCGGGGGAACAGGATGCCCCACCTCTCATTGACAGTATCGAGAAGCCTTGTGAGGTTGGCATCACCAAAGCGAGGAGCAGGTCATGCCTGTGCGTTGATTGGGAGTGAGTGGTGAGGGAACATTGTAAAGCAGTTCTCCCTTGTTAGCAGCGAGCTGCTGAGGCGTGAGTCAGGCAGATCAGACGGCGAGGCAGCCAGTGACATCGGAAGTCTCGTGGGGACTAATTTTGGGCACAAGTGCCGTTGAATGCGGGCTGCGTTCTCGGCAACCTGGCCGCCGCAAAGTTCCACACCATACGCACCCAAAACCGCATTTCATCTTGAGTCCGCTGAATCGGGTCCATAATTTCAAAAGAAGGTATTGAAAGGTGGCACACTTAAATATTTCTTTCACTGAGATGAAATTTTCATCAATTGCATGCAAATAATTTATCGTAGGAGATGTTTTATTGCTGCTGTCAGATTAAATACTTTAACAAGGCTCACTACTGTCAAGGCCTGAAGCTATGTGCTTGGGGGGTGGGGTGCGGAGGAGGAAGATTTTAATGGTACATTGCACACTCTTTAAGAAAAATTCCCCTTCATGTTCCAGCCAGCGGACTGTATAAGTGTGGAATTCTTACTCCCATCCATCTGAATAGCGGCGTCTGAGGAACTCAGGTGCTCCAAGGATGCAATGATCGGAACATAGGAAGATAGGAACAGAAGTAGGCCATTTCAGCTCATTGAGCCTGGTCCATAATTTACATAGATTACTGTTGATCCATACCAGATGGGTTGCTTCTGGGCAAAAACAAAATTAACCAGCGTGGACATCCGTGACCTTCAGTTTGCGGATGACTGCTGTGTGCTGGCTCACTCTGTACAGGATATTCAAAGGAAGTTTGATCTCTTCAACACCTCCCATAAGAGGCTTGGCCTATCTTTAAACATCACCAAGATAAAGGTCTTTCCCCAGGCCAGATGAACATCCCCCGCACCATCCATGTAGATAGGGTGGCTCTGAGGTGTGTGCAGCACTCCCCATATCTTGGCAACTTTTTCTCCAAATGGACTACCATCATTGTGGAAACCCAGCACCGAGTGAACTGTGCCAGCGCTGCCTTCTCCAATGTCTCTTTGGCAACAGGAATCTTTGGAAGTCAACAGGGGTCCTGGTCTTGACCACCCTTCTCCACTATAGCAAATCCTAGACTGTCTATCGATGCCACATTAAGATCCTTGAGAGCTTCCAGCAGCGGTGCTTGCATCGGATAGAGTCATAGAACCATAGAATTCCTATAGTACAGAAGGAGGCCATTTGGCCCATCAAGTCTGCATCGACCCTCTGAAGGAGCATCCCACCTAGGCCCACGTACCCGCCCCATCCCCGTAACTCCATAACCCCACCTAACCTGCACATCTTTGGACACTAAGGGTAATTTAGCATGGCCAATCCACATAATCTGCACATCTTTGGACTGTGGGAGAAAACCTGAGCACCCAGAGGAAACTCAGGCAGACACGGAGAGAACATGCAAACTCCACATAGACAGTCACCCAAATTGAACCTGGGTGCTGTGAAGCAGCAGTGCGACCCCTGGGTGGGATCCTGAGGATCAAATGGGAGGATCACGGGTTCAGGGCTAGTCCATCAAAGCCCTGCTCCTGCGGAACCAACTTCGAAGGATGGGCCAGATGCCAAGAAACCGCCTCCCTCTGCAGGTTCTCTTCCCCAGCTACCCATTGGTTGATACTCTAAATGCGACCAAGGGGAAAGGTATCAGGATACGCTCAAGGCCTCCCTAAAGCACGGAGGCATTAACATCACTGATTGAGAGGAGAAGGCTGCGGACCACTCGTTATGACTCCACCTGGTCCATCAAGGTGCAAACCGCCTTGAAGCTCAGCGGCTCGACAGCGGGGCAGAACAGCAGTGACGGAGGAAGGAGAGGGAAGCCAACCCGGGGTTGTGATTTCCACTTCCCTCGGGCAACAACGTTCCCCCACCCCAGAAGGACTTACCGATCCAGAATCGGCTCCTCAGTCACCTGAAGACTCACCAAGCCTACGATTTTGAGAGATCGCTGACGGCCATAATCATATTTTCTTGTCTTTGATTCCTATTCCTTGATATCCTTACCCAACAAAAATCTAATGAGCTCAGACTTGAAAGCTTCAAATGATCTTTCACATTCACAGCGTTATGGGAGTGGGTTCCAAATTTCCACAATGCTTTGTGTGGGGAAAGTGTTTCCGGATTTTCCTGCTGAACATCCTTGCTCTAATTTTAAGCTTGCTTTGGACTTTCAGAGGAAAGTTTCTCTGAATCTATCCACATCAAATCCTTTGATCATTTGAAACACCTTGATTCAATCACCCCTCAACTGTCTGAACTCACACAATCACAGAATTGTTATGCTGCAGAAGGAGACCATTCGGCCCATCATGGCTGCGCCAGTTCTCCAAATCAGCATCATGACTTAGTGCCATTCCCGTGCCTTTTCCCTGTACTCTGCACATTGTTTCTATTCATGTAATCATCTAATACCCTCTTGAATGCTCATTTGGACCTGCCTCCACCACACATCCAGGCAGTGCATTACAGGCCCGAACCACTCGCTGTGTCAAACAGTTTTTTTTCACATCATATTTGCTTCTTTCGCAAATCACTTTAAATCTGTGCCCTCTCGTTCTCGATCCTTTGACCCACAGTTTCTCTCTATCTACTTTCTCCAGCACCCTCATGATTTTGAACATCTCTGTCACATCTCTTAGCTTTCTTCTCTCTAAGGAGAACAGTCCCGACTTCTCCAATCGATCCACATTTCTGGAGTTTCTTACCCCAGAACTATTCTTGTAAACCTCTTCTGCACTCTGTCCAATACATCCACACCCAATCCTATAGTGTGGCACCCAGAACTCTAAACAGTACTCCAAATGACGTCTAATTAGTGTCTTGTATAAGCTCAGCCTGATCTCCTTGCTCTTGTACTCTATGTCCCTATTATACTGCATGCTTTATTCACTGGTCTCTACCTGTCCTGCCACCTTCAATGATCTATGCACGTACACACCCACGTCCCTCTGCTTCTGCACTCTCTTAAGCATTTTACCTCTTCTTTTATATTGTCGCTCTATGATCTTCCTCCCAAGGTGCATCACCTTACACTTCTCTGCATTAAGTTTCATCTGCCACCTATCTGCCCACTCCACCAACTTGCCTATGTCCTTTTGAAGTTCTACACTGTCCTCTTCACAGTTTACAAGACTTCCAAATTTTCTATCATCTGCAAACTTTAAAATTGTGCCATGTACACCAAGATCTTGATCATTAATATATATCAGGAAAATCAAGGATCCCAATACCAACCCCTGAGGAGCACCACTACAAACCTTCCTCCTCCAGCCCAAAAGATATCCATGGACTATTACTCACTACTTCCTCACCAATTTTGTAACCACGTTGTGACTGACCTTTTTATTCTGTAAGCTATAACTTTGCTCACAAGTCTGTTGTGTGACACTGTATAGAATGCCTTCTGAAAGTCCATGTAAACCACATCAACAGCATCACCCTCAACAACCCTTTCTGTTACCTCTTCAGAAAACTCCAGCAAGTTAGTTAAACACAATTTACCTTTTAGAAATCCACACTGACTCTTCCTGATCAACCCACATTTTTCCCTGTGACTATTAATTCTATCCTGAATAATTGTTTCTAGAAGCTTGACCACTGTTGATAATTTTTTTTTAGAAAATATTTTATTGAGGCACTTATAGTTTTAACATTTTTAACATTCTAAAACAGAAGTCCAACACACGCAAAAAACCCACAATAACAGGCCCGACTCCCCCCAGACCTAAACCCTAACTACCCATAAATGACATTCCCTGCCCTTAGTCGTCACTTCCAGGCCTCCCCGACCCCTTACTTAATCTTCTCTAGCCTAAGAAACCCTGCCATGTCACTGACGCAAACCCCTGACGTTGGAGGCGCCGAGTCCCTCCATCTCAGCAAAATCCATCTCTGGGTCACCAGGGAGGCAAAGGCCAAAACATAGAACATTACAGCGCAGTACAGGCCCTTCGCCCCTTGGTGTTGCGCCGACCTTTGAAACCACTCTAAAGCCCATCTACACTATTCCCTTATCATCCATATGTTTATCCAATGACCATTTAAATGCCCTTAATGTTGGCGAGTCCACTACTGTTACAGGCAGGGCATTCCACGCCCTTACTACTCTCTGAGTAAAGAACCTACCTCTGACATCTGTCCTATATCTATCTCCCCTCAATTTAAAGCTATGTCCCCTCGTGCTAGACATCGCCATCCGAGGAAAAAGGCTCTCACTGTCCACCCTATCTAATCCTCTGATCATCTTGTATGCCTCAATTAAGTCACCTCTTAACCTTCTTCTTTCTAAAGAAAATAACCTCAAGTCCCTCAGCCTTCCCTCATAAGATCTTCCCTCCAGACCAGGAAACATCCTGGTAAATCTCCTCTGCACCCTTTCCAATGCTTCCACATCCTTCCTATAATGCGGCGACCAGAACTGCATGCAATACTCCAAATGCGGCCGCACCAGAGTTTTGTACAGCTGCAACATGACCTCATGGCTCCGAAACTCAATCCCTCAACCAATAAAAGCTAACACATCGTATGCCTTCTTAACAACCCTCTCAACCGGGGTGGCAACTTTCAGGGATCGATGTACATGGACACCAAGATCTTTCTGCTCATCCACACTACCAAGAATCTTACCATTAGCCCAGTACTCTATCTTCCTGTTATTCCTTCCAAAATGAATTACCTCACATTTTTCTGCATTAAACTCCATTTGCCACCTCTCAGCCCAGCTCTGCAGCTTATCTATGTCCCTCGGGAACGTGTTACATCCTTCCGCACTGTCCACAACTTCACCGACTTTAGTGTCATCGGCAAATTTACTCACCCATCCTTCTACGCCCTCCTCCAGGTCATTTATAAAAATGACAAACAGCAGTGGCCCCAAAACAGATCTTTGTGGTACACCACTAGTAACTGGACTCCAGGCTGAACATGTCCCATCAACCACCGCCCTTTGCCTTCTTCCAGCTAGCCAATTTCTGATCCAAACTGCTAAATCACCCTGAATCCCATGCCTCTGTATTTTCTGCAATAGCCTACCGTGGGGAACTTTATCAAACGATTTACTGAAATCCATATACACCACATCAACTGCTTTACCCTCGTCCACCTGTTTGGTCACCTTCTCAAAGAACTCAATAAGGTTTGTGAGGCACGACCTACCCTTCACAAAACCGTGTTGACTATCTCTAATTAAATTATTCCTTTCCAGATGATTGTACATCCTATCTCTTATCAACCTTTCCAAGACTTTGCCCACAACAGAAGTAAGGCTCACTGGTCTATAGTTACCGGGGTTGTCTCTACTCCCCTTCTTGAACAAGGGGACAACATTTGCTATCCTCCAGTCTTCTGGCACTATTCCTGTAGACAATGATGACATAAAGATCAAAGCCAAAGGCTCAGCAATCTCCTCCCTAGCTTCCCATAGAATCCTAGGATAAATCCCATCCGTCCCAGGGGACTTATCTATTTTCACACTTTCCAGAATTGCTAACACCTCCTCCTTAAGAACCTCAAGCCCTTCTAGTCTAGTCGCCTGTATCTCAGTATTCTCCTCGACAACATTGTCTTTTTCCTGTGTGAATACTGACGAAAAATATTCATTTAGCACCTCTCCTATCTCCTCGGACTCCACGCACAACTTCCCACTACTGTCCTTGACTGGCCCCACTCTTACCCTAGTCATTCTTTTATTCCTGACATATCCATAAAAACATCAGCCTTTCTCCCCCCTTCGCTCCTGGATCTTCCGACACTCCAAATATTGCCACATCTGGACTCGGAGTCTCCCTCCCTTTCAGGACCTGTGGCATGACCTCTGAGAATCCCTGCCAAAATCCCCTCAGCCTCAGACATGCCATAAACATATGTACATGATTCGCAGGACTTCCCCCACACCGCTCACACCTGTCCTCCACCTCCTCAAAAAACTCAAAAAACCTACTCATCCGGGCGACAGTCATATGAGCCCTGTGGACCACCTCGAACTGGGTCAGGCTAAGCCTGGCACACGACGAGGATGCATTGACTCTCCTCAGGGCTTTCTCCTATAACCCGACTTCCAACTCCCCGCCCGGCTCTTCCACTTGTTATGGACCAGTGTTTAGAGAACCCCAAAGTGTATCATGGAGTTCACCTGACCCACAACTTTTAATAGATTGTGGTAAGGAGAGCACACGGCCCACTCTACAGGTGTGGTACAGCAGAAATGGAAAATATTTTTTAAAGCAAAACAATGTTTATTCTATGAACTCAAGTTAACCTTTTTAAAACATACAGTGAACATCTTAGCAACCATTATTCAAATACAACCCCCAAAGACTACAACACTAATTAATCCTTTCAGCTTTCCTTTTAACATCCGTAAGACTTTAAAATACCTTTTTACAGAAAGCCATCAGGCTTAACTTCACTACTGAGAACAGTTACCACGTTGAAATCAGCAAATGGACACTCATAAGTTTGCAGAGATTCATACACATCCTGCTGTGATTGCAGCTTCTCCAAAACTAAAATGAAACCAAACCCACCCTGCAACAAAAAGCCTACAGCAAAAGTAAAAAGCTGACAGACAGCCCAGCTCCACTCCCTCTCTGACATCACTGCAGTAATAAACACCCATTTCTTAAAGGTACTCTCACATGACACACTTCTTCTTCACCTCCCCAATTGGAACCCCTTCCCATTCCATCAGTTCCTTCTTGTATATTTCCGAGACCCTCCCCTCCCCAACTCCTGTTTTAGACAACACCTTATCCTGTAGTCCCCTTAGTGGGTGGTGAGGGAAGCTTGGAACCCGCTTCCGGACAAAATCCTGAACCTGCAGATACCGGACCCCATTCCCACCCGGCAACTCAAACTCCTCCTCTAGCTCCTCCAGGCTCGGGAAACTCTCCTCAATGAAGAGATCCCCAAATCTCTCAATCCCTGCCTGCTGCCACCTCCTGAAGCCCCCGTCCAGCCCTCCGGAGCGAACTGGTGATTGTCACAGATCGGTGACCACACCAACGCCCCCTCCAGTCTCATGTTCTGCCTCCATTGCCCCCACAGTCTCAGAGCTGCCACCACCACTGGGCTTGTGGAGTACCGAGCCGGCGAGAACGGCAGAGGTGCCATTAACAAAGCCTTCAACTCGTGCCCCTTACAAGATGCCGCCTCCACGTGCTCCTACACCAACCCCTCCCCCATTACCCACTTCCTAACCATCGATATATTAACCACCCAGAAGTAATGAATAAAGTTCGGAAAAGCTGAGCCCCCCTCCCCGCGCCCCCGCTCAAGAAGGACCTCCTTCACCCTCGGGGCTTTTCCGGCCCATATAAAACCCGAGATCACCGCATTAATCTTCCTAAAAAATGCCTTGGTGATAAAGATTGGAAGACACTGAAACACGAACAGCAATCTCGGGAGGACTGTCATTTTCACAGTCTGTACCCTCCCCGCCAATGACAGCGGGAGCACGTCCCACCTGCGGAAGCCCCCTTTCATTTGCTCAATCACCCTGCCCAAATTAAGTTTATGAAGCTGACCCCAGTCCCTTGCCACTTGAATGTCGAGGTACCTAAAACTCCTTCCCACCACTTTGAGCAGCATCTCCCTCAGTCTCCTCTCCTGCCCCCTTGCCAGGATCCCAAAATCCTCACTCTTGCCCATATTCAGTTTGTAACCTGAGAACCGACCAAATTCCTCCAGTATCCCCATAATTCCCCCCAGCGGGTCTGTTATAAAAAGGAGCAAATCGTCCGCATAGAGCGAAACCCTATGTTCTACCCCTCCTCTCACTATCCCCCGCCAAATAATCGATGCTCTCAGTGCCATTGCCGGAGGCTGTATGGCCAGGGCAAAGAGTAGTGGGGAGAGTGGACACCCCTGCCTTGTTTCCCTACACAGACTAAAATACTCTGATCAAACCCGGTTTGTCCTCACATTCGCCACCGGTGCGTGATATAGCAACCGGACCCACTCCATAGATCCCTGTCCAAACCCAAACCTTCTCAGAACATCCCATAAGTACATCCACTCCACCTAATCAAAGGCCTTTTCTGCATCGATGGCCACCACCACCTCGACCTCGCGCTCCTCCACAGGCATCATTATCACATTTAAGAGCAGCCTAATGTTGGACATCAGGGACGAGATTCTCCGACCCCCCGCCGGGTCGGAGAATCGCCAGGGGGCGGCATGAATCCCGCCCTCGCTGGCCACCAAATTCTCTGGAGGGCGGGAATCGCGCCACGACAGTCGGCGGGCACCCCCCGGCGATTCTCCGGCCCACGATGGGCCGACGTCCTGCTGCTGTAATGCCGGTCCCGCCGGCGTGGATTAAACCACTTCCCTTACCGGCGGGACCAGGCGGCGCGAGCGGTCCTGGGGGCGGGGCGGGGGGGGTGCGATCTGGCCCTGGGGGGTGCCCCCACGGTGGCCTGGCCCAAGAGTGGGGGCACTCTTTTACTACACGTCGGCGTGTAGGTCTCTGTGATGCCTGACACATAGGTGACCCCCCCCCGCGCATGCGTGGGGATGACGTCAGCAGCCGCTAACGCTCCCACGCATGCGCGGACTTCCGCCGGCCGGCAGAGTCCCTTCGGCCCCGGCTGGCGTGGCGCTAAAGGCCTTTCCCGCCAGCCGGCGGGACGGCAACCACTCCGGCGCGGGCCTAGCCCCTAAAGGTGAGAGCTTGGCCCCTAAAGGTGTGGAGAAATCCGCACCTTTGGGGCGGCCCGACGCCGGAGTGGTTCCCGCCACTTCATCCCGCCGGGACCCCCCGCCCCGCCGGTTAGGGGAGAATCCCGCCCAGGTGTCGTCCCGTAACAAATCCCGTCTGGTCCCCCCCTATTACCCCCGGAACACAATCCTCTATGTGTGTGGCCAAGATCTTTGCCAGCAATTTCGCATCTACATTTAACAGGAAGATTGGCCTATACGAGCCACAGCTCTCCGGATCCTTATCACGCTTTAAAATAAGGGAAATCGATGTCTGGGATAATGTTGGGGGGTGTACTCCCCGCTCCTTTGACTCGTTAAGACCCTTTACCAGGAGCGGCCGCAACACCCCGGAAATCTTTTTATAAAACTCCACCGGGTATCCGTCTGGTCCCAGGGCTTTACCCGATTGCATCGTCCCCAACCTGTCTAACCTCCCAAACCCTCCACCAACTCCTCACCTATCCTTGGGGACTCCATACCGCATACCCTCCTCCCCGGCTGGGGGTTCCGATTTGTACAATTTACTATAAAACTCCCGAAACACGTCATGTACCCTCGCCGGATCCAGAATCACCTGCCCCCTGTACCTCTCACTTCCCAATCTCTCTCACCACCTCCTGTTTTCTCAGCTGGTGCATGAGTATCCTGCTGGCTTTTTCCCCATATTCATACACCGCCCCCTTTACCCTCCTCAGCTGCCCCTCCAGATTACCTGTGGACAGGAGCCCACAATCCAGCTGCAGACGCTCCTTCAGAAGCCCGTCATCCGGAGACTCCGCGTACCTCCTGTCCACCTGTAAAATGTCACCTACCAGCCTGTCCAATTCCGCCTGCTCAGCCTACTCCTTATGGGCCCGAATTGAGATGAATTCCCCCCTAATAACCGCCTTCAGTGCCTCCCACACCACCCCCACTGAAACCTCACCTGTGTCATTTATTCCTTTATATCCCCGAAAGGCCTCCCTCACCCGCTCACATACCTCCTCTTCTGCTAACAGCCCCACATCCAATCTCCATTGTGGTCGCTGGGCCTTTCCCTTGCTGACTTGCAAGTTCACTCAGTTTGGGGTGTGGTCTGACACCACTATTGCTGAATATTCAGCATCTACCACCTCAGCCAGCAGCGTTTGGCCCACTATTGATATTAAGCTGACTCGTCTGTAATTACTGGGGCTTTGCTAACAACCTTTTTTGAACAAGGGCAAAACATTTGCAACTCTGTTGGGCACCTCCCTTGAGCCTAGAGAAGACTGGAAGGTTATGGCCATGCCCATGAAATTTCTATTCTCACATTCTTCGATACTTCAGATGCATCTCACCCTGCCCTGCTGCCTTGTCAACTTTCTTTTTTTTAAAATGTTTTTATTCAAAATTTTCAATAATTTTTACAAGCCACTACAAAAGAAAATATAATGCAAAGAGAACAAAACAATATACCAACAAAAACAACTTAACCCTCTAACAAATTAACAATTTAACAAACAAAACCAAACAAGGTGGGGCATTTGCCCCTTACAAATAAAATGAAATCAACACCCCCCCCCCACCCCACCTCTGGATTGCTGCTGCTGACCTCCATCGTTCTGCGAGAAAGTCAAGGAAGGGTTGCCACCGCCTGGAGAACCCCTGCAAGGACCCTCGCAAGGCAAACTTTATCCTCTCCAACCTGAGAAACCCAGCCATGTCACTGACCCAAGCCTCTACACTTGGGGGCTTTGCGTCCCCCACGTTAACAAGAGCCTTCTCCGGGCTACCAAGGAGGCAAAGGCCAGAACTCCGGCCTCTTTCGACTCCTGCACTCCAGGATCATCCGATATCCCAAATATCGCTATCCCCAGCTCGGTTTTACCCGAGTGTCCAAGACCTTGGACATAGCCTTCGCGAAGCCTTTCCAAAATCCTGTTAGTGCCGGGCATGCCCAGAACATATGGGTATGGTTCGCTGGGCTCGGAGCATCTCACACACCTGTCCTCTACTCCAAAGAACTTACTCATTCTCGCCTCTGTCATATGCACCCGGTGCAACACTTTAAACTGAATCAGGCTAAGCTTGGCGCAAGATGAGGAGGAATTGACCCTGCCCAGGGTGTCAGCCCACAGGCCCTCATCCAGCTCCTCACCCAGCTCCTCCTCCCACTTGCCCTTCAGCTCTTGCACCGAGGCCTCCTCCACGTCCTGCAGCTCCTGATACATGTCCGGTATCTTGCCATCCCCCACCCACACCCCGAGACCACCCTGTCCTGTATCCTCCGGGCAGGCAGCAGCGGAAATTCCCCCACCTGTTTTTTCACAAACGCCCAAACCTGCATGTACCTAAAAGTGTTCCCCGGGGGCAACCCAAATTTCTCCTCTAGCGCCCTCAGACTGGCGAAAGTCCCATCGATAAACAAATCCCCCATCCTTCTGATTCCCGCCCTGTGCCAGCCTAGGAAGCCACCGTCTATCCTAACTGCAACAAACGTGTGGTTGTTCCGTATCGAGGTCCAGACTGAGGCCCCTACCTCCCCCTATGCCGTCTCCACTGCCCCCAAATCCCCAGTGTCGCCGCCACCACCGGGGTCGTGGTATACCGTTTTGGCAGAAGCGGCAACGGTGCCGTCACCAGTGTCCACAGGCTAGTATCTGTACAAGACGCCGCTTCCAACATTTCCACGCTGCCCCTCTTCCTCCATTCCCCATTTCCGAATCATAGACACATTCGCTGCCCAGTAATAGCTGCACAGGTTCGGCAGCGCCAACCCGCCCCCCCTGACTGTGCTCCAAAAACATTCTCTTAACCTGTGGGGTCTTATTTGCCCACACAAATCCCATAATACTCCTATTTACCCACTTGAAAAAGGACTTGGGGATGAGAATGGGCAGGCACCGGAAGACGAACAAGAACCTAGGGAGGACCGTCATCTTTACGGACTGCCCCCTGCCCACCAGGGAGAGTGGCAACATGTCCCACCCCATCCTCCTCAATCTGACCCACCAGCCGCGCTAAGTTGAGCTTGTGCAAGACCCCCCAGCTCTTGGCCACCTGGATGCCCAAGTACCGAAAGCTCCTCTCCACCATCTTGAGCGGTAGCTCACCCAACCTCTCATCCTGGCCCCTCGCAAGCACCACAAAAAGCTTGCTTTTTCCCACGTTTAACTTGTATCCCGAGTAATCTCCAAAATCCCTAAGTACCCGCATGACCTCCGCCACCCCCTCCACCGGATCCGCAATATACAGAAGCAGGTCATCCGCATACAGCGAAACACGGTGCTCCTCCCCCCCCCGCCCGAACCAACCCCCTCCAGTTTCTGGACTCCCTCGACGCCATGGCCAGCGGCTCAATCGCCAGGGCAAACAGCAGGGGGGACAAGGGGCACCCCTGCCTCCTTCCACGATATAGTCTAAAGTACCCCGACTGCCGCCGGTTCGTCGAAACACTCGCTCCCGGGGCCTGATACAACAATTTGACCCACCCTATGAATTCCTTCCCAAACCCAAATCTGCCTAACACCTCCCACAGGTACTCCCACTCCCCCCGGTCAAACGCTTTCTCCGCATCCATTGCCGCTACCACTTCTGCGTCCCCACCCTCCGAGGGCATCATGATCACATTCAGAAGCCTCCGCGCATTCGTATTCAGCTGCCTGCCCCTCACAAACTCCGTCTGATCCTCATGAATCACTCCCGGGACACAGTCCTCAATCCTAGTGGCCAAGATCTTGGCCAACAGCTTGGCATCCACATTAAGGAGTGAAATCGGCCTATAGCAGCCACATTGCAGCGGGTCCTTATCACGCTTGAGGATAAGCGAGATCATAGCCTGCGACATTGTTGGGGGAAGGATTCCCTTTTCCTTAGCCTCGTTAAAAGTTCTCAACAGCAACGGCCCACCAGCTCTGAGAATTTCCTATAGAACTCTACGGGAAACCCATCTGGCCCTGGGGCCTTGCCCGCCTGCATACACCCCAACCCCTTAATTCATTCCTCCATCTCAATTGGGGCCCCCAATCCCTCTACCCGCCCTTCCTCCACCTTTGGGAACCTCAGTTGGTCCAGGAACTGCCTCATCCCCTTCCCTCCCTCCGGGGGTTCTGACTCGTATAACTTACCATAAATGTCCTTAAAGACCCCCTCTATCTCTAATTCCCCCAATCTCCCTAGCCGCCTCCCTCTTCCGCAGCTGATGCGCCAGCATCCTACTTGCCTTCTCCCCATACTCATACACTGCTCCCTGTACCTTCCTCAACTGGGCCTCAGCCTTCCACGTGGTTCACAAATCAAACTCCGTTTGAAGGCTCCGGCACTCCTTCAGCAGCCCCTTCTCAGGTGATTCCGCATACCTCCTATCCACCCTCAGTATCTCCCCCACCAATCTCTCCCTCTCCATCCTCTCCCTCTTTTCCCTGTGGGCCCTGATTGAGATTAACTCCCCCCTGACCACTGCCTTCAGCGCCTCCCAGACCACACTCACCGAAACCTCCCATTGTCATTGACCTCCACATATCTTTGGATGCACCCCCGGACCCGGCAGCAGTCCCACGTCCATTCGCCACAGCGGGTGTTGGCCTCTCTCCTCCCCCACCCCCAGCTCCACCCAGTGCGGGGCATGGTCCGAGATCGCAATGGCCGAGCACTCCGCCCCCTCCACTCTCGGAATTAGCGCCCTGCTTACCATGAAAAAACTATCCGCGAGTAAGTCTTGTGTACATGGGAGAAGAAGGAAAACTCCTTCGCCCCTGGCCTGGCAAATCTCCACGGATCCACTCCCTCCACCTGGTTCACTCCCCCTCAGGACCTTGGCCGCTGCCGGACGCTTACCCGACCTCGACCTAGACCGATCCAATGTCGGGTTCAGGACCGTATTAAAGTCCCCCCCCCCCATTACCAAACTACATGACTCGAATCCGGCTCAGCATCCGCTTCATGAACCCTGCATCGTCCCAGTTCGGAGCATATACTAGGGGCTGTTTAGCACAGGGCTAAATTGCCGGCTTTGAAAGCAGACCAAGGCAGGCCAGCAGCACGGTTCAATTCCCGTAACAGCCTCCCTGAACAGGCGCCGGAATGTGGCGACTAGGGGCTTTTCACAGTAACTTCATTTGAAGCCTACTTGTAACAATAAGCGATTTTCATTTCATTTCATTTCATTTTTCATTACACATTCACTTGCACCACCCGGGCCCCCTGCAGCCTGCCACTCACCATAACATAACGACTGCCCTTATGTGCCACAATACCCACCGCCTCAAATGCCACCCGCTTATTCACCAAGATTGCAACCCCCCTGTTCTTCGCATCCAGCTCTGAGTGCAAAACCTGTCCCACCCATCCCTTCCTCAGCCTGGTTTGATCCGCGATCTTCAGGTGTGTTTCCTGTAGCATGGCTACATCTGCCTTCAGCCCCTTTAAGTGCGAGAACACCTGGGCCCTCTTGACCGGCCCATTCAGGCCTCTCACGTTCCACGTAATCAGCCGGATTGGGGGGCTCCCCGCATCTCCCCCCTGCCAACTAGCCATCTCCTTTTTTAGGCCAGCCACGTGCCCGCGCCTCCCGCACCCTCCAGTCCCCCAGGCGGAGGCTCCCCGCCCCGACTCCCCCTCTTACCATCAATTCCCCCTCAGACAGCACAGCAGCAACCCAGTCCCGTCCCCCCAAATCCCCCCTCCCCCGGCCAAGCAACTGCTTAATGCCCCTGCCCCCCACATTGCACTCCCGTAAGTCAACTGACTCATGCTGACCCCGGCCGCACCCGCCTCTACCTCCAATCCCCCTGTGGATTCCCCATCCAAATCTCCAGCCTCCCCCCCCCACCTAAGTGGGGTATAGAAAGTTCCCCCCCCCCTACACCCCGTATGAACCAATGCAGACATCGAACACAGTACCGTCCCCCGCTTCAGGTACCGCCCCCACCATTTCGCGGGAAAAAACGCGCTCCCTGCCTGTGCCGACCCCACCCCTGTGACGCAGCTCCTCCCAACTGCAACCTCGCCGCAATCCCCGAGGGCTCCAGGCCACGGGGCCACAAAGACACAAGAAAACTCGGGGTAAATCCCACCCAAACACCGCCCCACCCCCTCACCAAGAACCCCCATAGCATACTGCAATCCATTAACTCGAGTCCAACTTCTCATTCTTGATGAAAGTCCACGCCTCATCTGGCGTATCAAAATAATGGTGTCGGTTCTGGTACGTGACCCACAGCCTCGCTGGCTGTAGCAGCCCGAACTTCACCCCCTTCCCGTGGAGGACCGTCTTGGCCCGATTGAATCCTGCCCGCTTCTTGGCCAGCCCTGCATTCCAGTCCTGGTAAATCCGGATCTCGGTGTTCTCCCACCTGCTGCTCCGCTCCTTCGCCCATCGCAGGACACTCTCCCTGTCGGTGAAGCGGTGGAACCTAACCACCATAGTCCTCGGCGGCTCGTTCGACCCTTGGCCTCCTGGCCAGGACTCTGTGCGCCCCATCCAGCTCCAGGGGCCTTGGGAAGGCCCCCGCGCCCATCAGCGGACTCAGCATCGTGGTTACATATGCCCCAGCATCCGACCTCTCCACGCCTTCAGGGAGACCCAGAATCCGCAGGTTCTGCCTCCTCGACCTATTCTCCAGGTCCTCCAGCTTCTCCTGCCATTTTTTGTGCAGCGCCTCGTGCGCTTCCACTCTGACCGCCAGGCCCAGAATCTCGTCCTCATTATCAGAGGCCTTCTGTTGCACCTCCTTGATCGCCGTCCCCTGCATCTTCTGGGTCTCCACCAACCTTTCAATCGAAGCCTTCATAGGAGCCAATACCTCCGCCTTCAAGTCAGTAAAGCAGCTTCTTAAAAACTCCTTCTGCTCCCGGTACCACTGGGCCCACATTGCCTGATCCCTCTTGTTTTTTCACGCCCGTTCTCCTCTCTTCTCTAAAGCCACTTTTTTGACCTCTCCAATCCTGGTCCACTCCATACACTGCTGGGGGACCCTCACTGTTTCCTTCCCACACCAGGAATCATCGTCCAAATGCCGCTGGAGCTCCTTAAAAGGGCCCAAAAGTCCGTTATCGGTGGGAGCTGCCGACCGTGTGACCTACCTAGGCATAGCCGAAACCGGAAGTTCTGCCTTGTCAACTTTCATTACCGACTGTCTGGTCAACACTTCCTCCTTATCAATTTTGAACTCTTCTAGGGACAGAGTTCCTCATCTGTATCCATGGCCGACATGGCATCCACCTCCTTGGTAAAGACAGACGCAAAGCATTCATTTAATACCGCAGCCATGTCCCTGGGCTCCATGTGTAAATTCTCTTTTTGGTCCCTAATCAGCCATTTACCATCTTTGACCACTTATGTATGCAGCAACGCCCATGTGGCCCATTGGGTTACCATAATCAATCTTCCCATGGGACTCGTAGAATGTGAGCTTCCCTGCTAGCGGGTGGAGGGCCGCCCAGCTGCGGCTCATAAATAACTTGCATAAAGGCCGGCCTGGATGTGGACCGGCATGTTGATAGTCCCGGCTGCGACTGATACTGTGTGTATTTGCTGCCACAGCAGTCGTTTCCTTTGACTGTGAATAAACCAGCGTTTACTCATCTACTCTTCCTCCTGAGTCTTTATACTGGCGATGAGGTAAAAGAAGCTATAATTCCGATTCGGACATCCCAGCCTCACTGTGTTAGACAAACCTTTGAAAAATGCCGCTCTTTGGGATGTTAGAGGCCTTCGACGCAGGTCTGGAAGATTGGGCCCAATACACTGAGTGAATTAGGTACTTTTTCCAGGCTAACGGCATCAGTGGAGAGGACCAACACAAGGTAATCCTCCTGACTGCCTGCGGGGCTCCAACCTTTGGCATAATTAAAAGCCTCACATACCCGACTGCCCCGGATTGAAAATCCTTTGATGAATTGGTCGAGTTGGTATCTAACCATTATGACCCAAAACCGTCCGTGATTATGCAATGGGGTTGGTCAGTTACGGATTTTCTAACTCGACTATGAAGACGGGCTGAGCATTGCAAGTTTGGTCCATCCCTTCCGGAGAAATTGAGGGACCGTTTGGTGTGCGGGATTAATAATATGGCCACACAGAGCAAGTTATTGGCAGAGCCTTCACTGGACTTGAAAACAGCCATCGAGCTGGCCCTATCCCATGAGAATGCTTAAAAGTGGGTTCAGGAACTCCAAGTTCCGTTGACCATAGTGAACATAGTGTTGGTCAACTCCATATAGGAATATAGCGCCCTCTCAGGACAGTAATCGCAGAGCTCCCCCAAAACAGGAACCAACTGTGCCATGCCACATCCGGACTCAATGGTCAAGGGCCATCACAGATCAACGTGATGCCTCCCCAGAGGACGATGGGGAGTACCGGTGCATTGCCAAACTTGCGGTCCACCAGAATTGGCAAAGAACGCACCGCCCTGAGCAAATGATAAGATCGCCTCCAGCCAGGTTCTTACACATGGCCCACCCTGGGAGGATGACTTGATGCAGCTGAGTTGCATCCCGGACCCTAAAGTGGCACCAATTCAGATCAAACTACAGCTAAATGGACATCCCTTCGTGATGCAGATAGACATGAGAAGAGCTGCTGTCTCCAACACGGTGAGCAGACCTTCCATTGGTTCGCACGGGAATCCTGCCATTACACCTGTGCAATACAAAGGCCAGATTGGCGACATATACTGGGGAACCCGCTGAACATTATTGGAACTACCGTGACCCCGGTGACCCACGGGCAGCAGAGAGTCCGGCTGCCATTAATAATGGTATAGGATTCAGGGCCCTGAATCTGTTGGGCCATGATTGGCTGCGAACGCTTCGCCTCGACTGGTAGAAGATTTTTCGCTGGGCACTTGCAACCTGTATGAGGTCCTCTTCACAGCGCCAGGGTCCCAGGTTCGATTCCTGGTTTGGGTCTCTATCTGTGCGTTGTCTGCACGTTCTCCCCATGTCTGCGTGGGTTTCGTCCGTGTGCTCGGGTTTCCTCCCACAAGTCCCGAAAGATGTGCTGTGAGGTAATGTGGATATTCTGAATTGTCCCTCTGTGTTCCCGAACAGGCGCTGGAATGTAGCGACTCGGGGCTTTTCACAGTAACTTCATTGCAGTGTTAATGTAAGCCTACTTGTGACAATAAAGATTATTATTATTATTATAAGTATCCGAACGTATTTAAGAAAGACCTGGATAAAATAAAGGGGGCTTAGTTGCAAATTTATGTCGACTCAGAGACTCTACCCAAATATTTCAGAGCATGACCAGGCCCCCATGCTTTGCTCACGAAGGTGGAGCTACAGCTCCAGTGCGATTTGCCGCACCAGTGGTCCTGGTGTCGAAGCCGGATAAATCAATCTAATCGCTTCTGTGGTGATTATAAGATGACCTTGAACAGGGCTTCCCGCTTGGACCCGTATCCCATGCCGTGTGTGGGGGATTTGTATGTGAAACTGACTGGGGGACATTCGTTTATGTCTATCTCGAGTTAGAGCTGGATACCGCATCTCAAAAGTATATGGCCATAAATACCCACAGGAGACTATACAAGTATACTCGACTCAGGGTCTCTTCCACTTGTGCAATATTCCAGAGAATGATGGAAGGCATCCTCCAGAAGCTACCCAAAGTGGCAGTGTACCTGGATGACATGCTCATTATGGAAGCCACTGATAAGGAGCATTTAGACCGTCTGGAAGAGGTCCTCAGACGATTCTCCTAAATCGGCATCCTCCTGAAGAGTGGAAAATGCATCTTTCCGTCAAAGGTAGTTATGTACCTGGGTTACTGTGCGGTCAAAGATGGCTTGCACGGGCAGATATAGAGGGAACAATACATGTTTTAATTGCGGCCGTGCAAAAGGTCCTATTGCATATGCTTCCAGAACCTTGAAATATGCCGAAAGCCGCTACACCCAAATAGAGAAAGAAGGCTTGGCCATGATATATGTGGTGAAAGCATTTCATCAATATGCCTCTGGGTGGCATTTTTTCATCAGCATGGACCATAAGCCATTATTGGGTCTTTTCAAGGAGGACAAGGGAATTCCCGCCTTAGCCTTGGCCCGGATGCAATGATGGGTCTTATTACTAGCGGTGTACAAATAAATAGGTTTCAGCATCGCCTGAGGGTGCAAATAACACAATCTAATGCCCTCAGTCACCTCACTGCCTGTAAGCCCCACCTTGCCACCAGTGAGGGATGAAGTTGTGGCGACACTGAGCTACATGGATAGTCTGTAACAGCTGCGCAGATTCGAACATGGACCTAGAGAGATTCCATATTTGCGAAACTTCGCCACATTGTTTTACATGGTGGATTACAGCCACAGTTGAGAAATTACGGCACTCGTTTAGTACCCATGGGATACCAAAGGTACTAGTAACATAATAAGACCCTGTTCACGAGCGAGGAGTTCTTTGTCCGTGACAACGGGATAAAGCGCATCCGGACTGCCCCGTACTACCTGTCCCTGAATGGCTTGGTACAGTGGGAGGTTCATGCAGATGCAGACTGTGGGCTCCCTGGAGACACGGCTGGAGAGGTTCTTTTTCCATTACAGGACCATGCCGGATGTCACAACAGGGGTAGCACCAGCACAGCTGTTAATGGGCCGGCACCTCCGAACACGCTTGAGTCTGACTTCCTCAAGCCTTTACGGAAAGGAATAGTCCAAACAGGATAGTCAGAAGGAATATCATGACCACTGGACGCCTTGGAGAAGTTTGCAACTGGGGGTGCAGCATATGTCCAGAATTTTGGAGATAATGCCCATTGGCTCCTGAGGATCATGCTGGAGAAAACAAGGCCCGTATCGTACAAGGTCAGACCCCGAGAGAAGGCCGTACGGAAGCATGTGGACTACCTCAAAGGCTGGGAGCCCTCCTCGGAGGAAGCTGCTCCAGGAACGTCGGTACCTCCATTCCTTTGTGACCACTATGCAGTCAAGGGGTGCAACCCGACGTGGTCCAATATCTGGACCGTCAGGATGATGATGACACAGCCTCATAGGTGGACACGGAAGCAACTACACCCACCGAGCAATTTGTTTGCACCCTTTTTGTTCCTGAGCTCCAGCCAAATTGATTCTGTCCTTGAACCCTCTGGGACATCCTGTTTCTCAAGCAATGTAATGCTGTCTTTAACCGATACTGCCACCCTCCTCCTTTTCTTCCTTTCCTATCTTTTCTGAACACCTTGTACCCAGGAATATTTAACACCCAGTCCTGCCCTTCCTTGAATCAGACCTCTGATATCGTCACAACATCATGGGCTGGATTCTCCGATCTCCGACCCGAAATCGCGTTCGGCGACGGGGCGGAGATTCCCCGATGGCGGCGAAATTCCTGGCCTCCATACATTGGCCGAGGCCCGCCTTGCGATGCTCCGCCCCCAACCGGCCAAGTTCCCGACGGTCTCTCATGGTCTCACCCGTTGGGATCTCAGCGCGACGGCTGCGTACTCTGTCCAGCACTGCCACAGTCGGGGGAGGGACGATTCGCGGGCAGGGGTGGACATATTCGGGGCTGGGGCACTGTGGTGGGACAGTCCGGGGTACGCAAGCCGGCCGAAGGGGGGACTATTTTGCAGGCGGGGTCCGGGAGCAGCATCCGCCATGAAGCACGGCGTGACCACTGCATGCCGCCACCGTGAGCATGCGCGGCCACGGACCCGGCAATTCTCCAGACGGTATTGGCAGCTAGAGCCGGATTCTCTACGCTGCCTCCCTGCTAGCCCCCAGCAAAACGGGGAATTGGTGGCCGTTTTGCGCCAGTTTCTCTGGCATAAAACGCCACCGTTTTCACGCCGGCGTGGGGACATAGTCTCCAAATCGGAGACTCCAGCCTCATATTTCCACAATGGAATCTGCGCTTGTAACTCACCAAACTTAATTACTATACTCGGTGCATTCACATACTTGTATAGTGACCCTGAATTGGAGGTTAAGGAAATACACACCAAGGGCAGGAGTCTCCGTCCCGTCGGCCACATTTTCCGGCATGGTCCTCCATTCCCGCAGCCGGGCAATGGGGTTTCCCACTGTGGCCACTCCTCGCCGTGGGCTGCCAGCAAAGCGGAGGATTCCGCCGACGGAGATTCCCACAGCAAATTTATATAATCAATTCTCCTAATTCAGCCCTTTAATTGCTGCAATAATTCTGGTGAAATCTTTTGCTGTCACCTCTCCAAGGATAATTAATATATTGTTCCTAAAGTACAGGGCTGAAACTGAATGCAGTTCATTATTTATGCAGATTCCTGGAATGTGACCTAAAGATGCCATCAAGAATTATCACAGATATTTCAACCTTCCAAAAGTAGGTTGACAGGAACTTTTTGGATTTTGGATCTAAGGATCATTCCCTGCAATCCTCATGATTGACCCGGTGAGGATTCCTCGTAGACTGAATGACAAGACATATTATGTATATTAATAACTTTGGAATATTGAAAGCACAGTTCCTCTGCCTATACAGATATGGTGCTGCCCTCCAATGTGTGAGATGAGAGACTTCAGTTATGTGGAAAAACTCAAGCAGTTGGGGTTGTTCTCTCTGCTGGAGAGAAGGTTGAGGGGGAGATTTAACAGAAGGCGGTATTCTGTGGCCGCGCCCGACCGGCGACTGGAACTTCCTGCCCAAGGTCAATGGACCTTTACCTGGTCCGCTTCCCACCCGTGGCAATCCTGTGGCAGGCGGGGCTGAAGAATCCAGCCCAGAGTGTTCAAAAATATTGCGGGTTTTGACAGAGTAAATAAGGAACATTTGTTTCCACTGGCAGTAGAGTCAATAATCAGGGGACACAGATTTAATATAATTGAAAAAGAACTGGGGAAGATGAGGGAAAAACATTACAATACCACCTGAAATGACACTGGAACAGATTCAATGATCATTTCAAAGATGGAATTGGAGACATACTGGAACAGAAAGGAAATACAGGGCTACGGTGAAAGAGTGGGACAGCTGGACCAAGTGGGTGGCTCTTTTAAACAGCCAACACAGGCATGATGGGCTGAATGGCTTCCTTTTATACATTTAAATATAATGTGTACACCTCCTGGTGTACGTTTCATGCAAATATCAAGGGTAGCAAGTGGCTGTCGAATCACTGTGAATGTAGAGCTTAGTGGAGTATATTACTGTCAGTGGGTGACCTCCTTGTCTTCAATGGTAGAAGGCTGCTGGTTAGGCCGTCGCCACCATATAAACGACACATAAATGATTAGTACTGCAGATGTAATAGATTTATAGCGACTACTCTTCAGAATAAATAGCAAGGGCTGTCATCTTGCACTAATTCTCAACATACATGGTTCCTTTAGTTTTTATCAGCGGCAGAGTTCTCTGAGCAGCCCAGCATTGTTGCTGATTTCAGACTGACTGGCGAATTCAGTGGGGGTGGCCAAATGTCAGCCCACAATGCACCACGGAGTGCTCCAACAAAGGTCAAAGGTATTACAGGGAATTGCAAAACTGATTCACATTTTCCCCTCAAATTTGGCTGTCAATCAATCCTATTCCTTGAAAAAGCTCCCCAGGACATCAATCGCACGGGATATTGAAATTGAATGGTTTAATGCATTTCTGAGAAGCTCAATGATCTGTTCTGACTACTTTGATCTGCCTGTCAACGTAGGAAATGAATACTTGTCCAGACAGCTGGAGGACGGAATAACATGAACGTTTCTGCACTCAGCAGATAATGCCTTTGGCATGCTAGACCATACTGTACATGTCCTGCAGCTTGGAGAGCCAGCTGCCTATGCCAGACTTTAACTCATGAGTGACTGCTACAAGTGAGAAAAAACAAAACACCTGCAGCTAAGCTGCTTTATTTCATTTCAGCCATCCTGACAACTATGGTATTTTTGGGAAGAGTCACATCCCGAAGGAAAGAGGCACAGGTTGCAGGTGGATGCTGCTACTTCACAAACCTCCTAAGGAGGTTCACTTTACAAAACCATAAAGGGTTAGAGAGTGGCAGATGCAGTTGAATGCAGGGAAATGCGAAGCAGTTCATCTGGGGTAAAGCTGATGAAAAATGCAGTGAAAGGGATTACAGCTTCACCACTTACACTGCCCGGGTTTATCACGTACAGATATCTACACCAGACAAACGGTGCTGACCATTACTCCAGACAACACTTTCAAAGAGGCTGCTTATAACATATTTACGCACTGAGTATTTTGGGCAAGTACTTAACCTGTATATACCGATTTATAAAGCTCTTCTCTCTGATGTTCCCTGCACATTTAGAGTAGTGAGATAGATTAATGCCATCCTCTTTCCTTTCTTAATATTCCAGAATCTGACTTCAGGCTATGGTGCCTCACTGGGCCAGATTCAGGTAACTTGAATATCTGCACCAGATGGGCCTGTGGTCACTGCGGGGTTCAAATGGAGGACTTTGGTTAGACATTACTTGTTCTTTAGACTGACATGTATTTAGACAATCAATGCTGCTGGAGAATTCAACAGGAGACAGCATTTTCAGAGTGGGTCCTTCATTGCTCTGATAGATAATGCAAATGTTCTTTTTTTTTTAAATAATATTTTATTGGGGCATTTGAAAACATAAACAATGACATCAACATGGTAAAATAAACATTTCTCCCCCCCAGCCCAATCTTCACGCACCTCAACCATACAACAACTATCCATCCCCCCCCCTTTGGAATACTGCATCTGCTGACATTTTAATTTTCCCCGAGAAAGTCGACGAACGGCTGCCCCCTCCGGGTGAACCCTAACATTGACTCGCTTAAGGCGAACTTTATTTTCTCGAGACTGAGAAACCCAGCCATGTCACTAACCCAGGTCTCTACATTCGGGGGCCTCGAGTCTCTCCACGTTAACAAGATCTGTCTCCGGGCTACCAGGGAGGCAAAGGCCAAGACGTCAGCCTCTTTCGCCCCCCTGAACTCCCGGCTCTTCCGACACTCCAAAGATCGCTACCTCCGGACTCGACACCACCCGTGTGTTTAGCACCGTGGACATTGCCTTAGAAAAATCCTGCCAAAACCCTCTCATCTTCGGGCATGCTCAAAACATGTGGACATGATTTGCTGGGCTTCCCACACACCTCGCACAACTATCTTCTACCCCGAAAAACCTGCTCATCCTAGCCGCTGTCATGTGTGCCCGGTGGACTACGACTCCTCCCTGTGCTGGATTTTGACCAGTCCAATTCCGTATCAATGACTGTATTGAAGTCCCCTCCCATGATCAGGTTATGTGACTCTAAGGTTATGTGACACCCGCCTCGTAAATTCCACGTCGTCCCAATTCGGAGCATATATGTTCACAAGTACCACTCGCACCCCCTCCAGCTTCCCACTCACCATTATGTACCTACCCCCCTTGTCTGACACGATTCTCCCTGCCTCGAATGCCACTCGTTTGCTGCTCAAGATCGCTACCCCCTGGTCTTTGAGTCCAGTCCTGAGTGGAACACTTGGCTGACCCAACCCTTCCTCAATCTCGTCTGGTCTGTAACCTTTAGGTGTGTCTCTTGTCGCATTGCCACATCCGCCTTCAGCTCCCTCAAATGCGCGAATACGTGAGCCCTCTTGACCGGCCCATTCAGTCCTTTCACGTTCCATGTGATCAGCCTGGACGGGGGGCTTCCAACCGCCCCCCCCCCCCCCCCCCCCCCCCCCCCCCCCGACTAGCCATCACCCTTTTTAGGTCAGCCTCGAGCTCGCGCCCTCCATTTCCTCGAGTCCCCACTCGGGCAGTCGCCGTTCCTGACCTCCCATTTGTCCCCTAGTAACAGTTCCTCCCCTGTCAGCAAAGCAGCTCCCCCCCCCCCCCATCCTCCCCCCTTAGCAACAACACTAGAAACCCAATCCCCCAAGTCAAGCTCCAGCTTAACACCTGCTCACCCCCACTGCGCTTCCGAGAGTCAGCTGACCCATGCTGAACTGGTAGCTCCCGCCCCTGGCACCAAGCAGTCTGTCTCCCTATTGTTCTCTCCCCTCTCCCCCGCGACATGAATAAACATTTTAAAAGCATCACATTCCCCAGTAAACAAACATCAGAAAAAACAGTGAAGAAACAGTCACTTTAGAAAAATAATCACCCAAAAAGCAGAACCAAATTCAAAGCCCACCCCCCCTCTAACCAGCTCCCTGGAAGACAAAGCAACCTTTAACCATCCACACAGCCCATTATTTCACATAGCGCTACTTAAATTTATACAATCCAGCACAACAAATCGCCGCCACAGTACTTCTCCAAGGCTTCAGAGTCTTTTAATTCGCGCCCAGCTTCATTTCTTTAATAAAGGTCCATACTTCGTCTGGTGTTTCAAAGTAGAAGTCCCATCCCTCATGTGTGACCCACAGACGGGCTGGGTACAGCATCCCGAACTTCACCCCCTTCTTAAAGAGGGTCGTTTTTGCCCGATTGAACCCAGCTCGCCTCTTGGCCAAATCCGCTCCCAGGTCCTGATAGACTCACAGTTCTCCCACTTGCTGCTCCGTTCTTTCTTGGCCCACCGCAAAACGTGTTCCTTGTCCATGAAACGGTGAAAACGTACCACCATGGCCCTCAGCGGCTCGTTCGCTTGGGGCTTCCTCGTGAGGGCTCTGTGCGCTCTGTCCAATTCCAGGGGCCGAGGGAAAGCCCCAGCCCCCATCAACTTCTCCAACATGTCCGTCACATAGGCCCTCGCATCCGGTCCCTCACTTCCTTCAGGGAGGCCGAGAATTCTGAGATTCTGCCTCCTGGACCTATTCTCCAGGTCCTCCAGCTTCTCCTGCATTCTTTTCTGGCGGTCGTTCATCATCCCCACCTTGTTTTCCAGCACGGTTATATACTCCTCATGCTCGGACAACTTCCACCTCCTGGATCACTCTCCCATGGGTTTTGATTCTGAACCACTTGATCAATCAAAGCCTTAATCGGGTGCAGCTTGTCCTTCTACAGCTTGGTGAAGCAATCCTCGAAAAACTTCACCAGCAGCTCTGTCGACCTCTGTGCCGTCTCCCCGCGGCCCTGCTGCCCCGCCATGCTGTCCTGTGTTACCAGATCTGCTTGCGTCTCCCTTATAGGACTTTGTCTTCTCACACGGCCACTTCTGGTCCAATTCTCCATATACCTGAGGGGGATTTCTCCTTACTGTCTCACTCTCCACTGATTTATCCCATAAAATCCAAGAAAAACCAGGGGAAAAAGGTCCAAAGGTCCGTTACAGGCGGGAGCTATCAAATGTGCGCCCTACTCCTCCATGGCCGCCACCGGAAGTGTCGATAATGCAAATTTCCAACCCTTGGGCCAGGATTCTCCACTGTGAGTCTGCCCTGCAGTGGGATTCTCTGCTCCTGCCGCTTGTCAATTGAAACCAGCCCAGCCCATGAGATCAAGGCACATAGGGAGATTGTACAACAGTAAACAAAGACTTAATGAAAGAGGCAGGCAATAAGGAGCATATCAATGAAGGACAAAGAAGAGGGGCTGAGACGTTGAAGGAGAAAATTCCATGGGCGGAGAATGGGTTCCGACGGAAAAATCATGGCGGGCCCCAATTTAACACCAAATCGCAATTCTCCGTCGCCTCGACAGCGGCGTCAATGTGGTCCGGAATGAACATACAGTAGACACCATTTGCATGTCATTAGCAGGCCTGACCTGGTATTCTCCGGGGCCTCCGTGATCCTCCACCTACAATGGGCTGAGTTACCGATGGCGCAGTTCCATTGTGCTTTTAAAAATCGTGGAACCGGCATGGTGGCTGCTGAGGGAGAGAGAGGGTGTACAGAAAGTGTCCAATATCACCATAGTTTGCTGGCAGTTCTGCCACTGGCCTTGGGGCTTCTGCCAGGGCCGGGGGGAGTAGCGAGGGGTGGCCAGGAGGTGGGCTGTGGGATCGGGGTGGACGGACTCGGAAAACCATTGCCGCAGCCGGCAAGGCAGCCATGAACATGCTGCTATCAGCCCGCTGTGAACTTTGGGCCATGGGTCATTTGGGGTCCCGCCAGGGCACCCCCTTGGTGGCCTCTGGCCCCTGCCGACCCATCAGCTGTAAGGGCAGCGCTCCAGCACAACCAGTGCCATCTTGTTGGCTGGGATGAGTGTGTGTGGGGATTGACTTGTTCCATGTATCTGTGCTACTCTACGTCCAGAAGCTGTAGCTGTGCTGGCCCCTCCACACAGCCCAACCTCAATGCAACCAAATCCTGGCCAGCCACTGGCGCTCAAGGTACAGTTGGAAATCCTTGACTTCCAACGTGTTTAATCCACAGTTACATTTATTGATTAATAAGGGGATCAGGGGTTATGGGGAGAAGGCAGGAGAATGGGGATGAGAAAATATCAGCCATGATTGAATGGCGGAGCAGACTCGATGGGCCAAGTGGCCTAATTCTGCTTCTATGTCTTATGGTCTTATGTACGTGCCAGATACATGTAGCACTCACCACAACAGCAACAAAAGCATCAGCAATCTGTGAAATGGTTTCTTCAACGGCGTCATCAATTGGTCCATTTGGATCAATGTCAAGCACCAGGTCCCACAGCATCTTCTTGCTTCAAGGCAGATTGCCTTCTGGACCCATACGTCTCCATGAGCCCGGTGTTTCAGGACCCAGGTGTCTTAGAAAAAATTGCTCTTCTTCTCGGCTAGAGAAAAAGAAGGAAACAGCAACAGCAGCCTCCAGGCATTTGCAGCCACCAGCAGGAGCAAGCAGCAAACACAATCTGCAGCTGTGAAGTGCTCTCACAGCTAACAAGGCTAAATCCTCATTTGAAATAGTCTTCAGCTGTGAAGGTAGAACCTGCTCACGGTCAAAGGGGGTGTAATTGAATTTCAGGATAGAAGCTGCAGCTGGATTCTGTCCTGGAAGAGTTTCTTAGGACAGACAGGCTGAAACTGTGGTTGCTCCTGAGTCTGCACAATATTTAAAGATGGATTGAAGGCCTTGCAGACATAAAGCCCCTCACTGCACGCCCCCCCCCCCCCCCCCCCCCCCCCCAACCACCACCAGCCCAGAGCCGACACCCGACCTGGAACGCTTCAGCCATCGGCCAAGCCAATTCTCTCTGAGGTGTCCGCCATGCCCCTCAAATTTTGCCCCATGGACCTTAAACCTATGCCCCCTGGTAACTGATTCCTCCAGCCTGGGCAAGAGTCCCTGCCCATCCACTCTGCCCATGCCCTTCATAATCTTGTAGACCTCTATCAGGTCACCCCTCATCCTCCGCCTTTCTAATGCAAACAGTCCAAGTCTATTCAGCCTCTCCGCAAAGCTATCACCCTCCAGACCAAGCAACATCCTGGTAAACCTCCTCTGCACCCTCTCCAAAGTCTCCACATCCTTTTGGTAGTGTGGCAACCAGAATTGTGCGCAATATTCCAAGTGCGGCCTTACCAAGGGTCTATACACCTGTAGCATGACTTGCCAGTTTTTATACTCGATGCCCTGACCAATGAAGGCAAGCATTCCGGAGGCTTTCTTGACTACCTTGTCCACTTGTGTTGTCGCTTTCAAAGATGTGTGGAGCTACACGCCCAGAACTCTCTGACTTTCTATATTCCTAAGAGTTTTGCCATTTACGGTATATTTCCCCTCCACGTATTCGACTTCAATCTCGCTAATGAGTATACAAATTAGATTTAATGAGATTCTCGTCATTTTTGGCTGAAATCTGGAACTCGCCACCAGGAGCAGGCTGGCTGAATCGCAAAATGCCCACTGCGAATCTCAATTTTGTCCTGTCCCACTATTCACTTGCCATGTCCTGTTCTGTGCCAGGCAGAACGCGGTCACTGAATGGCATCCCTTGTATCAATAATCATGACCATGCAATTATCATCGATTGTTCTAAAATCCCATCTGGTTTACTGATGTCCTTTAGGGAAGGAAATCTGCCATCTTTACCTGGTCTGGCTCACGTGAAACTCCAGATCCACAGCAATGTGGTTGACTCTTAACCGTCCTCTGAAATGGCCGAGCAAGCCACTCAGTTCAAGGACAATCCGGAATAGGCAACAAATGTTGGTCTTGACACAGACACCCACATCCCATGAAAGGATAATTTAGAAACAAACCGATTATTTAGTCATTCTCACATTGATCTTTGTGGGAGCTTGATGTGCATAGATTAGCTGCCATGTTTCCTGCATTATCATAGATTATCATAGAATTTACAGTGCAGAAGGAGGCCATTCGGCCCATCGAGTCTGCACCGGCCCTTGGAAAGAGCACCCTACCCAAGGTCAACACCTCCACCCTATCCCCATAACCCAGTAACCCCACACAACACGAAGGGCAATTTTGGACACTAAGGGCAATTTATCGTGGCCAATCAACCTAACCTGCACATCTTTGGACTGTGGGAGGAAACCGGAGCACCCGGAGGAAACCCACGCACACACGGGGAGGATGTGCAGACTCTGCACAGACAGTGACCCAAGCCGGAATCGAACCTGGGACCCTGGAGCTGTGAAGCAATTGTGCTATCCACAATGCTACCGTGCTGCCCAATTATGACAGTAATTGCACTTCTAAAGTATTTTGTTGGATGTAAAGTGTTCCTGTGGTCATGAAAGGTGCTTTATAAGTGTAAATGTTTATTTTCTTTCCATTCCTGGGCCTGGAATCTCCGCAGCCCCCGTGCACGGAGAGTGGGGCGGGGGGGGAATCAACTTTCCCGATTAAATCGGGCCCGGAGCCGGTCCAGCGATTCTCCGGGTCCCGAATATCCGCGCGTTCGCGAATTACTCCGCGCGGCTGGGGGGACCATTGCCAGAGGCCCAGCGATACTCCGCTCCAAACCAGCCGAGTTCCCGACAGCGTGGAACTAACATGGTATGGCCGGTCGGGATGCTCAGCGGACTCAGTCCGCGGCCGCCCTGGTGGGGGGGCGGGGTGATTGGGCACCAGGGGGGGGCCTTATGGGCGGCCGGGGGAGATATCGGGCCAGACGGATCCTTAGGCGTGCGGCTGATCGAGGGGGACCTACATCTTCCAGATGAAATGAAATGAAATGAAACTGAAATGAAAATCGCTTATTGTCACAAGTAGGCTTCAATGAAGTTACTGTGAAAAGCCCCTAGTCGCCACATTCCGGCGCCTGTTCAGGAGGCTAAGTGCTGGGGCTCGTATCCGCAGCCAAAGCTGTGTGAAGCACTCCTGGTCCCTGCTAGCCCCCTGCAGGTAAGTGAATCGGCTTGTATTGTTTTCAGGAAACTCGGGAGTGCAATGCCAGCATTTGATCGCCGGCGTGGGGACATAGCCCCATTTTGGGAGAATCCAGCCCCATACCTTTAAAAACATTCTCAAAAGACTTTCAGACACCTCTGTCAACTTTCCAGGCCTCATTTATGCCTTTTTATCCTTTCATCTCTCATGTATTTTTTCCATCCTATGTAAAGCACCTTTGGACATTCTCCACATTGATGGTTACCTACTTCAATGTTGGTGTGAGGATTTGAAATGAGTACACCAGCTAGTTTATTGCAGTGTTGTAGTCATTTGCGACCTGATCTAATATAATGCACATGGAGTGGAGGAGTGACTCATGGGATAAGGGGGTGGGTAGATGAGACAAATCTTTGCAGTAATAAGCTCGAACGCCTGCCTGAAGCAAATACTTGTACTTACATAGACTTTGCTTGAGGGGAATACATCTCAGAGGCAACATGAGTGGCAAAGTGCCCATTTTATAATGATCATGAACTGAGCGTGAAACACATCTGACATACAGCAAGAGATTCCGATTCAGTAACCACTGGGAAGCTGCTGAACTTGGTGGGCATTCTCACAACAACAGAACCACACAAGAAAGTTCCTTTGTGTCGATGGCACCACAAAAGCAATTTTCAGAAAAAGCTACTTGTCACATTTCAATGGATTTCATGAATGTTTCCAATGGTTTTACTGGTAACAGGCTACAGTCTCAAATAGTGAGCCACCTCCTTCTCTAGCTGCAACAGGATAAAGTTCCATACATACATGCCAAGCTGGTAGAAGCTGACCAATCACACCAAAAAGGTTGACCCAAGCCCAGAAGCGGACCACAACAACAATTTGCAATTCCATAGTGGGTTTAATGCACTAAGACATTCCAAGTGGCTTCATAGGAGTGCGGTCAAACAAGTGCTTACAAGACACCCCCCAAGTGACATTAGCCCTGATGTTTGGGCTAATAGGTAGGTTTTAAGTTGTGCCTTTTAGAAGGAAAGTAAGGTAGAGAGGCAGAGAGATTTAGTGAGGGAGGGAGTTCCAGAGCTTTGAACCTTGGCAGCTGAAGATATAATCACCAATGGTTAAGTGAAATGAAGAGCATGCAAATGAAAGAGCATGGAGGATGAACAGTTAGAGGAGGTTGTAGAGATACTGATGGGATAAGTCAAGTGCAACCCTGATTAGGAACCCATCACCTGAAAGCAAGCAGTCACACAGGGTTTGCAAGTTTAGTTATCAGCAACCTCACATTTCCTTCACTCATATTGGTCGGAAACTAACCTAAACAGATAAAAGTCTGAAGAGGAAACCTAAATGCAGAATGCCTTATTCCCCTGTGAGATACCCTCAATTACAACTCGAGAGAGATGATTGGTAATACAAAGGCTTTAATTAGCAGAGAACCAGACAGCTACCGAGAAGTGTGCTCACTGCACACTGCCCACTGAACATTACCTTATATATGGCTCCCTGACGGGGTGGAGCCGGAGGCGGAGTCCCCCAGGGTTCCAAACCCGGTTTTAAAGAGATCATTACATTAAAGGTGCAGTAATCAATCATCACATTCACCCCCTATTTTAAAAGAAAACACAGTCCGTCGGGGGTGAAGTGGAATTACATGTCCAGTCTTTTGGGTGGTCTGATTGTCCGTGTTGACCACCTCAGCTCCGGCGGTGGTGTGGCGGACACGGTCGTCTTCAGTGGGGGTATATCCGGGAGCACGTTCATCTGAGATTTTGCCCGTGTTGGAGCAGGGGGGGTATCCGGGGTGACTAGGGTGATTGGTGCCGGCGCAGGTGGGGGGGGGACGCTAGAGGGGGGCGCTGTCGGTATCGGCAGACGTGCGGAGGGGGGGGGAGCCTTGATAGAGGGGGGGGCGTCAGTGGGAGAGCCAGCGGGTGCCAGGTCTCGCAGGGAAACTTTGTCTTGCCTTCTGTCGAGGTGCTTGACGTAGGCGTATTGAGGGTTCGCATGCAGCAGCTGGACCCTCTCGACTAGAGGGTCCGTCTCATGGCTCCTTGCATGTTTCCGGAGTAGGACTGGGCCCAGAATCGTCAGCCAACGTAGAAGCAAGACCCCAGAGGTGGACCTCCTGGGGAAGACAAACAAGCGATTGTGAAGGGTCTCGTTCGTGGCCGTGCAGAGGAGCGACCTAATGGAATGTAGGGCATCGGGTAGGACCTCCTGCCAGCGGGTGGTTGGGAGACCTCTTGACCGTAGGGCTAGAAGGACAGCCTTCCAAACTGTCTCATTCTCCCTCTCCACCTGCCCGTTTCCCCGCGGGTTATAGCTGGTCGTTCTGCTCGAGGCGATGCCCTTGTTGAGCAGATACTGACGCAGCTCATCGCTCATGGACAATGTACCCCGGTCGCTGTGGATATAGGCGTGGAAACCGAACAGGGTGAAGATGCTGTGCAGTGCCTTGATTACGGTGGCTGAGGTCATATCGGGGCAGGGGACAGCGAATGGGGAGCGGGAGAATTCGTCGATGACAGTGAGGAAATAGATGTTGTGGTTGGTGGACGGGAGGGGCCCTTTGACGTCCACGCTTAGTCGCTCAAAGGGCCCAGAGGCTTTCACCAGGCGAGCCTTGTCTGGTTGGTACAAGTGCGGTTTGCACTCCGCACAAATCTGGCAAGTCTTGGTCATGGCCTTGACCTCCTTGGTGGAGTAAGGTAGATTGCGGGACTTGATGAAATGAGCAAGCCGGGTGACCCCCGGGTGACAGAGGTCATCGTGGATGGCCCGCAGAGGTCATTGTGGATGGCCCGCAGATGGTCTTTCTGCGTGTTGGCGCACGTGCCGCAGGGCAGGGCATCTGGGGACTCATTGAGCTTCCCCGGACGATATGTAATATCGTACGCATAGGTGGAGAGTCCGATCAAAATTTTGTCATTTTTTATTTTGCCCCGTTGTGCGTTATCAAACATGAAAAGGCTACCGACCATTGGTCGGTGATGAGGGCGAACCTCCAGCGCCGCACAGCCTCCACAATGGCCTGTGCCTCCTTCTCGACTGCAGAGTGCCGAATTTCCGAGGCGGTGAGGGTTCGGGAGAAAAAGGCTACTGGTCTACCTGCCTGGTTGAGGGTAGCAGCCAGGGCGACGTCTGATGCATCGCTTTCTACCTGGAAGGGGATGGTTTCATCCAACACGTGCATGGCGGCCTTGATGATATCAGCCTTGATACGACTGAAGGCCGACCGGGCCTCTGCCGTCAGGGAAAAAACCGTGGTCTTAGTGAGTGATCGGGATTTGTCTGCATATCTGAGGACCCACTGGGCATAATAGGAAAAGAGCCCCAAGCACCTTTTGAGTGCCTTGAGGCTACGAGGATGCGGTCGGGGTCTGGGCCTTGGACCCCGTTATACACGACATAGCCGAGGATGGCTAGTCGGGTTGTGTGGAAAACGCATTTCTCTTTGTTGTAGGTCAGATTGAGGGCCCGAGCGGTCTGGAGGAACCTTTTCAGGTTTGCGTCATAGTCCTGCTGGTCATGGCCGCAGATGGTGACATTGTCCAAGTACGGGTATGTAGCCCGTAAGCGGTACTGGTCCATCATTTGGTCCATCGCCCTTTGAAAAACGGAGACCCCATTTGTGACGCCAAAAGGGACCCCGAGGAAGTGGAAGAGCCGGCCGGCTGCTTCGAAGGCCAAGTAGGGGCGGTCCTCCGGGTGGATAGGGAGCTGATGATAGGCGGATTTTAGGTCAACCGTGGAGAATACCCGGTACTGGGCGATCTGGTTAACCATTTCTGCTATGCGGGGAAGGGGGTGCGCATCGAGTTGCGTAAAACGGTTTATGGTCTGACTGTAGTCCACCACCATTTGTTTCTTTTACCCAGACCGGACTACCAATGCTTGTGCTCTCCAGGGGCTGTTGCTAGCCTCTATGATTCCTTCTTTCAGTAACCGCTGAACCTCTGACTTGATACTGTACCGCCGACTCCTGGTGGCGACGGGCTTACAGTCGGGAGTGAGTGTTGCCAGGCTGCATACTGTGAGTGGGGGCAGGGGTCCGCCGAACTTCAGTGTCAGGCTTCGGTGGCTGCACTGAAACTCTAGACCGAGCAGCAGGGGGGCGCAGAGGTGAGGGAGGATATAAAATTTGCAACGGGAGTATTCGGCGCCCTGGATCGCGAGGTTCGCGACACGTGATTTGGACTGAGTGGGACCCGGACGCGAGGGCGATAGTTTGTGAGGCGGGATAGGTGCGCAAGGAGCAGCGCCTTACCATTTCTGGGTGAATAAAGCTCTCCATGCTCCCGGAGTCAAAAAGGCAGGGGGTGTCGCGCCCGTTGATTTGGACCTGCACCATGGAGTTCCGTAGATGCTTTGGCCGTGATTGATCGAGAGTGATCGCTCCCAGTTGCGGGTAGTCGGGGTCCTCAGTTGAGTCGGATTCACAAAATGGCTGCCCAGAGTCACAAAATGGCTGCCGCCGTCAGTTGCACGTGTCGGATTTTGAAGATAGCCGCCGCCAAATGGCCACCCCCATGACTCACACGAGGCCGATGACGAGGCAGAGAACCAGACAGCTGCCGAGAAGTGTGCTCACTGCACACTGCCCACTGAACATTACCTTAGGCGTGATTCTCCGCTCCCGCGCCGGTTTGCCGCGCCATTTTTCCCCGCGACGCCGGTCCGACGCCCTCCCGCAATGCACCCAAGCAGCGGGAATGGCCCCGTCGAGTTCTGCGCAGCGCAGGCCGGAGAATCGCCTTGGACACCCAAAATGGCGATACTCCACTACACCAGCTATTCTCCTGCCTGGATGGGCCAAGTGGCCTGCCCAAAAAGACGGCTTCCTGCCGGCGCCATCCACACCTGGTCGCCGTCGGCAAGAACAGCACGGGAACGCTGGGGGGGCGGCCTGTCGGGGGGGTGAGGGGGGTTCTTTCACCGGGGTTGCACTCAAAAGGGGTCTGGCCCGCGATTGGTTCCCACCGATCGGCGGGTCGGCCTCTCTGAAGGATGATCTCCTTTCCTCCGCGCTCTGCAAGATCCATCCGACATCTTCTTGCGGGGCGGCCTCGGGGAGGACGGCAACCATGCATGCGCGGGTTGCCGCCGACCAAGCCGCGCATGCACGGGTGACGCCAGTTAGGTGGCGGATGACGTGGCGCCGCTTTTATGCGGCGCCAATGCCCGGCGCGCGCTGACGACGCTGCTTTAGCGACTCGCCCCCTGACTTTCTCACGGCCCCGGTCCTAGCCCATTTTCGGGCCCTGAATCGGTCGCAATCGGGGCAATTTCATAGAATTTACAGGGCAGAAGGAGGCCATTCGGCCCAGCGAGTCTGCAGCGGCTCTTGGAAAGAGCACCCTACCCAAGGTCAACACCTCCACCCTATCCCCATAACCCAGTAACCCCACCCAACACTGAGGGCAATTTTGAATACTAAGGGCAATTTATCACGGCCAATCCACCTAACCTGCACATCTTTGGACTGTGGGAGGAAACCGGAGCACCCGGAGGAAACCCACGCACACACGGGGAGGATGTGCTGACTCCGCACAGACAGTGGCCCAAGCTGGAATCGAACCTGGGACCCTGGAGCTGTGAAGCAATTGTGCTATCCACAATGCTACCGTGCTGCCCCGACGTTTCACGCCGTCGTGAACCTCGAAGGCGTTCACGACGGCGTGGGCACTTTGTCGCGGGAGCGGAGAATCGCGCCCCTTATATATGGCTCCCTGAGGGGGTGGAGCCGGAGGCGGAGTCCCCCAGGGTTCCAAACCCGGTCTTAAAGGGATCATTATATTAAAGTTGCAGTAATCAATCATCACACCCTGTTAAAAAATATGCACTCAGAAAAGTTTTAAACATTGGCTGTTGACTTCAATAGATAGGAACATGAGGTGATGTTTAATACCTATGGCAGATTTGTTATCATCCATTGTGACCTGTCACTCAAGGCCAATTTCACCCCTTTTGCGTTTAACAACTGATATATTTTTGATCTAAAAATGCAAAAAGCAAGCTGCAGACCAACTGTCAACCAAAATTACCTTAACAACCGCTTCTCACATCTGACCCTACTTTCTGATCATTTAGGGCACAGGAAAACTCTCCTTCCAATTACTCAGTTGGTAGATGGCTTCTATCCCATTCAGCTCTGTATTTTGTGCTGAAACACTGGAGCTGAATTAACACTGGAGACACTGAGAAAAAGTGTAATTGTCATTTTTACCGTTTCTCCAACATTTCCATAGATCTTCCCACCTGCTGAACGATGAATTATCAGGTACTCCTCACACCCCAACCTCCAATGTCCCACTCGGTTTATTACCCACAGATTCTGCCTGGCTGCCTGAGTATTGCCAGCATTCTCTGTTTTTATTACAAGCATTCGTGTTCCATGTTCCGGTGAAATGTAACACTTATTCCACATAAAGTCTTCCTGCTCCTTTGCTGTCGCTGGTACTTGGGTGCTCCTCATTCATCAATGCCCCCTGGTCTAACTCTCCATCTTCTTCCTTCCTTCCCCCAAGAGAGTTAGTGACTGATACTCATGGCAATGAGTGCCAAAGTGTGATGTAAAATGGACGAGTCCATTGTCATATTCCAGAAAGAAAATCAACAAAGGGTAGAAGTGGAGCAATCTTTACACACATTTTTCTTTATTTACAGAGAGCATACACCTCCTAAACCACCAACCATAGTTGTGGTGATCTCTATGTATACATGTACACAAGGGGTTAATGTGTCACGAGTAGCACCACATGATCACTAGAGGGCCGGACCAACAGGGGTATAAAAGGCAGCCACATTGGGTCTCTCGCTCTCTCTTGGGTGCACTGTGATCATAGCAACAGCAGACTAGTTTAGTTGGCCAGTGGAGTTACATATAGTTACCATAGTGTCATGTGAGGGTACCTTTAAGACATGGATGTTTAAGCAATGTACCTTTAAGAAAACAGTGATGTCATAGAGTGGGTGGAGCTCAGCTCAGTTCAGTCATTTTTGCAGTTGAGTTTTGCAGGTTTTTAGTTTCAGTTTTGAAAAGAGCTGGGCGTGTGTCTGTGTTTTGCAGTGAACTGGATGTCTGCCATAAAGGACAATCTCGGGATCTATTTAAATATGTCCAAGCATTGCCAAGGTTTGACGAGAAGGAAGTGGAAGCCTTTTTCATTTCATTTGAGAAGGTAGCTAAACAAATGAAATGGCCACAGGACTCTGGTGTACTCTCAGATTCCTCTTCCGTATATGCTTTCTGATATATCCGTTTTATTTCTACATCTTTCTGTTGTAACTCCGCCAATTTTCCTGAACTAAAAATATCCACCTCATCCTCCACCTGTTCTTGTTCTTTTTCAACCATCTGATCAAAAATCGTTTCTGATAATTGCACTTCAACTTCTCTCACCCTGAATTCCACATATCACCACCTTTTCTGGCAACATTCTTCCCAAACTACATAATACCTCATTTCTTACCATTAAAGATTGACTAGCCCCTGTATCTCTTAAAATTGTGACTTCTTTACCTGCTCCTCCTGATACACATGAGTAAACTTTACCCACACAAGTAAATTCTTCAAAGACATCTGGCACCTTCTTAGCAATTACTTCTTGAACAGGCTGTACAATCGTTTGCACCTCCTTCGCTTCCTTGGGCTTTCCTTTACCACTTTAACAAACCCCACTGTCTTATCCTGTTTTACCACATCAGCTTTCCCAGTGCTTTTCTTCAACCACCAACACTGACTTTACATGGCCTCGTTTATTACAGTGAAAACATCTGAAACTTTTCATTTCTTTTCCACCCCCTGGATTTTTTTTAAAATGTGAGGTACACTCTCTTTATTGTCTCCCATCAGATCACCTTTACCTTTACCACTTGAGTATTTCTCATGTCCCCAGTTTCTATCCCTCACCGGCTGAAACTGATGTCGGAAACCAATCTTTGATTTATGAACTAATTCATAATCATCTGCCATTTCCGCTGCTAATCTCGCAGTTTTAACCTTCTGTTCTTCCACATGAGTTCTCACTACATCAGGAATTGAATTTTTAAACTCCTCCAAAAGTAAATTTCTCTGAGAGCTTCATACGTTTGGTCTATTTTCAAAGCCCTTATCCATCGATCAAAATTACCAGGTCTATAGTTGCCGGGGTTGTCTCTGCTCCCCTTTTTGAACAAAGGGACCACATTTGCTGTCCTCCAGTCCTCTGGCACTATTCCTGTAGCCAATGATGACATAAAAATCAAAGCCAAAGGTCCAGCAATCTCTTCAGGACATGTGGGTATTACTGATTCAAACAAAGCTGATAGGTAGGGCTAGTGAAGTGTTTGCATCACTACCGGAGGAGGTGTCTGGGACGTATGAGTGATTTGCAGACGATACTAAAGTCGGTGGTGTTGTCGATAGTGTGGAAGGATGTAGCAGGTTACAGAGGGATATAGATAAGCTGCAGAGCTGGGCTGAGAGGTGGCAAATGGAGTTTAATGTAGAGAAGTGTGAGGTGATTCACTTTGGAAGGAATAACAGGAATGCGGAATATTTGGCTAATGGTAAAGTTCTTGAAAGTGTGGATGAGCAGAGGGATCTAGGTGTCCATGTACATAGATCCCTGAAAGTTGCCACCCAGGTTGATAGGGTTGTGAAGAAGGCCTATGGAGTGTTGGCCTTTATTGGTAGAGGGATTGAGTTCCGGAGTCGGGAGGTCATGTTGCAGCTGTACAGAACTCTGGTACGGCCGCATTTGGAGTATTGTGTACAGTTTTGGTCACCGCATTATAGGAAGGACGTGGAGGCTTTGGAGCGGGTGCAGAGGAGATTTACCAGGATGTTGCCTGGTATGGAGGGAAAATCTTATGAGGAAAGGCTGATGGACTTGAGGTTGTTTTCGTTGGAGAGAAGAAGGTTAAGAGGAGACTTAATAGAGGCATACAAAATGATCAGGGGGTTGGATAGGGTGGACAGTGAGAGCCTTCTCCCGCGGATGGATATGGCTGGCACGAGGGGACATAACTTTAAACTGAGGGGTAATAGATATAGGACAGAGGTCAGAGGTAGGTTCTTTACGCAAAGAGTAGTGAGGCCGTGGAATGCCCTACCTGCTACAGTAGTGAACTCGCCAACATTGAGGGCATTTAAAAGTTTATTGGATAAACATATGGATGATAATGGCATAGTGTAGGTTAGATGGCTTTTGTTTCGGTGCAACATCGTGGGCCGAAGGGCCTGTACTGCGCTGTATTGTTCTATGTTCTATGTTCTACTTTTGTTTTTGAGCAGGCTGCAGGGTGTGTTTTAGTTTCGTTTTCAGTGTTGGAGCTGAAGCCAGACCAAGCAGGTGTACTACTGTTCTCTCTGCCATCAAAAGACTATCTCTTGATCATTTGGTGAATTCAGAATTATGAATGTTTTCAATAGTGACTTTAACCTGTGCTTCTGATAAAGGTTTTGTTTTTAAGTCGTATGGATGTTAAAAGGAAAGCTTAAAGCATTACTTAGTGTTGTAGTCTTTGGGGGTTGTATTTGAATTAATGATTGCTAAGATGTTCACTGTATGTTTTAAAAAGGTTAACTTGAGTTCATAGAATAAACATTGCTTTGCTTCTAAAAAATACTTTTCCATTTCTGCTATGCTACACCTGTAGAGTGGGCCGTGTGCTCCCCATACCACAATCTATTAAAAGTTGTGGGTCAGGTGAACTCCATGATACACTTTGGGGTTCTCTAACCGCTGGCCCATAACATATTGGGGGCTCATCCGGGATCAAAGTCTATCTATTGGATTGGCTTAGTGAACTTAAAGACAGTGAGGGGGGAGACAGTGAAGGATTGTTGCTTTTTCGGTGTGGTATTTTAGTTTAAGTGGGGAGTGTGTTGTGAACAATAGCTCTTTCAGAGGCTCAGAAGTTTTTGGGGGTGGAGAATGTCACACGTAGTACTTTACGGACAGAAACGAAAAGCAGACTGTTAGATTTGGCAAGAACATTGCAGTTATCATTACCTGACAAAATGCGAAAAAATGAGGTAATTAAGGCAGTGGCAAAGCATTTAAAGTTGCCTGAGATACAGTTTGACTCATTGGAAATGGCAAAAATTCAGTTACAAATTAAACAAATGGAGCATGAGAAAGAATTAAAGCAGCTTGAATATGAAAGAGAGAGAGAGGAAAAAGAATGAGAGAGGGAAGAAAGAAGAAAAGAAAGAATAGCCCTAGCAGAACAAAAAGAAAGAGAAAGTGAGATACAGATCAGGGAAAAAGATAAAGAGAGAGTGTTTGAACTTCAGAAAATGGCCATGAAACATGACAGCCTGTTAACATTGGCAGACGTAAAGGGAAATGTACAGTTGGATGATAGTGATGAGGATAGTGTGAAAGAGCGTCAAAGACGAAGGCTTGGTAGGAATCTATTTAAATATGTCCAAGCATTGCCAAGGTTTGCCGAGAAGGAGGTAGAAGCCTTTTTCATTTCATTTGACAAGGTAGCTAAACAAATGAAATGGCCACAGGACATGTGGGTATTACTGATTCAAACAAAGCTGATAGGTAGGGCTAGTGAAGTGTTTGCATCATTACCGGAGGAGGTGTCTGGGACGTATGAGGAGGTGAAAAAATCCATCTTAGGTGCATATGAACTAGTGCCTGAAGCTTACAGACAAAGGTTTAGAAATTTAAGGAAAGAATTTGGTCAAACATACATGTAGTTTGAAAGGACCAAACAGAGTAATTTTGATAGGTGGATAAGGGCTTTGAAAATAGACCAAACGTATGAAGCTCTCAGAGACATTATGCTTTTGGAGGAGTTTAAATATTCATTTTCTGATGTAGTGAGAACTCATGTGGAAGAGCAGAGGGTTAAAACTGCAAGATTAGCAGCGGAAATGACAGATGATTCTGAATTAGTCCTTAAATCAAAGATTGGTTTCCGACATCAGTTTCAGCCTGTGAGGGATAGAAACTGGGGACATGAGAAATACTCAAGTGGTAACCATAAAGGTGATCTGATGGAAGATAATAAGGAGAGTGTACCTCAGATTAAAAAAGAAATCCAGGAGGATGGAAAAGAAATGAAAAGTTTCAAGTGTTTTCACTGTAATAAACTAGGCCATGTAAAGTCACAGTGTTGGTGGTTGAAGAAAAGCACTGGGAAGGCTTGCGCACTGACGGTGCGCAAGTGATTTCTGGGAGGTAAGTTTCTCCTTTAAAAAAAACCACTTCTTTTCTGTTTTATTTTTTTCGACCCGCGGACCTCTGGGAAGGCCCCCCCCCCCCCCCCCCCCACGCAAAATAAATTCTGGTGGAGAGGAAACCCGAGACTCTACACGTGTAGTGTCTTCCATCCACCCTCCTCCTCTAACCTAATAATAAGACCCATTGGTGTGAGGTAAGTGCCATATTATATTATTATTAGCATTATTATATTATATTATTAGCATTGCGCAGGTCAAGGAGACACAGCCGGAGTGAGAGAGATACAGACAGTGAGAATTTGCTAGTTTGGTGCAGTGAGGTAACCAGGAAAGGTAAGTGGTTAATCTAATTGTGCTGTTTTTCAGTTAAAAGTGCGGGGTAGTGTCTGATTGGCTGAAGCTGCCCCCACCATAAACTTAAATTAAACTAATTAATTAATTAGTGATGGCTGGTCAGGTGATGTGCTTGAGCTGCTTGATGTGGGAGCTGGCAGATCCCATTGCGAGCTGCAGCGACCACATCTGCAGGAAGTGTTGGCTGCTCGAAGAGCTCCGGCTCAGAGTTGATGAGCTGGAGTCTGAGCTTCAAACACAGGCACATCCGGGAGGGGGAGACTTACCTGGACACTGTGTTTCAGGAGGCAGTCACACCTGTCAGAGTAAGTAGTTTAAATCCTGCTAGTGGCCAGGGACAGCAGGGTGTGACTGCAAGTCAGGCAGGTAAAGGGAACCAGCAGTCAGGAACTCAGAAGCCTCAGCCCTTGACTCTGTCCAACAGGTATGAGGCACTTGCTCCCTGTGTGGATGACGAACAGGGTTGCAGGAAGGATGAGTCAGCTGACCAAGGCACCATGGTTCAGCAGGCCATTCAAGGGGAGGGAGTAAATAGGCAAGTTGTAGTTGTAGGGGATTCTATTATCAGGGGGATAGATAGTATCCTTTGTGAGCAGGATAAAGAGTCCCGCATGGTATGTTGCCTGCCCGGTGCTAGGGTGCGGGACATCTCTGACCGGCTTGAAAGGATACTGGAGAGGGAGGGGGAGGATCCAGTTGTTGTGGGCCATGTTGGTACCAACAACATAGGCAAGTCTATGAAAGAGGACCTGTTTAGAGATTATAAAGAGTTAGGATTCAAATTAAAAAACAGGTCCTCAAGGGTCATAATCTCCGGATTACTGCCCGAGCCACGTGCAAATTGGCATAGGGAGGCAAGAATAAGGGAAGTTAACACGTGGCTGAAAGAGTGGTGTGGGGATTCTTTTCATGGGACACTGGCATCAGTTTTGGGACAGGGGGGACCTATACCGTTGGGATGGTCTCCACCTGAACCGAGCTGGGACCAGTGTTCTGGCGAAAAGAGTAAAGAGGGTGGTCAATAGGACTTTAAACTAAAGATTGGGGGGGGGGAAGGGAAAGTCAGGGAACCAAGAGGTGAAGTAATCAGTGGGAAGCGTAGCTGCTTAGGAATGCAAAAAAGCACGAAAAGACAGAACTCAGGAGAGGTTACAATAGTCCCCATCCCACAAAATATGACACAGTGTATGGAAAGGCTCAGTAAACCAAGGTCCACCACACTAAGAAAGCAAAAAGGGACGTCAATAGAGAATTAAAGGTGCTATATTTAAATGCGCGCAGTGTACGGAACAAGGTAGATGAGCTTGTGGCCCAGATTGTGACTGGCAGGTATGATGTGGTAGGCATCACCGAGACATGGTTGCAGGGGGTTCAGGACTGGCATTTAAACATCCAGGGATTCACAACCTATCGAAAAGACAGAGAGGTGGGCAGAGGGGGCGGGGTTGCCTTGTTAATTAGGAATGAAATTAAATCAATAGCACTAAACGACATGGGGTCGGATGATGTGGAGTCCGTGTGGGTAGAGTTGAGGAATCACAAAGGCAAAAAAACCATAATGGGAGTTATGTACAGGCCTCCTAACAGTGGTCAGGACCAAGGGCACAAAATGCACCACGAAATAGAAAGTGCATGTCAGAAAGGCAAGGTCACAGTGATCATGGGGGACTTTAATATGCAGGTGGACTGGGTAAATAATACTGCCAGTGGACCCAAGGAAAGGGAATTCATTGAATGTTTACAGGATGGCTTTTTGGAACAGCTTGTGATGGAGCCCACGAGGGGACAGGCCATTCTGGACTTAGTGTTATGTAATGAGTCAGACTTGACTAAAGATCTTAAAGTAAGGGAGCACTTAGGAGGCAGTGATCATAATATGGTCGAATTCAATCTCCATTTTGAAAGAAAGAAGGTAGAATCAGATGTAAAGGTGTTACAGTTAAATAAAGGTAACTACATGGGCATGAGGGAGGAACTGATGAAAATCGACTGGGAGCAGACCCTAGTGGGAAAGACAGTAGAACAGCAATGGCAGGAGTTTCTGGGAGTAATTGAGGACACAGTACAGAGGTTCATCCCAAAGAAAAGAAAGGTTATCAGAGGGGGGATTAGGCAGCCATGGCTGACAAAGGAAGTGAGGGAATGCATCAAAGCAAAAGAGAAAGCCAATAATGTGGCAAAGAGGAGTGGGAAGTCAGAAGATTGGGAAGGCTACAAAAACAAACAGAAGATAACAAAGAGAGAGATAAGGAAAGAGAGGATCAAATTTGAAGGTAGGCTAGCCAGTAACATTAGGAATGATAGTAAAAGTTTCTTTAAATACATTAAAAACAAACGGGAGGCAAAAGTTGACATTGGGCCGCTCGAAAATGACGCTGGTAATTTTGTGATGGGAGACAAGGAAATAGCCGAGGAACTGAATAAGTACTTTGCCTCAGTCTTCACAGTAGAAGACATGAGTAATATCCCAACAATTCCGGAGAGTCAGGGGACAGAGTTGAATATGGTAGCCATCACAAAGGAGAAAGTGCTAGAGAAACTAAGAGGTCTAAAAATTGATAAATCTCCGGGCCCAGATGGGCTACATCCTAGAGTTCTAAAGGAGATAGCTGAAGAAATAGTGGAGGCGTTGGTGATGATGTTTCAAAAGTCACTGGAGTCAGGGAAAGTACCAGAGGATTGGAAAATCGCTGTTGTAACCCCCCAGTTCAAGAAGGGAACAAGGAAAAAGATGGAAAATTATAGGCCAATTAGCCTAACCTCGGTTGTTGGCAAGATTCTAGAATCCATTGTTAAGGATGAGATTTCTAAATTCTTGGAAGTGCAGGGTCGGATTAGGACAAGTCAGCATGGATTTAGTAAGGGGAGGTCTTGCCTGACAAACCTGTTAGAGTTCTTTGAAGAGATAACAAATAGGTTAGACCAAGGAGAGCCAATGGATGTTATCTATCTTGACTTCCAAAAGGCCTTTGATAAGGTGCCTCACGGGAGACTGCTGAGTAAAATAAGGCCCATGGTATTCGAGGCAAGGTACTAACATGGATTGACGATTGGCTGTCAGGCAGAAGGCAGAGAGTTGGGATAAAAGGTTATTTTTCGGAATGGCAACCGGTGACGAGTGGTGTCGCGCAGGGTTCAGTGTTGGGGCCACAGCTGTTCTCTTTATATATTAACGATCTAGATGACGGGACTGAGGGCATTCTGGCTAAGTTTGCCGATGATACAAAGATAGGTGGAGGGGCAGGTAGTATGGAGTAGGTGGGGAGGCTGCAGAAAGATTTAGACAGTTTAGGAGAGTGGTCCAAGAAATGGCTGATGAAATTCAACGTGGACAAGTGCGAGGTCTTGCACTTTGGAAAAAAGAATAGAGGCGTGGACTATTTTCTAAACGGTGACAAAATTCATAACGCTGAAGTGCAAAGGGACTTGGGAGTCCTAGTCCAGGATTCTCTAAAGGTAAACTTGTAGGTTGAGTCCGTAATTAAGAAAGCAAATGCAATGTTGTCATTCATCTCAAGAGGCTTGGAATATAAAAGCAGGGATGTACTTCTGAAGCTTTATAAAGCATTAGTTAGGCCCCATTTAGAATACTGTGAGCAATTTTGGGCCCCACACCTCAGGAAGGACATACTGGCACTGGAGCGGGTCCAGTGGAGATTCACACGGATGATCCCAGGAATGGTATGCCTAACATACGATGAACGTCTGAGGATCCTGGGATTATATTCATTGGAGTTTAGGAGGTTGAGGGGAGATCTAATAGAAACTTACAAGATAATGAATGGCTTAGATAGGGTGGATGTAGGGAAGTTGTTTCCATTAACAGGGGAGACTAGGACCCGGGGGCACAGCCTTAGAATAAAAGGGAGTCACTTTAGAACAGAGATGAGGAGAAATTTCTTCAGCCAGAGAGTGGTGGGTCTGTGGAATTCATTGCCACAGAGGGCGGTGGAGGCCGGGACGTTGAGTGTCTTTAAGACAGAAGTGATAAATTCTTGATTTCTCGAGGAATTAAGGGTTATGGAGAGAGAGCGGGTAAATGGAGTTGAAATCAGCCATGATTGAATGGTGGAGTGGACTCGATGGGCCGAATGGCCTTACTTCCACTCCAATGTCTTATGGTCTTGTGATCTTATGTGGCAAAACAGGATAAGACAGTGGGGTTTGTTAAAGTGATGAAGGAAAACCCAAGTAAAGCGAATGAGGTGCAAAGGAGTGTACAGCCTGATCAAGAGGTGATTGAGAAGAAGGTGCCAGATCTCTTTAAAGAATTCACTTGTGTGGGTAAAGTTTACTCATGTGTATCAGGAGGAGCTGGTAAAGAAGTCACAATTTTAAGGAGCTAGTCAATCTTTAATGGTAAGAGATGAGGAGTTATGTAGTTTGTGAAGAATGTTGCCTGAAAAGGTGGGAATATGTGGAATTCAGGGTGACAAAAGTAGTGTTCCATTAGAGAAGGGAAGGTTGGAAAGTCCAGTGAAGAGTGGTGAAGTGGTAGTAGGAGTATTAGAGAAACTATCTTGTCCAGGAATACAGTTTATCTTGGGTAATGATATGGCTGGATCGCAGGTGGGACTGATGCCTACTGTGGTTGATAAGCCAGTGGAAAATCAGACAACTGAAGTGTTGAACGACGAATATCCTGGGATTTTTCCGGATTGTGTAGTAACAAGGTCACAAAGTCGCAGGTTAAGACAAGAGGAGAAATCAAAGCGTGAAGATGAAGTTGAAGTGCAATAATCAGAAACGATTTTTGATCAGATGGTTCAAAAAGAAAAAGCACAGGTGGAGGATGAGGCGGATATTTTTAGCTCAGGAAAACTGGCGGAGTTACAACAGAAAGATATAGAAATAAAACGGATGTATCAGAAAGCATATACAGAAGAGGAACTGAGTGTATACCAGAGTGTTATTACCGTAAAAGTGACGTCTTGATGAGAAAATGGAGCCCTTTACATATGCAGGTGGATGAAAAGTGGGCAGAAGTTCATCAAATAGTATTGCCGGTAAGGTATAGAAAGGAGGTGTTGCGAGTTGCACATGAGGTACCAGTGGGAGGTCATTTGGGAATAAGGAAACCTCACTCTAAAATCCAGAAACATTTTTATTGGCCTGGACTACATAAAGATGTAGTTAAATTTTATCAATCATGTCACACATGTCAAGTGATAGGGAAACCTCAAGCAATGATAAAACCAGCACCCTTTATACCCATTCCAGCATTTGAGGAATCTTTTACAAGGGTCCTAATTGATTGCGTAGGACCGCTTCCTAAAACGAAAAGTGGGAATCAATATCTTTTGACTATAATGGATGTGTCTACTAGGTTTCCAGAGGCCATTCCAGTACGTAATATTACAGCTAAAAAGATTGTGGAGGAGTTACTTAAATGCTTTACTAGATATGGACTACCCATAGAAATAGAATTGGATCAAGGATCAAATTTCATCTCAAGGTTACTCAAGGAAGTTATGGATATCTTAGGAATAAAACAATTTAAATCAACTGCTTACCACCCAGAATCGCGGGAAGTGTTAGAAAGGTGGCATCAGACATTAAAGACAATGTTGAGACCTTATTGTCACGATTATCCAGAGGATTGGGATAAAGGAATTCCATTTGTAATGTTTGCAAATAGGGATGCACCGAATGATTCAACCAAATGTAGTCCTTTTGAACTAATTTTTGGTCATGAGGTAAGAGGACCACTTAAATCGATTAAGGAAAAATTGTTGAGTGAGAAATCGGAAATTACATTATTGGATTACGTGTCAAATTTTAAGGAACGATTAAATAGAGCAGGTGAATTGTCTAGACAATATTTAAAAATTGCATAAAATGTGATGAAACGGGTAGCGGACAAGAAATCCAAAGTTCGTAGTTTTGCTAGTGGAGATAAAGTTTTAGTATTGTTATCAGTGGTAGGTGAACCTTTAAAAGATGGGTTTTGTGGACCGTATCAGATTGAAAGGAAATTAAGTGAGGTGAATTATGTGGTAAAAACACCAGATGGAAGGAAGAATCACCGAGTGTGTCATGTGAATATGCTTATAAGGTACTTTGAAAGGGAAGGAGAGAAAAAGGAGGAGGTTTTAATGATTCTAACTCAAAGTGACGAACCAAATCCAGATTACTTTGAATTTGATATACCTCAAATTAAATTGGAAAATGAGGATGTTAAAAATTGGGATAAATTGTTGAGTTACCTTCCAGAGGAAAAACGAACTGACCTGAAAGAGTTATTGATATCACATGGGCAAGTTTGAAGAGATAAATTGGGAAGTACTAAAATGGCTATACATGATGTAGATGTGGGAAATGCTGTTCCAATCAAACAACATCCATATCGACTTAACCCTTTAAAATTGGCACAGGTTAACAAAGAAATTGAGAGTATGCTTAAAAATGGCATAATTGAAGCGGGTTGCAGCCAATGGAGCTCACCCATAGTGATGGTACCTAAACCAGACGGTACCCAATGGTTTTGTGTGGACTATAGGAAGGTTAATGCAGTTACAAGAACGGACTCTTATCCTATCCCACATTTGGAGGATTGCATTGAGAAAGTGGTACAATTAGCTTTTATTTCCAAACTGGATTTACTTAAAGGTTACTGACAGGTACCTTTATCCAAAAGGGCGATGGAGATTTCAGCTTTTGTGACTCCAGATGGTATATACCAATTCAAAGTTATGCCATTTCGCATGTAAAACGCCCCAGCCACATTTCAACGGTTAACTAACAAAGTTGTTTCAGGACTACCCAATTGATTGGTACACATCGATGATCTGGTAATTTTCAGCCAGACATGGAAAGAAAATTTAAAACATCTGATGGAGTTATACTTCAGGAGGTGGGTTTGGTGATAAACCTAGCCAAAAGTGCATTTGGAAAAGCCCAAGTCACTTTCCTTGGCCATATAATTGGACAGGGTCGAATGGTCACACGGGATGTGAAACCAACAGTTATTGAGGAGTTTCCGATACCCTCAAGACAAGGGGAAGTACTGCGATTTCTTGGCATGAGTGGCTTTGATCGAACATTTCCGCAAAGTTTTTGTAGTTTGATTGCTCCACTGATGGACTTGCTGAAGAAACATCAAAAATTGCAGTAGACAGCAGAGTTTCAACAGGCAATTGACAGCCTGAAAGCTGTGATAACCAATGCTCTTGTGTTGGAGAATTACAATGGACTCAGATTGAACTAAAGTATCTGACTTCAAAGAGAAATCCCGAGGCATAGAAAAATGGATGGATCGTGCATAGCCCTTCTTGTTCAAAATGACTGTCAATCGAGAAGGATTTCAGTTGGAAGAAGAACGGGGGAAAAATGGACTATATTATTATATCTGTTTGCGTGTGTTGTTTTTTTAAAAAACAAAAACATATATTTACTGTGTGCATTTCTTAAAGGATAGTGAAAAGGTGAAAAATGAAACCATCCTGAAGTTGATGGTTTATTTTCTTTTCTTGGGGGGAGGTGTCATGTCAGAGCACCTTTAAGGAATGGGTGTTTATAAATGGGTGTGTATATAAATATCTGTAGTGAGAGTACCTTTAAGAAATGGGTGTTTACTACTGCAGTGATGTCAGAGTGGGTGGAGCTGGGTTGTCAGTCAGCTTTTTACTTTTGTTTTTGAGCAGGCTGCAGGGTGTGTTTTAGTTTCGTTTTCAGGTTGGTGCTGAAGCCAGACCAAGCAGGTGTACTGCTGTTCTCTCTGCCATCAAAAGACTATCTCTTGATCATTTGGTGAATTCAGAATTATAAATGTTTTCAATAGTGACTTTAACATTATGTGCTTTTGTTAAAGGTTTTGTTTTTAAGTCGTATGGATGTTAAAAGGAAAGCTTAAAGGATTAATTAGTGTTGTAGTCTTTGGGGGTTGTATTTGAATTAATGTTTGCTAAGTTGTTCACTGTATGTTTTAAAAAGGTTAACTTGAGTTCATAGAATAAACATTGTTTTACTTTAAAAAATACTTTTCCATTTCTGCTGTACCACACCTGTAGAGTGGGCCGTGTGCTCTCCATACCACAATCTATTAAAAGTTGTGGGTCAGGTGAACTCCATGATACACTTTGGCATTCTCTAAACCCTGGCCCATAACACATCAATGACAAAACAAGATTAACCTGCAGTTATAACTCAGTGCAGTTTGGGGATTAAATCTGGAACTTGCATGATATGCAAAGTCTTGTTTCAGTTGCCTATTGGGGTCAAAGAGGAATTTTTCCAGATTTGTACTGAATTTATATCTGGTTTTTCACCTCTCTTGGGAATCACATGATATTGGGTAGGGTGGGGAGTTGTGTGGCATAGGCTGGACAGAGGGACAGGAGGGTCTTTTCCTGTCTATCATCAATCGTACATTCAAATTACATAGCTTTCTACATTGCTGGATCATTTACTAACAGAGCGGAGCTATGTGGGCAGCACTGTAGCACAGTGGTTAGAACTTCAGGTTTGATTCCCCGCTGGGTCACTGTCTGTGCGGAGTCTGCATGTTCTCCCCATGTCTGCGTGGGTTTCCTCCGGTTGCTCTGGTTTCCTTCCACAGTCCAAAGATGTGCAGGGTAGGCGGATTGGCCATGCTAAATTGCCCTTTGTGTCCAAAAAAGGTTAGATGGGGTTATTGGGTTACGGGGTAGGGCGGGAGTGAGAGCTTAAAGTGGGTCGGTGCAGATTCGTTGGGCCGAATGGCCTGCATCTGCACTGTATGTTCTATGTTCTATATTTAGTACCAAGAGCAATAAAAAAACCAAAAGAATATTATGGTAAAAATCTTATCACAATTCGGGACTCCTGCTACCATTCTTTTTTTTAATAAAATATTTTATTGAAAATTTTTGGTCAACCAACACAGTACATTGTGCATCCTTTACACAATATTATAACAACACAAATAACAATGACCTATCTTATAAACAGAAAGTGAATAAATAATAAATAACAAAAATGAAAACTAACCCTAATTGGCAACTGACTTATCACAAGTAACACTCTCCAAAAATATAATTTAACAGTCCAATATATAATTATCTGTAGCAACGACCTATACATATTATACAGTATATATTAACAACCCTGAGAGTCCTTCTGGTTCCTCCTCCCCCCCCCCTCCCCCCCTCCCCCCGCCCCCCCCCCCCCCCCCCGATCCTGGGCTGCTGCTGCTGCCTTCTTTTTTCCATTCCATCTATCTTTCTGCGAGGTATTCGACGAACGGTTGCCACCGCCTGGTGAACCCTTGAGCCGACCCCTTTAGAACGAACTTAATCCGCTCTAGCTTTATAAACCCTGCCATGTCATTTATCCAGGTCTCCACCCCCGGGGGCTTGGCTTCTTTCCACATTAGCAATATCCTGCGCCGGGCTACTAGGGACGCAAAAGCCAAAACATCGGCCTCTCTCGCCTCCTGCACTCCCGGCTCTTGTGCAACCCCAAATATAGCCAACCCCCAGCTTGGTTCGACCCGGACCCCCACTACTTTTGAAAGCACCTTTGTCACCCCCATCCAAAACCCCTGTAGTGCCGGGCATGACCAAAACATATGGGTATGATTCACTGGGCTTCTCGAGCACCTCGCACACCTATCCTCCACCCCAAAAAATTTACTGAGCCGTGCTCCAGTCCTATGCGCCCTGTGTAATACCTTAAACTGAATCAGGCTTAGCCTGGCACACGAGGACGACGAGTTTACCCTGCTTAGGGCATCTGCCCACAGCCCCTCCTCGATCTCCTCCCCCAGCTCTTCTTCCCATTTCCCTTTTAGTTCATCTACCAGAGTCTCCCCTTTGTCCCTCATTTCCCTATATATATCTGACACCTTACCATCCCCCACCCATGTCTTTGAGATCACTCTGTCCTGCACCTCTTGTGTCGGGAGCTGCGGGAATTCCCTCACCTGTTGCCTTGCAAAAGCCCTCAGTTGCATATACCTGAATGCATTCCCTTGGGGCAACCCATATTTCTCGGTCAGCGCTCCCAGACTCGCAAACTTCCCATCCACAAACAGATCTTTCAGTTGCGTTATTCCTGCTCTTTGCCACATTCCATATCCCCCATCCATTCCCCCCGGGGCAAACCTATGGTTGTTTCTTATCGGGGACCCCCCCAAGGCTCCAGTCTTTCCCCTATGCCGTCTCCACTGTCCCCAAATCTTCAGTGTAGCCACCACCACCGGGCTTGTGGTGTAGTTCCTCGGTGAGAACAGCAATGGGGCTGTCACCATAGCCTGTAGGCTAGTCCCCCTACAGGACGCCCTCTCTAATCTCTTCCACGCCGCTCCCTCCTCCTCTCCCATCCACTTACTCGCCATTGAAATATTAACGGCCCAATAATACTCACTTAGGCTCGGTAGTGCCAGCCCCCCCCTATCCCTGCTACGCTGTAAGAATCCCTTCCTCACTCTCGTGGTCTTCCCGGCCCACACAAAACCCATGATGCTCTTTTCAATCCTTTTTAAAAAAGCCTTCGTGATCACCACCGGGAGGCACTGAAACACAAAGAGGAATCTCGGGAGGACCACCATCTTAACCGCCTGCACCCTCCCTGCCAGTGACAGGGATACCATATCCCATCTCTTGAAATCCTCCTCCATTTGTTCCACCAACCGCGTTAAATTTAACCTATGCAATGTGCCCCAATTCTTGGCTATCTGGATCCCCAGGTAACGAAAGTCCCTTGTTACCTTCCTCAACAGTAGGTCCTCTATTTCTCTACTTTGCTCCCCTGGATGCACCACAAACAACTCACTTTTCCCCATGTTCAATTTATACCCTGAAAAATCCCCAAACTCCCCAAGTATCTGCATTATTTCTGGCATCCCCTCCGCCGGGTCTGCCACATATAGTAACAAATCGTCCGCATACAAAGATACCCGGTGTTCCTGTCCCGGGGCCTTTCCCGCCTGCATGCTCCTAATTCCTTTCACCACTTCTTCTACCTCGATCTGTGCTCCCAGTCCCACCCTTTCCTGCTCTTCCACCTTGGGAAATTCCAGCCGATCCAAAAAGCCCATCATTCTCTCCCTCCCTTCCGGGGGTTGAGCTTCATATAATTTTTTATAAAATGTCTTGAACACTCCATTCACTCTCTCCGCTCCCCGCTCCATCTCTCCTTCCTCATCCCTCACTCCCCCTATTTCCCTCGCTGCTCCCCTTTTCCTCAATTGGTGTGCCAGCAACCTGCTCGCCTTCTCCCCATATTCGTACTGTACACCCTGTGTCTTCCTCCATTGTGCCTCTGCAGTGTCCGTAGTCAGCAAGTCAAATTCTACATGTAGCCTTTGCCTTTCCCTGTACAGTCCCTCCTCCGGTGCTTCCACATATTGTCTGTCCACCCTCAAAAGTTCTTGCAGCAACCGCTCCCGTTCCTTACTCTCCTGCTTCCCTTTATGTGCCCTTATTGATATCAGCTCCCCTCTAACCACCGCCTTCAGCGCCTCCCAGACCACTCCCACTTGGACCTCATTGAGTTCCAAGTACTTTTCAATGCACCCCCTCACCCTTAGACACACCCCCTCATCTGCCATTAGTCCCATGTCCATTCTCCAGGGTGGGCGCCCTCCTGTTTCCTCCCCTATCTCCAAGTCTACCCAGTGTGGAGCGTGATCCGAAATGGCTATAGCCGTATACTCCGTTCCCCTCACCTTCGGGATCAACGCCCTTCCCAGCACAAAAAAGTCTATTCGCGAGTAGACTTTATGGACGTAGGAGAAAAACGAGAACTCCTTACTCCTAGGTCTGCTAAATCTCCACGGGTCTACACCTCCCATCTGCTCCATAAAATCTTTAAGTACCTTGGCTGCTGCCGGCCTCCTTCCAGTCCTGGACTTCGACCTATTCAGCCCTGGTTCCAACACCGTATTAAAATCTCCCCCCATTATCAGCTTTCCCATCTCTAGGTCCGGAATGCGTCCTAGCATCCGCCTCATAAAATTGGCATCATCCCAGTTCGGGGCATATACGTTTACCAAAACCACCGTCTCCCCCTGTAGTTTGCCACTCACCATCACGTATCTGCCCCCGTTATCCGCCACTATAGTCTTTGCCTCGAACATTACCCGCTTCCCCACTAATATAGCCACCCCCCTGTATTTCGCATCTAGCCCCGAATGGAACACCTGCCCCACCCATCCTTTGCGTAGCCTAACCTGGTCTATCAGTTTCAGGCGCGTTTCCTGTAACATAACCACATCTGCCTTAAGTTTCTTAAGGTGTGCGAGTACCCGTGCCCTCTTTATCGGCCCGTTCAGCCCTCTCACGTTCCACGTGATCAGCCGGGTTGGGGGGCTTCCTACCACCCCCCCCCCCTTGTCGATTAGCCATCCCCTTTTTCCTCACCCGGTTCCCACGCAGCTGTATCTCCCCCAGGCGGTGCCCCCCCCCCGCCCATCCCCTCCCATACCAACTCCCCCCTCTCCCCAGCAGCAGCAACCCAGTAATTCCCCCCTCCCACCCCCCCCCCCCCCCGCTAGATCCCCCACTAGCGTAATTACTCCCCCCATGTTGCTCCCAGAAGTCAGCAAATTCTGGCTGACCTCGGCTTCCCCCCGTGACCTCGGCTCGCACCGTGCGACGCCCCCTCCTTCCTGCTTCTCTATTCCCGCCATGATTATCATAGCGCGGGAACCAAGCCCGCGCTTCTCCCTTGGCCCCGCCCCCAATGGCCAACGCCCCATCTCCTCCACCTCCCCTCCTCCCCCCATCACCACCTGTGGAAGAGAGAAAAGTTACCACATCGCAGGATTAGTACATAAAACTCCTCTTTCCCCCCTTTTTAACCCCCCTCTTCACCCCACCACTTTGTTCAAACGTTCTTTTTAATAACCCGCTCATTCCAGTTTTTCTTCCACAATAAAAGTCAACGCTTCATCCGTCGTCTCAAAGTAGTGGTGCCTCCCTCGATATGTGACCCACAGTCTTGCCGGTTGCAGCATTCCAAATTTTATCTTCTTTTTATAAAGCACTGCCTTGGCCCGATTAAAGCTCGCCCTCCTTCTCGCCACCTCCGCACTCCAGTCTTGATAAACGCGGATCACCGCGTTCTCCCATTTACTGCTCCGAGTTTTCTTTGCCCATCTAAGGACCATTTCTCTATCCTTAAAACGGAGGAATCTCACCACTATGGCTCTGGGAATTTCTCCTGCTCTCGGTCCTCGCGCCGTCACTCGGTATGCTCCCTCCACTTCCAACGGACCCGCCGGGGCCTCCGCTCCCATTAACGAGTGCAGCATCGTGCTCACATATGCCCCGACGTCCGCTCCCTCCGCACCTTCAGGAAGACCAAGAATCCTCAGGTTGTTCCTCCTTGCGTTGTTCTCCAGTGCCTCCAACCTTTCCACACATCGTTTCTGATGTGCCTCATGCATCTCCGTCTTCACCACCAGGCCCTGTATGTCGTCCTCATTCTCGGCTGCCTTTGCCTTCATGACCCGAAGCTCCCGCTCCTGGGTCTTTTGTTCCTCCTTTAGCCCTTCGATCGCCTGTAGTATCGGGGCCAACAGCTCTTTCTTCATTTCCTTTTTGAGCTCTTCCACACAGCATTTCAAGAACTCTTGTTGTTCAGGGCCCCATGTTAAACCTTCCGACGCCATCTTGGTTTTTGCTTGCCTTCCTTGCCGCTGTTCTAAAGGATCCACTGCAATCCGGCCACTTTCTCCTCCTTTTTCCATCCGTATCCAGGGGGGATTCCCTTCTGGTTTACCGCACAGTGTTTTTAGTTGTCAAAATTGCCGTTGGGGCTCCTATCAAGAGCCCAAAAGTCCGTTTCACCGGGAGCTGCCGAAACGTGCGACTCAGCTGGTCATCGCCGCACCCGGAAGTCGTTGACTCCTGCTACCATGACTGGCCCTTCACAGACACACTTATGCTCATCACAACATGAAGAGGTGTTTAATTTTTTTAATTCTCCGTTGTCATTGCATCAAAAGAATCTTGAACCATCCTGTGGTACTCAACTTTTTTTCACAAATACCAGATTCCTGTACAGCGCTCGAGTGTAACCTGTAAGTACTTGCCTCTTCCATTACCCCGTTGCACTGTAAAAGTAAATGGCCTTTCCGATCTCATTCCAGTAGCAGCAGGAACCCATTTTATCATGGATTTTTTGAGTTGCTACCAGACTTATCGATTCCACTAATAGCAGCAAGTCAGATTAAAGGGTTGGACATAATGATGCCAGCAGCAGCAATGGTCATTAAGTGTCAGGACCTACTGGTGCAGGTTACTCTGAGAGCATTTTAAAAGAAAATATTAGAGATTGAGTTTGTTCCTGTATTAAGATGAAACTGTCATATTAAAATGTGTTTGGAATCTCTGAAAGCTCTGTGCTTATCCAGCCCTAGCATTCTGTACTTCTCCTATTCCCTCCGTTCCAACATCAGTGGCCACACTGTCAGCAGTGCAGGTTCCAAAGTCTGGAATTTTCTCTTTAAATGTCTCTGGCTCCCTCTCCTCTTGTTTTCTTAAAACCGTTTGTTTGACCAAGCCTTTAATCAGTCCTCCTGATATCTCCTTCTTTAGCACATTGGTGCTTTTTGGTCAATTATAGTTCTGTGACAGCTTTCCACATTAAAGGCACTATATAAATGTAGGTTGGCGTTTTAGAATCAAAACAGAAACACCTAATGTGACGGAATGTGCAGAATGAGTCCAAGCTGCTTTGGTCAATATAACTGTAATGGTGAGTGAATACTTTAGACAGGGAGAGTGTTGCATAGAGATCAGTGCAGTGCAGCTCTAATGGATACAAATCCAGGAGACTTTAAAGGAATCATTGCGTGGGCAGGAAAATCCTGAGTCAGGGGAAGCTGGAGTGGAGCAGAGAGAATTATTTAAAAGAAGAGCCATGATCTATTTATCTCTGCAGTTAGTGGTGGGCTGGCGGAGGGAAGTGTGGGGTATGTGCCAGAATAAAGCAGCATTGTTGACCCTGTTGAGTGAGAGGGAATGTATTTTTCAGAATATAACCCGGTCATTCCCCCTGGCACTGAGCTTACCTCCGCAGGACAGAGGTTTGAGCTATGAGGTCAAGTTGAGACTAGGCAATGCACAGAGGGAAAAAGCAAAGGAATAAGAAAAGTCATTTGATTTCTTGCTGCGTACTGTAACTGCCTCAGCCTTTGTGATTCATCAGAATTACAAACTGATTAAAACCTGGATAACACAAGACTCAGCGCATATGGTGATGACGTGTAATAAAACTGTGATAGTGTATTCAGCGAGACAATGACTCACTCCTCATGGAATACAGAAAGTGTTTATGTTTGTGCATATACTTCTGTTTCCATCTGTTATTTTAACCTTGTCTAGCTTGGGCCCATTCCATAGCAATGCTGCCGTGAAAGGCATGTTACATCATCACCATGGCAATAATGGGGAAAGGAGGAGAGCGAGAGCTTCTTTCACATTGAGCTCCCAATAATAGGTCTCTAATTAGCCTTTACTGGCTGTTAGCTGCAAAATCCCTCATGTGTCAGTGGAATAGGTTGTTTACAAAGATTTTATAGAGACACAGTTCACTACCTTACTATTCAAAGTGCCCCACTATTTAAAATCTATCTTTTTAAAGCAATCACTCCAATGTGCATACACACATATGTACATATGGGCATGCACATGTACAAGCTTGCAGAAGAACACACACATGTAAATACTTTGATTTGTAAATTCATGGATACACATACACAGAGAATCATAAGCATACATTGACATATGGTGTACATATGTGAGTACAACAATAAGTTGCATTTATATAGTGCCTAAATGCAAGGAAACATTTCAAAGTGTCTGACAGAAGCATTATCAGCACACATTGAGCCACATAAGACAAATGGCCAAAAGCCTGGTCTAGGATATACGTTTTCAGGAATGTCTTAAAGAAGGAAAGAGACATAGAGAGGAGGAGAGATTTAGGGAGGGAATTCCAGAGCTTAAAGTCTAGATGGCTAAAGAGACAGCTAGCATTGGTGACATGGGGCTGGTTTCTCCGTTGGCGGGATCCTCCGTTTCGGCGGCTGCGCACTCATGCCCGTGGATTTCCCAAAGGCGTGGGCCGTCCACAATGGGAAACCCCATTGGCCGGCTGGCGGGACGGAGGATCCCACCCATGAAATTCAGTGGTGCACAAGAAGCTAGAATTAGGAGCACGCAGAGATATCAGAGGATGGCATGGCAAGAGGAGATTACAAAGTTAGGGAAAGACCAGGGGAGATAGATTTTAAAGTAAGGAATGAGAATTTTTAATTTGTGGTTTCAATTTAACGTAAATTTAATTTTGAATTAAATTTTAATTTAATTTGTTGGGTCAGGAACAAATTTGAGTCAAGAAGCAAAAGGATGAAAGGCCGACCAGGGGTGCATTGAAATAGTTAAGTCTCGAGGTAACAAAGACACAGAAGAATGTTTCAGTGGCAGATGAGGTGAAAGATAAGGTGGAGGCAGGCAATGTTTAGAAGTCGAGAGGGTGTTGGGTTGGAAAAATCAGGGTAATCTAGACCGACAAAATTGCCAAGAGTGACTGCTTTGCGGAGTACCTTCGCTCCATCAGCAAGCATCACCCTAACCTTCCAATCATTTTCCATTTCAACTCATCTTGCTGTCATGCCCACATGTTCGTCCTTGGCCTGCTGCAGTGGTCCAGTGATGCCCAGTGCAAACTGGAGCAACAACACCTCTCCTTCCGATTAGGCACATTAAAGCCTTCTGAATTCAATATTGTGTTCAAGAACTTTGACTGTGAACTTCCCCCTCCATCTTAACCCCCACACACACCCACTCCCCCCACCCACTTCTGTAGTTCATTGGTAGTTGCTTTTCAGCTTCCTGGCCTGCCCCAGCATAACCCCACCCCACCCGACATGGCCACCTGTTCATTGCTGTTCAGTTTATTCCTGATGTGGCGATGTCGGCGTTGGACTGGGGTGAGCACAGTAAGAAGTCTTACAACACCAGGTTAAAGTCCAACAGGTTTGTTTCGATGTCACTAGCTTTCGGAGCGCTGCTCCTTCCTCAGTTTATTCCTAGTAACACATTCTGATACCTTACCTTTTGCCACTGTTAACACACTTGATCCCTTAATGGCACCATTAACACTCCTCTTTGTCTTATGTCCATGATAGAGTTGTCCATATCTCCTTTGTCCCGACCTATCACTGGTCTTCTATTCTGTCCCATCTCCTCCTTTCCTTTTCCCACTGTTTAACTCTGTACATTTCTACCTTTCTTCAGTTCTGTAGAAAGATCATTTAGATCTGAAACATTACCTCCATGGGCTCCAATTCTGAGACTATGTGCTGACGCCGGCTTGGGAACGGTGGCATTTTACGATCAAAAAAAGCGGCCACCGATCTTGCGTCTGGTGGCGGCTAGCAGGCACGCAGCATAGCGCGCCCGGCTCTAGAAATGTACAGAGTTAAACAGTGGGAAAGGGGGCGGAGGAGATGGGACAGAATCGCGCGGTGGGGCGGAGAATACAGCCCCTTGTACATGTAAATATGTTTGACTGCTGGCCACTAGGTGGCAGGCAAGCTATACCATGTAACGCTAACCTAGGGGGAGTCTGTAGGCCAATCGCCGAACGCGATTTCAGCGTCAGAGACCGGAGAATCCAGCCGCATTTCTCTCCACCGATGCTGCCAGGCCTGCTGAGATTTTAGAGCATTTTCTGTTTTCATTGCCAAGAGTTTCATTCAACCTGAGATAGTGGTCAGGTAGAATGATTTAATTGATAGCTGGTGAACAGAGATGAGGGTTATGGTTTTGGTCTTCCCAATATTTAATTGGTAGCAATTTCTGCTCATCCAATACTGAATGTCAGGCAAACAATGGCACAATCTTGAGGCGGTCAAGAGGGTCAAAAGGCGTGGTGGCGAGGGAAAGCTGGGTGATGGCCAAGAACTGTTGGAGGAGGAAGGTGTGGTCAATAGGTTCAAAGGCTACAGACGGATCAAGAAATATGAGGAGAATTAGTTTACCACAGACACACAGGATTCCATTTATGACTCATTAAAGGTTGTTATAATGCTGTAACAATGAATTAAACATGATTGAGGAGGTTCAACCATCACATGACTGATCAGGAACCTCTCCCATTCTTTCCACTCACAATATGTTAGAAGGATTTACAAGTTGATACACAATCTGCCTGGCTGCATTATCAACACACATTCCTTGGCTGTCAAATCCTAGAGTGGGACTTAAACTCAGAACTTCTGGGCTCAGAGGCAGAAATGTTACCCACTGCACCACAAGACCTCCCAATACAACTCTGCTGCTGCTAATGGCCCCCAGTACCTTGTGGACACCCAGTTTTGAGTTGCTGTATCTCTTTGAAATCTATCCCATTTTACACAGTGGTTGTGCCGCATGTGGTGTTGGGTGTTCTGACACACAGATGAGCCAACACGGTTGTATATGGTACAACGCTATTTTATTTAAACTTACTATTTACAGTTTGGTCTTTGCACTCTGCATGTGGGGGTTCCCTGCTTGTGATGTTTTAACAGCTCTTTCTTGTTCCCTTCTCCCCAGACCTACTGACCACCAGGTGTCGTGCTCGTGCTTTTTATGTGGTTGGTGTTCTTGTCTGTGATTGGTTGTGGTGTTGTGTACTCTGATTTGCCTGTTAGTGTGTCCATCATGATGTGTGTGTTTGAATATCATGACATCCCCCCTTTTTACAAAGATATGTGCCTACGTGGTAATAAATATGATCGTGTCGTGAGTGCATCTAAGAGTGTGTGTGTGTCGTGTGCAGCATGTGCATATGACGGAACTATGTACATGGGGCGATGTCGGGTGCGTCACATGAACCAAGTTGTACCATAACATAACATAAATGCGAACGAGAGAAGAAGAAAAAAAACTTGAACAGTTGTCCAGTCAGACGACATCTGGAACGATAAACAACAACAGGTTATCATGTAAAATTGTGCAACTTGTTAAACATATGAACGGTATTATAAGTCCAGTCTAATGGGCCTGCGATGAGTTCGGGTTGACCGCCTCAAGGGTGGATCAAGAACCACCGGCTGCTGTGCAGGCATGGCCATGGGTGGCGATGGAAAGGGCGTGATGTGCGGCAGCTCCACAAAGTCATCCTCGGAAGCCTGTTGAGGATCTGGCGTGTGCGTACTGTGTGGCTGTGAGCGTGGAAGTCGGCGAAGGGCGCGCCGATTGCGGCGACGCACGGAACCATCCAGCATGCGAACCAGGAACGAGCGGGGAGCCACTTGTCGGAGGACTTCGGCCGGTGCTGACCAGCCACCATACGGTTGATGGACGCGTACTTTGTCTCCGGAGGACAGGGGGGGCAGGTCCGTCGCTCGTGTGTCGTACCGACTTTTCTGGCGATCACGCTGCAGTTGCATGTTCCGAAGAACTGCCTCATGGTCTGTTGTTGGTGCCAGGATGGAAGGTACCGTCGTCCTGAGGGAGCGACCCATTAGTAGCTGCGCTGGCGAGAGACCCGTGGATAGCGGGGCCGATCGATAGGCCAACAAGGCAAGGTTAAAGTCCGATCCGGCAGCAGCCACCTTGCACAGGAGCCGCTTGGCGATGTGGACACCCTTTTCAGCCTTCCCGTTCGATTGTGGATGCAGAGGGCTGGATGTCACATGAGTGAAACCATATGCTGCGGCAAAGGACGACCATTCACGGCTGGCGAAACAGGGTCCATTGTCTGACATGACAGTCCTTGGAATGCCATAGCGAGCAAATGTTTCCTTGCAGGCCCCAATGACTGCGGACGACGTCAGATCATGGAGAGGCATGACTTCCGGGTAGTTTGAGAAGTAGTCTATGATAACGATGTAATCTCTGCCGAGCGCGTGAAATAGGTCAACACCCACCTTCGCCCAGGGGGACGTCACCATCTCGTGTGGTAGAAGTGTTTCCGGAGGTTGCGCCGGCTGAAACCTCTGACAGGTTGTGCAATTGAGCACCATGTTGGCTATGTCTTCATTAATACCCGGCCAATATACCGCCTCCCGGGCCCTTCGTCTGCATTTTTCGACGCCCAAGTGGCCTTCGTGTAGTTGATGAAGAATCATCTGGCGCATGCTGTGCGGAATAACGATCCTGTGTGATTTCATAAGGACCCCGTCTATGTTGGTGAGATCATCTCGCACATTATAAAACTGGGGGCACTGCCCTTTTAGCCACCCTTCCGTCATGTGGCGCATCACTCGCTGCAGAAGGGGGTCAGTCGCCATCTCTGCGCGTATGTGGGCCAGACTAGGATCATCAGCTGGCAGATTTGCTGCTGTCACAGTTACGTGTGCCTCAATTTGACGCACGAACCCCTCCGCATCTGGTGGTGTGCTCACTGCTCGGGAAAGAGTGTCCGCCACGATGAGCTCCTTCCCCGGAGTGTAGATCAGTTCGAAATCGTACCTCCTGAGTTTAAGTAAGATGCGCTGGAGGCGAGGAGTCATGTCGTTCAGGTCTTTGTTAATGATGTTGACCAGGGGGCGGTGGTCAGTTTCGACCGTAAATCGTGGCAGGCCATACACATAGTCGTGGAACTTGTCCAGTCCAGTTAACAAGCCCAGGCATTCTTTTTCGATTTGCGCGTAGCGCTGTTAGGTAGGGGTCATGGCTCGTGAGGCATATGCAACCTGGGCCCATGACGACGTGCTGTCTTTTTGCAGGAGTACCGCTCCAATACCAGATTGGCTAGCGTCTGTTGAGATCTTTGTAGGGCGAGTCGTGTCAAAGAAGGCCAGCACTGGTGCCGTGACCAGTTTGTGCTTGAGCTCCTCCCATTCCCGCTGATGCGATTGGTGCCAGTTGAATTCTGTCGATTTTTTTACGAGATGGCGCATATTTGTTGTATGAGAAGCCAGGTTGGGAATGAACTTCCCAAGGAAGTTGACCATGCCCAGGAATCTTAAGACAGCCTTCTTGTCAGCCGGTCGTGGCATGGCTGTGATGGCGCTAACCTTGTCTGCATCGGGACGGACCCCTGACCTTGAGATGTGGTCCCCGAGGAATTTCAGCTCCGTCTGGCCGAAGGCACACTTCGCACGGTTGAGACGCAGGCCATTTTGTCGTATGCGGGTAAAGACACGTCGTAGACGATGCATGTGTTCCTGCGGAGTGGTGGACCAAATGATGATATCGTCCACATATACACGTACCCCTTCGATGCCTTCCATCATCTGCTCCATAATGCGGTGGAAGACTTCAGATGCTGAAATGATGCCGAATGGCATCCGGTTGTAGCAGAATCTGCCAAAAGGGGTGTTGAATGTGCATAGTCTTCGGCTGGCCGGGTCCAGTTGGATCTGCCAGAATCCTTTGGACGCATCCAATTTAGTGAATATTTTGGCTCGCGCCATCTCGCTGGTGAGGTCTTCTCGTTTCGGGATGGGATAGTGTTCCCGCATGATGTTGTTATTCAGATCTTTAGGATCTATACATATACGGAGCTCGCCAGAGGGCTTCTTTACACAGACCATGGAGCTGACCCATGGCGTGGGCTCCGTGACCCTGGATAGGACCCCTTGGTCCTGAAGAATCTGCAGTTGTGCCTTGAGGCGGTCTTTGAGTGGCGCAGGAACCCTGCGAGGTGCGTGAACGACAGGGATGGCGTCCGGTCTGAGTCGAATCTTGTACGTGTATGGCAATGTCCCCATGCCTTCAAAAACCTCCTGGTTGTGAGCAAGGAGGGAATGGAGATTTGCGTGGAACTCAGCATCCGGGAAGTCGGATATCTCATCTGGAGAGAGAGACATAATGCGCTGTACCAGGTGAAGGACCTTACACGCCTGTGCGCCCAGTAACGAGTCCTTTGATGAGCCGACAACTTCGAAGGGGAGTGTGGCCGTGTACATCTTGTGAGTCACCTGTAGCTGGCAAGATCCTATGGACGGGATGACGTTCCCGTTATAGTCAACCATCTTGAGCCGGGATGGCGTGATGGGTGGTTTGACCTTCATGGCCTGGACTGCAGAGTAAGCAATCAGGTTGGCGGATGCGCCGGTGTCCAGACGGAAGGCGACGCGCGATCGGTTGACCGTCAGGGTGGCACACCACTCATCGGCTGGATTGATGGCATTGACCTTGTTGACATCAATGACGGAAACGCGGAAGGCATCCTGGTCATCTGCATCACTTAACTGGAAGTCTTGATGCGTGGGCTGGACGGTCCTGACTTGTCTGCGAGATTGTCGAGGATGCGCCGGATCCATGGGTTGAGCCGCACGACAGTGGGCTGCGTAGTGGCCCATCTTGCCACATCTGAGGCACTGTCGGTTTTTTGCAGGACATTGCCCTTTTAAATGTAGAGCTCCACAATTGCCGCACGTCATGACGTCACGGCGTTCGTTGCGCCACTGCGCATGCGCAGTGCGATCTTGCGGTGGGCGCGCCTGCGCAGTGCGTCCCTCGTTGTGGCCGTTATTTTTGGAGCGCACCTGCGCGGGAGACCGCGAAAAGCGCGGGAAGCGGCCGCTGTCGTCCGGGCCGTGGGTCGGGAAGTAATCGACGGCCTGGATGCGTTCGACGTCGTGGGCGGCCTGGCTTGCCGATTCGACGGCTGGGGACCCCCTCCGTGCCAACTCGGACGCCTGAAATCGGGCAAAACGGCAGGTAGCATTTTCGTGGAGGACACAGGCTTCCACAGCAGACGCTAAGGTGAGGCTTTTCATTTTAAGAAGCTGCTGGCGTAGGCCACTAGAGGCAACGCCAAAAACAATCTGGTCCCTGATCATGGACTCTGTGGTGGTGCCGTAACCGCAGGACTGCGCTAGAATCCGGAGGTGCGTCAAGAAGGGTTGAAAAAGCTCCTCCTTACCTTGCAGGCGTTGCTGAAAGAGGTATCTTTCAAAACTTTCATTTACTTCAACTTGAAAGTGCTGGTCCAGTTTGAGGATGACCGTGTCATATTTGGATTGGTTTTCGCCTTCTTCGAACACCAGTGAGCTGAAGACGTTGGTGGCGTGCGGACCTGCGTAGAAGAGGAGCATTGCAATCTTCGTGTCATCCGAGGCATTCTGTTTTTCGGTGGCACGGATGTACAGGTCAAATCGCTGCCTGTAGAGCTTCCAGTTGGTACCTAGGTTCCCCGCGACTTGCATCGGCTGCGGTTTGTCGGTGTGGTCCATGTCCAGAATGGCAGGTTAGTAGGCAGGTATCGATCCACTCCTGTACCATGTGGTGTTGGGTGTTCTGACACACAGATGAGCCAACACGGTTGTATATGGTACAACGCTATTTTATTTAAACTTACTATTTACAGTTTGGTCTTTGCACTCTGCATGTGGGGGTTCCCTGCTTGTGATGTTTTAACAGCTCTTTCTTGTTCCCTTCTCCCCAGACCTACTGACCACCAGGTGTCGTGCTCGTGCTTTTTATGTGGTTGGTGTTCTTGTCTGTGATTGGTTGTGGTGTTGTGTACTCTGATTTGCCTGTTAGTGTGTCCATCATGATGTGTGTGTTTGAATATCATGACACCGCACAACCAGGGTATCCGCAATGTGAAAGTAGGACGTTGTCTCCACAAGGACTGTGTGACGTCCCACTTGCCAATACTGTCATGGACAGATGCAACTTTGACAAGCAGATTGGTGGTGATGAGGTCAGCTAGGTTTTTTTCTCTTGTTCAGTGCCTGTAGTGATATGCATAAGCTCTTGGGCTGGATTCTCTGTCGGCGGGATGCTCTGTTTTGTCGGCAGCCCGGGGGTTTCCCGACAGCGTGGGGTAGCCCCACAATGGGAAACCCCATTGACCGGCCAGCGTAACGGAGCATCCTACCGGCAGAAACAGAAATGTGGCGCGGTGGGGCGGAGAATACAGCCCCTTGTACATGTAAATATGTTTGACTGCTGGCCACTAGGTGGCAGGCAAGCTATACCATGTAACGCTAACCTAGGGGGAGTCTGTAGGAGAATTTGTCATGGTTAGTTGTGTTTGTGATTGTTCCAGTTTGTTAGTACTAGTTTCCAACCCACAGTTTGTTATCCAATGATAAACTTGACTAGTCTAGAACTAGATGTCCTTTGGTACACCGACTCAGTCATTGTCATTGTACCAGACAGATTCCAGGGATGGCGGGACTGTCATATGAGGAGAGATTGACTAGGTTGGGATTGTTCTTGTTGGAGTTCAGAAGAATGATGGGGGATCTCATAGAGACTTATAAAATTTTAATGGGACTAGGCAGGGAAGATGTTACCAATGATGGGTGTGTCCAGAACCAGCAGTCACAGTCTGAGGATTTAGGGTAAACCATTTTGGAAGAGATAAGGAGACATTTCTTCACACAAAGAGTGGTGAGCCTGTGGAATTCATTACCACAGGAAGTAGTTGATGCTAAAACTTTGAATATATTCAAGAGGCGGCTGGATATAGCACTTGGGGAGAATGGCATCAAAGGCTATGGGGAGAAAGCAGGATTAGGCTATTGAGTTGGATGATCAGCCATGATCGTGATGAATTGTGGAGCAGGCACGAAGGGCCAAAAGGCCTCCTCCTGCTCCTATCTTCTATGTATGTATCTATGTACGAGAACAGAACATGGTACCAGAAGTGGTGATCTAAAAACTGAAGGTCTGAAGTGTGAACGTTTGAAAGACACAGGGCTAGATTCTCAGATTTTGAGGCTATGTCCAGAGGAAATGTCTAGTTTTACGATGAAAAAATTGGCGCCGCCGCTGCACCGAAGCTCCGCCTGGTGGGTGGCTAGCAGCTGCGCCACGTAAAACCGCCGGCTTTCCTGAAATAAACGGCCGGAGAATTGCCGGGTACGTGGCCGCGCATGCGCACGGCAACAACCTGCAGCGGTCGCGCCGTACAACATGGCGCTGGCCGTGCGTGGACTCGGCGTGGCAGATAGTGCCCCCTGGTACACCCCCTCACCATCCCCAGACCACCCTTCAGCTCCCCCCCCGCCCAATTGTGGGGGCGCTGGACATAGTCTGCAGCTGCCACGCGAGATTGAGAAAAACGCAGAGCACACGTGTCCCATTCCGTCGGGATGTCGACCCATCAGGGGGGCAGCATCGGTGGAGGCCCTTCAGATGACGTCCTGAGGCCACCGGGCAGTGTGCCCATGCCCTCGAAAACCTCCTGGTTGTGCGCGAGGAGTGAATGGAGCTGCTCCCTAAAGTCTGCATCCGGGAAATCGGACGTGCCTTCTGGAGACAGAGTGTGTACCCGCTGAACAAGGTGGAGGATCTTGCACGCCTGTGCGCCTTCGAGGATCCAACGATTTCAAATGATAATGTGGCTTTGTGTGAGTTGTGTGTAACATCGAGCTGGCAGGACCCCGTGGCCGGGATGACATTTCCATTGTAGTCAACCAGCTGACAGTGGGATGGCAGAATCGGTGGTTTAACCTTCAAGGTCTGGAAGGCTGACCATGCGAGGAGATTGGAGGAGGCACCAATGTCCAAGCGGAATGTGATTGGTGATCGGTTGACCGTTAGGGTGGCACACCATTCATCGCCCGGATGAATGCTGTGCACTGGCAGCGGCTGGTGGTTCTGACTTGGGGACATCCGGTTCTTGTGGATTACCGCAACGCGGAAGGGTTCCCTGTCTTCGGTATCGCTGGTCTGCCTGCTATCAGGATATGACTCAGTGTATGGGGGCTGAATCCCTGCGCGGCTGGTGGAATTGTTGGGAGTTGGCAGGTTGAGCTGCTTGACAGCAGGCAGCGTAGTGGCCCATCCTGCCACAGCGGAGGCATTGTCGCGCTTTGGCCGGACATTGCCGCTTTAAATGGGCGGAGCCACAGGTGCCGCACGTCGTGACGTTTGTTGCGCCACCGCGCATGCATGGTGCGGTCCTGCGTAGAGCGCGCCTGCGCATCCCGTCCCTCTGCGTCAACGTCCCCTCTTTTGGCACGTACAAGCGCGGGAGGCCTCGGAAACTGCGCGAAATGGCCGCCCTCGTCCGGGCCGCGGACCAGGAGGAACTCGATAGACTGGACCCGCTCGGCCTCGTAGGACCCGTGCTGTGCCGTTTCGGCCGCCTGGATTTGGGAGTACCGGCTGGTCGCGTTCTCATGGAGGACGCAGGTCTCGATGGCAGTCGCTAGGGTGAGGCGCTTTATTTTTAGGAGCTGCTGGCGTAGCGTGTCCGAGGTGACCCCAAAAACTATCTTATCCCGTATCATGGAATCGGAGGTGGCCTCATAGCCGCAGGACTGCGCGAGGATACGGAGGTGTGTCAAGTAAGATTAGAAAGGCTCATCCTTGCCCTGCAGGCGCTGCTGGAAGAGGTACCTCTCGAAGCTCTCATTGACTTCCACGCTGAAGGGTTCCTCGAACTTCAGAAGCACCGTCTTGTATTTTGTCTTGTCCTCGCCTTCCGCGAATGCCAGGGAGTTATAGATGTGGATGGCGTGTTGCCCCGCCGTGGAGAGAAGGAGGGCGATCTTCCTGGTGTCCGATGCATTCTCCCTGTCTGTGGCTTCTAGGAAGAGTTGGAAGCGCTGTTTAAACAGCTTCCAGTTGACGCCAAGATTTCCAGCGATTCGGAGCGGCTGCGGCGGGCTGATGGTTTCCATGGTGCAGGATGGCGGGTTTCTGAATGGTTGCAGGTAGGTCTCACAGTCGCTGGTTAGCGTCCACTACTGGTATCATGTCGTGTTGGGTGTTCCGATGCACAAATGATCCAACACGGCTGTAGATGCTACAACTCTGTTTTATTGTCTTAACAACGACAACTACTAACTGCTGGCTTGGGTACGTGCTTCACCAGCTAACCTGTGGACCCAGCCCTATCACTATCTTGGTGAGGCACTCAGCACATGGTCTATGTCTGAGTGGCACGCTGTGAGCTCTGTGCTCTGAGCTTTCTCCTGGTAGTATGAGCGGGAACTGTGGTGTTCCCTGTTTTATAGTGCGTGTGCTCTCACTGGTGATTGGCTGCGATGTTCTGTGTGTGTTGGTTGGTCCAACTACCTGTCCATCAGTGTGTGTGTGATTGCACCATGATATGCTGATGTGGCTATCATGACACTGCTGACGGTTAATTGTCCGCGAATAAGTCAATGAATGGCTGCCACCTCCGGGCGAGCCCCGATAGTGAACCTCTCAAGACGAACTTAACCTTTTCTAGACCGAGAAAGCTCGCCATGTTCGATAGCAATATTCGGTCTTCGGGGGCTTTGAGTCCCTCCATGCCAACAGTATTCGTCGCCGAGCTACCAGGGAAGCAAAGGCCAAGACGTCGGCCTCCTTCTCCTCCTGGACTCCCGGGTCCTCCGACGCCCCAACGATTGCCACCGCATGACTCATTATCACCCCAGTTTTCAAAACCCGGGACATGATGTCCGCGAATCCCTGCCAGTACCCCCTGAGTTTAGGGCACGACCAGAACATGTGCACGTGAATACCCGGCCCACCGGCACATCTGGCACACTTGGCCTCCAGCCCGAAGAATTTACTCATCCGGCCCACCATCATGTGGGCCCGGTGCACGACCTTAAACTGGATCAGACTGAGCCTGGCACACGTTGTGGTCGTGTTTACTCTGCTCAGGGTTTCTGCCCAAATACCGTCCTCCATCTCCCCCCCCCCGAGCTCCTCTTCCCACTTAAGCTTCAGGTCCTCAGTCTGTGTATCCTCTGCTCCCATTAGTTCTTTGTAAATATCTGAGACTCTACCCTCACCTACCTCTTTCCTAGAAACTACCTTGTCCTGCCTCCCCTTTGGCAGGAGGCATGGGAAGGATGGCACCAGTCTGCGCACAAAATCCCGCACCTGTAAGTACCTAAAGTCATTCCCTCCCACCAGCCCAAACTTCTCCTCCTACACGCTCATGCTTGGAAAGCTCCCTTCCAGGAATGGATCACCCACCCTCACAATCCCCGCCCTCCACCACAGTCGATACCCACCATCCATGTTCCCTGGGGCAAAACGGTGATTGCCGCAGATTGGGGTCCACACCGATGCTCTCACTCCCCCTATATGCCTCATCCACTGGCCACAGATCCGCAAAGCCGCCACCACTATAGGGCTGGTGGAGTACCGCGGCAGCGGGAGTGGCAGAGGCGCCGTAACCAGGGCCGCCAAACTGGTGCCCCTGCCGAAGCAGCCTCCATCCGCTCTCAGACCGACCCCGTACCCACCATCCATTTCCTTATCATCGCTATCATCAGGTCCATTGTACCCTGAAGGTGGCTGCGCAGGTCGATAGAGTGGTCAAGAAGGCATACAGCATGCCTGCCTTCATAGGAAGGGGTATGGAGTACAAAAGTTGGCAGGTCATGTTACAGTTGTATAAGACTTTGGTTTGGCCACATTTGGAATACTGCGTACAGTTCTGGTCGCCACATTACCAAAAGGATGTGGATGCTTTGGAGAAGGGGGGGGGGACGACTTACCAGGGGTAAGCCATGGGGTACGGGCCTCTGGCACGGAGTCTGTCCCTGTTGCTCAGAAGGGAAGGGGGGAGAGGAGCAGAGCATTAGTAATTGGGGACTCTATAGTCAGGGGCACAGATAGGAGATTTTGTGGGAGCGTGAGAGACTCACGTTTGGTATGTTGCCTCCCAGGTGCAAGGGTACGTGATGTCTCGGATCGTGTTTTCCGGGTCCTTAGGGGGAGGGGGAGCAGCCCCAAGTCGTGGTCCACATTGGCACCAACGACATAGGTAGGAAAGGGGACAAGGATGTCAGGCAGGCTTTCAGGGAGCTAGGATGGAAGCTCAGAACTAGAACAAACAGAGTTGTTATCTCTGGGTTGTTGCCCGTGCCACGTGATAGTGAGATGAGGAATAGGGAGAGAGAGCATTTAAACACGTGGCTACAGGGATGGTGCAGGCGGGAGGGTTTCAGATTTTTGGATAACTGGGGCTCTTTCTGGGGAAGGTGGGACCTCTACAGACAGGATGGTCTACATCTGAACCTGAGGGGCACAAATATCCTGGGGGGGAGATTTGTTAGTGCTCTTTGGGGGGGTTTAAACTAATGCAGCAGGGGCATGGGAACCTGGATTGTAGTTTTAGGGTAAGGGAGAATGAGAGTATAGAGGTCAGGAGCACAGATTTGACGTCGCAGGAGGGGGCCAGCGTTCAGGTAGGTGGTTTGAAGTGTGTCTACTTCAATGCCAGGAGTATACGAAACAAGGTAGGGGAACTGGCAGCGTGGGTTGGTACCTGGGACTTCGATGTTGTGGCCATTTCGGAGACATGGATAGAGCAGGGACAGGAATGGATGTTGCAGGTTCCGGGGTTTAGGTGTTTTAGTAAGCTCAGAGAAGGAGGCAAAAGAGGGGGAGGTGTGGCGCTGCTAGTCAAGAGCAGTATTACGGTGGCGGAGAGGATGCTAGATGGGGACTCTTCTTCCGAGGTAGTATTGGCTGAAGTTAGAAACAGGAAAGGAGAGGTCACCCTGTTGGGAGTTTTTTATAGGCCTCCTAATAGTTCTAGGGATGTAGAGGAAAGGATGGCGAAGATGATTCTGGATATGAGCGAAAGTAACAGGGTAGTTATTATGGGAGACTTTAACTTTCCAAATATTGACTGGAAAAGATATAGTTCGAGTACAATAGATGGGTCGTTTTTTGTACAGTGTGTGCAGGAGGGTTTCCTGAAACAATATGTTGACAGGCCAACAAGAGGCGAGGCCACGTTGGATTTGGTTTTGGGTAATGAACCAGGCCAGGTGTTGGATTTGGAGGTAGGAGAGCACTTTGGGGACAGTGACCACAATTCGGTGACGTTTACGTTAATGATGGAAAGGGATAAGTATACACCGCAGGGCAAGAGTTATAGCTGGGGGAAGGGCAATTATGATGCCATTAGACGTGACTTGGGGGGGATAAGGTGGAGAAGTAGGCTGCAAGTGTTGGGCACACTGGATAAGTGGGGCTTGTTCAAGGATCAGCTACTGCGTGTTCTTGATAAGTATGTACCGGTCAGACAGGGAGGAAGGCGTCGAGCGAGGGAACCGTGGTTTACCAGGGAAGTGGAATCTCTTGTTAAGAGGAAGAAGGAGGCCTATGTGAAGATGAAGTGTGAAGTTTCGGTTGGGGCGATGGATAGTTACAAGGTAGCGAGGAAGGATCTAAAGAGAGAGCTAAGACGAGCAAGGAGGGGACATGAGAAGTATTTGGCAGGAAGGATCAAGGAAAACCCAAAAGCTTTCTATAGGTATGTCAGGAATAAGCGAATGACTAGGGAAAGAGTAGGACCAGTCAAGGACAGGGATGGGAAATTGTGTGTGGAGTCTGAAGAGATAGGCGAGATACTAAATGAATATTTTTCGTCAGTATTCACTCAGGAAAAAGATAATGTTGTGGAGGAGAATGCTGAGTCCCAGGCTAATAGAATAGATGGCATTGAGGTACGTAGGGAAGAGGTGTTGGCAATTCTGGACAGGCTGAAAATAGATAAGTCCCCGGGACCTGATGGGATTTATCCTAGGATTCTATGGGAGGCCAGGGAAGAGATTGCTGGACCTTTGGCTTTGATTTTTATGTCATCATTGGCTACAGGAATAGTGCCAGAGGACTGGAGGACAGCAAATGTGGTCCCTTTGTTCAAAAAGGGGAGCAGAGACAACCCCGGCAACTATAGACCGGTGAGCCTCACGTCTGTAGTGGGTAAAGTCTTGGAGGGGATTATAAGGGACAAGATTTATAATCATCTAGATAGGAATGATATGATCAGGGATAGTCAGCATGGCTTTGTGAAGGGTAGGTCATGCCTCACAAACCTTATTGAGTTCTTTGAGAAGGTGACTGAACAGGTAGACGAGGGTAGAGCAGTTGATGTGGTGTATATGGATTTCAGCAAAGCGTTTGATAAGGTTCCCCACGGTAGGCTATTGCAAAAAATACGGAGGCTGGGGATTGAGGGTGATTTAGAGATGTGGATCAGAAATTGGCTAGCTGAAAGAAGACAGAGGGTGGTGGTTGATGGGAAATGTTCAGAATGGAGTACAGTCACAAGTGGAGTACCACAAGGATCTGTTCTAGGGCCGTTGCTGTTTGTCATTTTTATCAATGACCTAGAGGAAGGCACAGAAGGGTGGGTGAGTAAATTTGCAGATGATACTAAAGTCGGTGGTGTTGTCGATAGTGTGGAAGGATGTAGCAGGTTACAGAGGGATATAGATAAGCTGCAGAGCTGGGCTGAGAGGTGGTAAATGGAGTTTAATGTAGAGAAGTGTGAGGTGATTCACTTTGGAAGGAATAACAGGAATGCGGAATATTTGGCTAATGGTAAAGTTCTTGAAAGTGTGGCTGAGCAGAGGGATCTAGGTGTCCATGTACATAGATCCCTGAAAGTTGCCACCCAGGTTGATAGGGTTGTGAAGAAGGCCTATGGAGTGTTGGCCTTTATTGGTAGAGGGATTGAGTTCCGGAGTCAAGAGGTCATGTTGCAGCTGTACAGAACTCTGGTCCGGCCGCATTTGGAGTATTGCGTACAGTTCTGGTCACCGCATTATAGGAAGGACGTGGAGGCTTTGGAGCGGGTGCAGAGGAGATTTACCAGGATGTTGCCTGGTATGGAGGGAAAATCTTATGAGGAAAGGCTGACGGACTTGAGGTTGTTTTCGTTGGAGAGAAGAAGGCTAAGAGGAGACTTAATAGAGGCATACAAAATGATCAGGGGGTTGGATAGGGTGGACAGTGAGAGCCTTCTCCCGCGGATGGATATGGCTGGCACGAGGGGACATAACTTTAAACTGAGGGGTAATAGATATAGGACAGAGGTCAGAGGTAGGTTCTTTACGCAAAGAGTAGTGAGGCCGTGGAATGCCCTATCTGCTACAGTAGTGAACTCGCCAACATTGAGGGCATTTAAAAGTTTATTGGATAAACATATGGATGATAATGGCATAGTGTAGGTTAGATGACTTTTGTTTCGGTGCAACATCGTGGGCCGAAGGGCCTGTACTGCGCTGTATTGTTCTATGTTCTATGTTCTAAGGTGCAGAGGAGGTTCACCAGGATGTTGCCTGGTATGGAGGGCGCTAGCTATCAAGAGAGGTTGAGTAGATTAGGATTATTTTCATTAGAAAGACGGAGGTTGAGGGGGGAACCTCATTGAGGTCTACAAAATCATGAGAGGTATAGACAGGCTGGATAGCAAGAGTCCCAGAGTGGGGGACTCAATTACTAGGGGTCACGAGTTCAAGGCGAGAGGGGAAAAGTTTAAGGGAGATATGCGTGGAAAGTTCTTTACGCAGAGGGTGGTGGGTTCCTGGAACGCATTGCCAGCGGAGGTGGTAGAGGCGGGCACAATAGCGTCATTTAAGATGTATCTAGACAGATACATGAATGGGCAGGGAGCAGAGGGATACAGAGCCATAGAAAATAGGCAACAGTTTTAGATAGAGGATCTGGATTGGCGCAGGCTTGGAGGGCCGAAGGGCCTGTTCCTGTGCTGTAATTTTTCTTTGTTCTTTTTGTTCTCTTTGCTATGTTGGCCGCCCAGTCGTAGTTGCTGAAGTTCGGCAACGCCAGCCCCACTTCCCCTCTGTTCCTTTCGAGCATCACCTTCCTCACCCGCGGGGACTTCTCCGCCCAGACAAAACCCAGGATAATTTTATTCAACCTGTTAAAGAAGGACCTCGGGATGAAAATGGGGGCGACACTGAAATATGAACAAGAATCTCGGGAGAATCGTCATCTTGACAGTCTGCACCCTCCCCATTAGTGACAACGGGAGCGCATCCCACCTCCGGACCTCCTCCCTCACTCGTTCCACCAGTCGGGACAGGTTGAGTTTATGCAACCTGCCCCAGTCCCGTGCCACCTGTATCCCCAAATATCTAGAGCTTTCTCCTACCAGCCTGAACGGCAACCCCTTCAGCCTACTCTCCTGCCCCCTCGCCTGAATTACGAACAACTCGCTCTTAGCCATGTTCAATTTATATCCTGAAAACCGGTCAAATTCCCTCAGGGTTTCCATGATACCGTCCATCCCCGCCATTGGGTCCGGTACGTATAACAGCAGGTCATCCATGTATAACGAGACTTTATGTTCCACTCCCCCCCCTCCGGCCCCACCCCCCCGGACCAGCCCTTTCCAGTCCCTTGAAGCTCTCAGAGCAATTGCCAGGGCTCTATGGCCAGCGCGAACAGCAGTGGGGAGAGAGGGCAACCCCTGTCTTGTCCCAAGGTGCAGTCTGAAATAATCTGATGTCGTCCTGTTCATCCTTACACTAGCCTCTGGGGCCTGATATAACAGCCTAACCCAGTCAATGAACCCCTCCCCGAACCCAAACCGTCCCAGCACCTCCCACAGATAGTCCGACTCGACCCGGTCAAAAGCCTTTTCCACATCCATAGCTACCACTATCTCTGCCTCCCTGCTCTCCGGGGGCATCATAATCACATTAAGCAGCCTTCTTAGATTGGCCGCCAGTTGCCGACCCGGTTTGGTCCTCCGCAATTACGTCCGGTACACAGTCCTCAATTCTGGTCGCCAAGACCTTGGCCAGTAACTTAGCGTCTACGTTGATCAAAGATATCGGCCTGTAAGTCCCACAAGCCTCCGGGTCTTTATCCCGTTTCAGAATAAGCGAAATAGTGGTCTGCGACATCGTCGGGGGTCGAACCCCTATGTCTCTTGCCTCGTTAAAAACCCTGACCAGCACCGGCCCCACTATCTCGGCAAACTTTTTGTAAAACTCCACCGGATACCCATCCGGCCCCGGGGCTTTACCCGACTGCATGACCTTCAGGCCCCCCAGTACCTCTTCGATCCCAACCAGAGCCCCGAGTCCGTCTAACAACCCCCTACCCACTCTTGGGAAGGTCAGTCCGTCCAGGAATCGCCCCATCCACTCTGGTCCCCTGGGGGGTTCCGAAGTGTACAGCTTACTATAAAAGTCCCTAAACACCTTGTTCAGCCCTGCCGGGTGCTCCACCAGATTTCCCTCCCCGTCCGCCATCCTTCCTATCTCCCTAGCCGCTTCTCTCTTCCTAGTTGTTGCGCGAGCATTCTGCTGGCCTTCTCTCCATGCTCATATATCGCGCCCTTTGTCTTTCTAAGCTGCTCTACAGCCTTGCCTGTAGTCAGCACCCCGAACTCAGCCTGCAGCCTCTGTCGTTTCCTGAGTAACTCTGGCCTCGGAGACTCCGCGTAGCTCCTGTCCGTCCGAAAAATTTCCTTAACCAGTCGGGCCGTTTCTGCCCTGTCTGTCCTGTCCCTATGAGCCAGGATTGAGATCAGCTCCCCTCTCACCACTGCCTTCAGTGCCTTCCAGAGCACCACTGCTGAGACTTCTCCGGTATCATTTACCTGCAGGTAATTCTGTATGCATCTCCTGAGTCTCTCACACACCGCCTCGTCCGCTAGCAGTCCAACTTCCAACCTCCATTGTGGGTGCTGGAAGCTATCCTTACAAATCTGTTGATCTACCCAGTGCGGAGCATGGATTGATATGGTAATTGCCGAATATTCTGTCCCTACCATCCCGGCCAGCAAGTCCCTACTCATGACAAAGAAATCAATCCGGAATACACCTTGTGGACGTGGGAGTAGTACGAGAACTCCCTCGCCGAAGGCCGACTAAATCTCCACGGATCAGCTCCCCCCATTTGCTCCAGGAACCCTCTCAGTTCCTTTGCCATCGCTGGCAACCTGCCCGTTTTTGAAGATGACCGATCCAGGCTCGGGTCCAGGACTGTGTTAAAGTCCCCACCCATGATCAGTTTGCGCGAGTCCAAGTCGGGGATCTTCCCTAGCAACCTCCTGATAAAATCCACATCGTCCCAATTACGGGCATACGCACTGACCAAGACTACTCTCACCCCTTCGAGCTTACCCCTAACCATAACAAATCTGCCGAACCCATCTGCAACTGTACCCTCCGCCTCAAATTGAATCCTTTTATTAATCAGGATCGCAACCCCCCTAGTCTTAGTGTCGAGCCCTGAATGAAAGACCTGGCTAACCAGGTCCTTCCTCAACCTAACCTGGTCTGCCACGTTCAGGTGCATCTCCTGCAGCATGACTACGTCCGCCTTCAGAACCCGCAAATGCGCGAACACACGCGCCCTCTTCACTGGCCCATTTAGCCCTCTAACATTCCAGGTGATCAGCCTGGTTGGGGGGCACTTCGCCCCCCCCCCTTCGCCGATCAGCCATCCCCTTTCCTTGGCCAGCCCCCCAGCCATGTGTCGCGCATCCTCTGGCCCGCCTCCTGCTGGCTCCACCCATGACCTCCCCACTGTTGCCATGTCCAATTTCCATCCTCGTCAGCAGATCAACTCCCCCCCCCCACCCCCCCCCCCCCCCCCCCCCCCCCCCCCCCCCCCCCCCCCCCCCCCCCCCCCCCCACCCCCCAGCAACACCATCCTACCACCTAACCCCTGCTCTAATCTAACTATATGAACACCCCCCACCTGGCTTCCATTGACTAGCCCACCCAGCTAGCCTGGTGGCTCCCAGCTTAGGCGCCAGCACGTCTCTCACCCATTGTTCCCTGGCTCCCATCCCCCCGGCTCATCCATACCACTTCCTCAAACCAGTCCTGCTTAAACACGTACTCTGTACAAGTCAGAGGCATCCCCTACAATAGTGCAATTTAAATCAAACATATGGAGATAAGAAGTACTAGGCTCTCTCAGCCCTTCCCCTCCACACACAGAAAAAGATTGCAAAAAGTTCCCCCGAAACTCCCATCACCTCACCTTTTTAACTATTTTCTTTTTTATATTTCCCCCCACCAAAACTTCAACCAAACAAGTAACCCAAAAAGGAAACATTCAAGGAAACCACGAAAAAGAACAAGAAAAACACATCGCAACCAAAATACATCCACCTAAAAAGGTTGAAAAAACGAAAAGAACGGACCCAAGCATGCAGGCATCTCTCTCAGCGAGAGAGAAACAAAATAGACTTAAAAGTTCTACCATGAGTCCAAGAGTCCTCAGCTCAGGGCCAGCCCTTGCTTCTTAACAAAGTCCACCGCCTCCTCGGGTTCCTCGAAATAGTGGTGCTGACTCTCATACGTAACCCACAGTCGCGCTGGAAAAAGCAGCCCGAATTTCACCTTGTTTTTATACAAAATCTCCTTCACCTGCCTGTAGCCTCCCCTCCTCCTGGCCACCTCAGTACTCAGGTCTTGGTGAACACGCAGGGTGCTATTGTCCCAGGTACAGCTTTGTGTGCTCTTGGCCCATTGCAGAACCCGCTCCTTGTCCAGGTACCTGTGGAACCGGATCACCATCGCTCGTGCGGGACCCGCTCGTCGCGGCTGCCTCACCTGCACTCTGTGTGCCCTGTCCACCACCGGCTGGTGAGGGAACACCTCGTTCCCCAGCAGCTTCAGAAACACACCCTCCACATACGCGGCAGCATCCAGCCCCTCAGCCCTCTCTGGGAGGCCACCGATAACGTTGAACATGGTTGACTGGTCAATTAAGCTCTAGTTTCCAGTTGACCGTACATTTTGTGCACACTTCATATGGACAGAATTGGGAGTTGCTTGGTGCATGCTTTCTGCCCTTGCATGGCGCCGGTGCAGGGGCAGTGCTTTCGTTCTCTGTGTAAAAGCTGAGGGTATTCTTTATAATATGACATTACAATAGAAAGGAAGAGATTGGGAGACTATGGGTGGGACTCTCCATCGGTCGAATTCGGAATCGGCCCCGGTCATCAAATGGAATGCCATGCTCCGGTCCCTTGACAGTTCTACGCTGCACATCGACGTGGCCAAGTAGATTGTACAGTGAACAACATTGGTATATCATTAAGGGGCCTGTTCAGGCCCCCAGCAAAGCTCTGCCATTGCCAGGAGGAATTACCAACGGTGAGATTCTCTTGTGGTATTTAAGATCAGGAAGCAGGCATTGTGGCTGCTGAGGGAGAGTGAGGAGGTAGGAAATTTTTCCAAAGGCACAACCGAGGCTGCTGTCCTGCCACTGGCTTGGGGTGTCTGCCATAGCCAGGGGGAGTAGCGAGGGGTGACCAGGGGACGGACCAGTCTCCAGGCAGCTATCTTGCTACGCACCCACTGACCGCCCACCATGGCCTGTGGTTGAACAGAGCGACACCAGCCATTTGGGTGCCCCACACCTCCCACCCAAACACTGGCGCCACCCTATTGGTGGGGCATCACACAGCCCACCCAAAGAGGACCTCTGCAGTACATCCCACAGAAGGGCACGAGACAAGGGCCGCAGAGTGTACAGCTGGCATGTGTAGGATCTGCCACCAGACCCCTGCTGGCAGTGATGGGTGCTGGGGCTAGAGGTCCTTCCATATCAGGCACCATCAAGGCCACGGGTGCGATGTGTAGTGCAGAGTGCCGAGCAAATGGCCGGGGGCGGGTGTAGGGTTGGGAAGGGAGGGGTGGGTGGAAGGGGGACATGCAGGGGCAGGGATGGGGGCTGGAGCCTGCCCCAGGGGAGTAGGGGCCGGCCAGTAAGAGTGGTGAGCTGGCCACCCAACAGACCGAGGAGGAGGTTGGAAATAGGCATCACATCAATCCTCATGTATATCAGCAGCGCCTGTCATTCGAGGACCTGCCGGATTGAGCATGTCGCCGAAGACTCCGGCTGAGCAGGAGTACCATGCAACATCTCTGCCAGATCATGGCGCATCTGGCACCGCGTGGAGGACACCTGCTCCCGGTCAAGATGATGGTCCTTCCATGTGCTGAGTGGGGACCTGTGCGGGATCTCGCAGACCTCGGTGCACAGGTGCTATCACACCATAATGGAGGCCCTGTATGCCTGGTTGTCAGAATACATTACCTTCGGCATGCACCAAGCCCACCAGGTTGCCTGGGCAGTGGGACCCGCTGTCATCACTGAGATGCCCCAGGTCCAGGGGCTGATCGATGGGACGCATGTCCCCCTACGAGTGCGAACGCATGAGGGGGTGGTCTTCACAAACCAAAACGGGTTCCATTCCATGAACGTTCAGCTGGTATGTCATCACGAGATGCACATCATGCATGTCTGCACCCGATACTAGGGCAGTGGACATGACACCTTCATCCTGGCACACTCGATGGTTCTCAACACCTTCAAGGTGCACCCCCCGGGTGAGGGGTTGGCTCCTGGGCGACAGGGGTTATCCACTGCGGTCGTAGCTGATGACACCTATCCGTAGGCTACATGCCGATGCAGAGACCTGCTACGGCGATGCCCACACAGTGAGCAGGGGCGTGATCGAGCTTTGCGACGGTGTACTCCAGATGCAGTTCAGGTGCCTGCACCACTCTGGAGGGGCTCTCCAGTCTAGCATTAGGAGAGTCTCCCACATAATGGTGGTCTGCTACCTCCTCGTATCCCCACAACAACGCGCAGCAAAGGGGCATCATGCTGGAGGAGAGAAAGAAACGCCTGGCCTCGTCTGACGAGGAGGATGCAGAGGAGGGCCAGGACGGGCAGGGCATGGGGCCTATATAGCCACATGGGGCTGTATAACTTGTGAGCCTGGGCCACTGCGCACAGGGCAATCAAATCGCTTCCAGGTTCACCGGCTACGGGCTTGGCCAACGGCAGCCCTACTGTCCCAGCCCACCACCCCCACATCACCCATCCCCCAACTACCCGCAAACACCCCCTCACCTGTCCACCCTCCCTGCTCCCACCACCTCCTCACTCTCTGTGCACCATACCTGCCTCACTACATGGTGCTGGCTCTGGGTTGGTCGTAACAGCAGGTCTGATCCATCGGATGTAGGATGATGGTGACCTGCTCTGCGATGAACTCTGCATCTTTGGACGGAATCTGACTCCTGCCCTCAGTAGCACATTCCACCATCCCTGCATGCAAACTGGCCATTCCACCGCACGGTCCTATTGAACACTTGGGATGGTGGGGATGGGGACGGACTCCAGGGTGCAGTTGGGGGGGGGGGGGGGGGGGGGGGGGTGAGGGGTGTGACATTATGGGAATGTTCAGAATACAAAGGATTAATATCATATCGTAATTAGCCACTAGATAGAGCTAGATGCAGAATTACATAAAGCAGTGACTCACAGACTTGTGGTAGAGAGCTGGAGGAGAGCGAGAGAGAGCAGTGGTAGAGAGTACAGTACAGTTATAGATAGAATGTAAAGACTAGTGTTAGTTGAGTGTAGATTGTCGATTATTATATTATTGTTTACTATCGGAGTAAGTGATCGAGCTTTAATTAGTACTGTAATAAATTCCAGCTTTGTTAATGAACTTAGCTTCTGTTGTCTTTGTGAGCACTACAACACCCAAACTGAGAACAAGAATCACAAAGAACACCACATGGTACCAGGTGTTTGTTCCTAAAAAGTCAGCAGTAAGTGTAGAAAGTTAGTGTAACTTCCAGAAAGAAAAGAAGAACATTCAAGCCGCTATACAGGTCTCGAAGACAGCACCAAGTTACGGATCGTAAGATGGAAGGTCTGAAAAAACCATAACACTTCAGGACAACTGGTAAACTAAGTCTAAACTGGGAAAATCTCAAACAGCAATTTGAAGTTTTTTATCTGCCTCCGCGTTAGAATCAACTCGTGATCATCGAAAAATCGCGCTCCTCCCCAATTTGGGTGGACCACAGGCATAGAATTGTTTAATTCATTTGAATTCAGACAGTGAGGATAAAAAAAAATTTGAACGGGTTGTGGAAAGATTTGATATGCATTGCAAAGCACGAGTCAATGACACATACGAACGATACATGTTGAGAAAAAGGCTGCAGCTTATAGGAAAATCGTTAGATTTGTTTATTACTGATTTAAGGCTGAGAGCGCAGTCCTGTAATTTTCTCTCCATTGTGGATTCAATGTTGTGGGATCAAATAGTGTTTGGCATATTTGATGAGCGACTGTGAGAAAGATTATTAAGAAAACGATTTTGTCCTTAGAAGAAGCCATAAACCTGTGCAAAGTCAGTGAGCAATCCACGAACAAATATGCAGAGTTCAGGGCTAAGGAAAAAGGCGCAAACGTGGGAAACGTGGCCGACGCCATTAACGCTGTGGCGCAGTTCAGAAAACAGCGCGCTATTGATGGTGGCCATTTGGAGAGTGACATCACGAGCGTGATGATGTGCACACGCTATAGCAATGCCCACGATAGAAAATATTGTCCTGTGAAAGGTAAAAAAATGCTCGCGATATAACAAGTTCAATTATTTTGCCTCACAATGCCATTTCACTTCAGTGATACCAGCAAAGAACTCTAAAAAATCATTCTGCACAAATAAAAGGATACAAAGTGAAGGACATGAAGAAACATTTTTTAATTCACATAATGATTCCTCAAAGTTTACTCTGCAGGATAACTTCATGGCAGAAGCTATAACCAGAGTTAATGCACTGGACACTGATGATAAAAATGTTTTTCAAATCTCCAGTTTAACGAAGGATTGGACTGTAACATTAAAAATGAATAGGTCTGGAGGTCCATTTAAGCTGGATATGGGTGCATATGTAAATTTAATCACAGAAGCAGATCTGAGACAAGTGCACAAAATTCCAAAAATCAGAAAATCAAACTGTCGATTGACAGATTACAATGGAAATGCAATACTGACTAAAGGTTCCTGCTGCCTCACGGTGCAGCATGGTGACATCTGCATGCCAGTCGACTTCAAAATTATGGATTATAATAAGTCATCACTAATTGGTGTAGATGTGTGGTAGTATGTATTGGGGGTCGTGTGGGACTGGAAGCCCTAATGTCATTGGCTGACAGATCCCGGGTCCTGGTTGGCCGTTGACCTCTAGCTCCGCCCTGAAGGCGGAGTATAAGAAGCCGGAGTCCTCCCCCGCAGGCCATTCTACTATCGAGCTGCGGGGGAACAGACACGCTTAATAAAGCCTCATCGACTTCACTCTATTCGTCTCACGGAGTCTTTGTGCGCTACAATTTATTAAGCGTGCCTAAAAAGGACTATGGAGCTCAGGATCATTCCGGAATGCCTGAGGATCAGCCCCCACGCAGTGAACGCGGCAGCAGCCTTCAAGCACTGGCAGACTTGCTTCGAGGCCTACCTCAGAACGGCCACCGGCCGGGTCACAGAAGACCAAAAACTACAGGTCCTGCACTCGAGGGTGAGCACGGAGATCTTCTCCCTCATCGAAGACTCTGAGGATTTCCAGACGGCGTTCGCAGCACTGAAAAGTCTCTATGTCCGCCCAGTTAACCAAATCTACGCTCGCTACCAGCTCGCGACGAGACGGCAAGGTCCCGGAGAATCGATGGACGAATTCTACGCCGCGCTGCTGATTTTGGGACGAGCCTGCAGCTGCCCTTCGGTGAACGCAAATGAACACACGGACATGTTAATGCGCGATGCTTTTGTGGCAGGTATGAATTCCTCCCAAATCTGCCAAAGACTTCTAGAAAGAGAGTCCCTAGGACTCTCAGAGGCCCGGGCCCTAGCAGCCTCCCTAGACGTGGCCGCGCGTAATACCCGCGCCTACGGCCCCGACCGCGCGGCAGCCCATTGGACCCCGTACGTACCCGTCGCGACAAACCCACCCCCCCCCCGGACACCCCACAGGCTTGCGCGGTCCAAACGCCAAGTCGCACCGGGGGCGCCCGCTGTTATTTCTGCGGCCAGGCGAAACACCCCCGACAGCGCTGCCCGGCCCGCGCAGCTATCTGCAAGAGCTGCGGGAAAAAGGGCCATTACGCGGTTGTGTGCCGGTCCCGCGAGGTCGCCGCCGTCCCGGGAGAACAGGGAGCCCTGCAAGCCGTTTACGCTCCCCAACCCCCCCAGCACGCCATGTACGACCCGCAGGCGCAGCCGCTCTGGGTCCCGACCACCGCGGTCCCAGGAGAACAGGGAGCCCTGCAGGCCGCTTACGCTCCCCAACCCCCCCCCCCCCCGCACCCCATGTATGACCCGCCGGCGCTACCGCTTTGGGTCCCGACTACCACTCTCCACGGAGAAGAGGGAGTTTTGCGCGTCCCTAACGCCCCCCTAACCCCCCCCCCGCGCCCCACGTCTGACCCGCCGGCGCTACCAACTTGGGTCGCGACCACCGCTGTCCCCGGTGAGGGAGCTCCGCGCGGTCCTAGCGCTCCCAGCGCCCCATGTGCGACCCGCATTTTGGGTCCCGGCCACCACGAGGGGAGGAAGGGCGCCGCCATCTTGGACCACCCCAGACCTGTACGACGCGTGGGGGCGGCCATTTTGTCCACCCCGCCGCCATCTTGTGACCCCCCCAGCCACGTGCGATGTATGGGGGCGGCCATTTTGTTCATCCCCGACGCCATCTTGGACGGCAACAACGGACCCCACTCCACTACTACAACCACGTCTCGCTTCAATTACGCTCGATCAAGCTCGGCCCCGGACACTCCAGACGACGACGACAACGGTGCTAATAAACGGCCACGAGACACCATGCCTAGTCGACTCCGGGAGCACGGAGAGCTTTATCCACCCCAACACGGTAAGACGCTGTTCATTGACCACCTATCCCAGCGCACAAAAGATTTCCCTAGCTGCAGGATCCCACTCCGTACAGATCCAAGGATTCTGCATTGTTACCCTAACGGTGCAGGGGAGGGAGTTAAAAAACTACAAACTAAACGTCCTTCCCCAACTCTGCGCCCCCACCTTACTGGGATTAGATTTCCAATGCAATCTACAGAGCCTTACGTTCAAATTCGGCGGCCCAATACCCCCACTCACTATCTGCGGCCTCGCAACCCTCAAGGTGCAACCCCCGTCCTTGTTTGCGAACCTCATCCCGGATTGCAAACCCGTCGCCACTAGGAGCAGACGGTACAGCGCCCAGGACCGGACCTTCATTCAGTCCGAAGTCCAGCGGCTACTAAAGGAGGGCATAATCCAGGCCAGCAATAGTCCCTGGAGAGCGCAGGTGGTAGTAGTGAAGACAGGGGAGAAACAAAGGATGGTCATAGACTATAGCCAGACCATCAACAGGTACACACAACTAGACGCGTACCCTCTCCCCCGCATATCCGACATGGTCAATCGGATTGCCCAATATAAAGTCTTCTCCACCGTGGACCTCAAGTCCGCCTACCATCAGCTCCCATCCGCCCAAGTGACCGCAAGTACACAGCCTTCGAGGCAGACGGGCGATTATACCATTTCCTAAGGGTCCCATTTGGCGTCACAAACGGGGTCTCGGTCTTCCAACGGGAGATGGACCGAATGGTTGATCAACATGGGTTGCGGGCCACGTTCCCGTATCTCGACAATGTAACCATCTGCGGCCACGACCAGCAGGACCACGACGCCAACCTCCAAAAATTCCTCCAGACCGCCAAAGCCTTGAACCTCACGTACAACGAGGACAAGTGCGTTTTTAGCACCAATCGGCTAGCCATTCTGGGCTACGTAGTGCGCAATGGGATAATAGGCCCCGACCCCGAACGTATGTGCGCCCTCATGGAATTCCCCCTCCCGCACTGCCCAAAAGCCCTGAAACGCTGCCTGGGGTTCTTTTCATACTACGCCCAGTGGGTCCCCCAGTACGCAGACAAGGCCCGCCCCCTAATACAGACCACGACCTTCCCTCTGTCGACAGAGTCTTGCCAGGCCTTCAGCCGCATCAAAGCGGATATCGCAAAGGCCACGATGCGCGCCATCGACGAGTCCCTCCCCTTCCAGGTCGAGAGCGACGCCTCCGATGTAGCTCTAGCTGCCACCCTGAACCAGGCGGGCAGGCCCGTGGCCTTTTTCTCCCGAACCCTCCACGCTTCAGAAATCCGCCACTCCTCAGTGGAAAAGGAAGCCCAAGCCATAGTGGAAGCTGTGCGACATTGGAGGCATTACCTGGCCGGCAGGAGATTCACTCTCCTCACGGACCAACGGTCGGTAGCTTTCATGTTCGATAATGCACAGCGGGGCAAAATCAAAAACGACAAGATTTTAAGGTGGAGGATCGAGCTCTCCACCTTCAACTACGAGATCTTGTACCGGCCCGGAAAGCTGAACGAGCCGTCCGATGCCCTATCCCGCGGCACATGTGCCAACGCACAAATTAACCGCCTCCACGAGGACCTCTGCCACCTGGGGGTCACTCGGTTTTTCCACTTCATCAAGTCCCGCAATCTCCCATACTCTTTAGAGGAGGTCCGTACAGTCACAAGGGACTGCCACATCTGCGCGGAATGCAAACCGCATTATTTCAGGCCGGATGGTGCGCACCTGATTAAGGCTTCCCGCCCCTTTGAACGCCTTAGTCTCGATTTCAAAGGGCCCCTCCTCTCCACCGACCGCAACGCATATTTTCTTAATGTGGTGGACGAATACTCCCGCTTCCCATTTGCCATTCCCTGCTCTGACATGACCGCGGCCACAGTCATTAAAGCCCTGAACAGCATCTTCACACTGTTCGGTTGCCCCGCATACGTCCACAGCGACAGGGGGTCCTCTTTCATGAGTGACGAGCTGCGCCAGTTCCTGCTCAGTAAGGGCATAGCCTCAAGCAGGACGACCAGCTACAACCCCCGGGGGAATGGGCAAGTAGAGAGGGAGCACGGTCTGGAAGGCCGTCCTACTGGCCCTACGGTCCAGGGACCTCCCAGTTTCACGGTGGCAGGAGGTCCTCTCGGACGCTCTACACTCCATCCGGTCGTTATTATGTACGAGCATTAATCAAACGCCTCATGAGCGTCTCCTTGTCTTCCCTAGGAGGTCCTCCTCTGGAACGTCGCTGCCGACCTGGCTGGCGGCCCCAGGACCCATCTTGCTCCGAAAGCATGTGCGGGCACATAAGGCGGACCCGTTGGTCGAAAGGGTTCACCTCCTCCACGCGAACCCGCAGTACGCTTACGTGGAGTACCCCGACGGCTGACAGGACACGGTCTCCCTGCGGGAGCCGGCAACACACACACCCCCCCCGACACCATTCACCCAACCCCCCCCCCCTTCCTGCCACCGCCGCACCCCGCGACCGCCCCCTTCCCAGGAAGATCGGTTCCCCTCCCCTCAGGCCCGACCAAGAATAAAGCCCAAGCTGAAACCGTAAGGCTCCCGGAGACGACAACACCGGTACAAGCACCACCACCACCACCGGGGCCGAGGCAATCGACACGGACAACCAGACCGCCCGACCGACTCGTGGCGTCGATCTAAATCAAAATATGGACTTTTCAGAAGAACATTTTGCTTTTCTCCCTATACCCTCTGTAAACAGTCGAAACAGGACAAAATTGTACATACTGTATTGCCATGTGAATGTTTTCCTCCCAGGACCAGCCCTGTAAACCCTTACCACCATGCGAAGCATCACCCCGCCGGGTTCATTTTTGACAAGTGGTGAATGTGGTAGTATGTATTGGGGGTCATGTGGGACTGGAAGCCCTAATGTCATTGGCTGACAGATCCCGGGTCCTGGTTGGCCGTTGACCTCTAGCTCCGCCCTGAAGGCGGAGTATAAGAAGCCGGAGTCCTCCCCCGCAGGCCATTCTACTATCGAGCTGCGGGGGAACAGACACGCTTAATAAAGCCTCATCGACTTCACTCTATTCGTCTCACGGAGTCTTTGTGCGCTACAAGATGCATGGGTGGCATGGTGGTGCAGTGATTAGCACTGCTGCCTCACGGCCCTGAGGACCCCACCAGGTTCAATCCCGGCCCCGGTCACTGTCTATGTGGAGTTTGCGCATTCTCCCGTGTCTGCATGGGTCTCACCCCCACAACCCAAAGATGTGCAGGGTAGGTGAATTGGCCACGCTAAATTGCCCCTTAATTGGAAAAAGAAAATAATTGAACACTCTAAATTTATTTTTTTAAACTATTTGGTGTAGATGCATGCATTAAACTAAATTTAATGCAAAGAATACTTACAGCCAAAAGTTTAAATGGTTCAATCAATGATCGAATTGAACATTTTGAGCAACTTCAAGCATGTCTTTAATGGAATGGGCATATAATAATAATAATCGCTTATTGTCACAAGTAGGCTTCAATGAAGTTACTGTGAAAAGCCACTAGTCGCCACATTCCAGTGCCTGTTCGGGAGGCTGGTACGGGAATTGAACCCGCACTGCTGGCCTTGTTCTGCATTACAAGCCAGCTGTTAAGCCCACTCTGCTAAACCAGTCCCTATTACCATTCACATACAGCATTAAACTCAAAAATGATGTTAAGCCAGTAATACATGCACCTAGAAGAGTGCCAGCGCCATTAAGAGACTATCTCAAGGACGAGTTAGATAGAATGCAACAATGCGATATCATATCGAAGGTGACTGAGCCGACAGACAGGGTAAGTTCTATGGTGTTGTGGTATTATCATGTATTGCAGTACCCGAGAGGCTGAAGTCCCATTGGTTAAACCTGGGGGTTTACCATTGGCTATATAGTATGTAGCTCCGCCCTGATAGGCGGGGTATAAAAATCAGTGTCGTCCCAGCAACCCTCATTCTGTACCTGAGCTGCTGGGGAACAGTTCTAGTCTATTAAATTGATGCACGATCAATAACTATTAAAGCCTTCAGTTGTGCTACAATCTCGTTTTAGTAGTTATTGATCGTGCATCAGCTGTGTGTGAGTAAACCAAATGGGGACTTAAGAGTATGCATTGCTCCAAAAGACTTGAACAATAACATAAGACGAGAACACTATCCCATACCTAAAAGAGAATAGATAAAAGCAAAAATGGCGCATGCCAAATACTTCACTAAGTGATTCTGGCAACTACGTCTCGATAGTAGAAGCAGAAAATTGTGTACCTTTAACACGCCCTTTGACGATATTGTTTTAACCAATTGCCTTTCGGCATTATATCAGCTTCCGAGATCTTCCACCGTGCAATGGAAACTAGCATTGAAGGAATACCAGGTGTTCGTGGGTATGTAGATGACGTGATCATATGGTCCAACACTCCGGAAGAACACTGTGAAAAGCTTATGAAAGTCCTAACAAGGGTTAATTCCTGTGGTTTAAAGCTGAACAGAGAAAAGTGCCAATTTGGCATCTTGAAACTAAACTTTCTGGGCAATGTCATATCAAAAGAAGGTGTAAAACCAGATCAAGCTAAGATTCATGCCATTGGTCAGATGCCAATGCCGACGGATAAGAAGGCAATTCTATGGATGCTGGGTGCAGTTAATTTTATTGGCATGTTTATTCCCAATCTGTCCAACAGAACAGCAGCTTTAAGAAATCTGATTAAAAAGAAGATTGAATTTCTGTGGACTCCTCAGCATGCAGCTGAGTGGCAAGGCATGAAATCAGCACTAACCACAGCTCCAGTGCTCGCATTGCTTGATTCTACGAAGGAAACAAAAATATTAACAGATGCCTGTCAGGATGGCACTGGTGCAGTTTTGCCATAGAAGGCAGAAGAGGATCAAAAGAAGCCAGTTGAGTATGCATCTCACGCTATGGCTCAGATAGAGCAGAGGTATGCGCAGATAGAAAAAGAATTCCTAGGCCTGTTAACAGGCATCAATAAAAGTCATTATTATCTGTTTGATTTGATTGGCATTCTTTGTTGCGACGGTTATATGTTATTTTGGATTGGATTGGATTGGATTTGTTTATTGTCACGTGTACCGAGGTACAGTGAAAAGTATTTTTCTGCGAGCAGTTCAACAGATCATTAAGTACATAAGAAGAAAAGGGAATAAAAGAAAATACATAATCGGGCAACACAACATACACAATGTAACTTCATAAACACTGGCATCGGATGAAGCATACAGGGTGTAGTGTTAACGAGGTCAGTCCATAAGAGGGTCATTTAGGAGTCTGGTGACAGTGGGGAAGAAGCTGTTTTTGAGTCTGTTCGTGCGTGTTCTCAGACTTCTGTATCTCCTGCCCGATGGAAGAAGTTGGAAGAGTGAGTAAGCCGGGTGGGGGAGATCTTTGGTTATACTGCCCGCTTTCCCCAGGCAGCGGGAGGTGTAGATGGAGTCAATGGATGGGAGGCAGGTTTGTGTGATGGACTGGGCGGTGTTCACGACTCTCTGAAGTTTCTTACAGTCCTGGGCCGAGCAGTTGCCATACCAGGCTGTGATGCAGCCTGATAGGATGCTTTCTATGGTGCATCTGTAAAAGTTGGTAAGAGTCAATGTGGACATGCCGAATTTATTGAGTTGTATGGGTTGGATGTTTTTTTTCTGCGACTGGGTGGGAGGGTAGGGGATGCAATGCCTTGGGGGGGCCCCTCAGGAGCAAACTAAAGTCGGCTAGTGAACGGAGGTGAGGTGGGAGGAGGGGCTGCGGCCATTGCAGCCTGGCGAGCAGGTTTCGATGGTCCAAAGAGGTGTGAAAAGTGGGGGGGAGGGAATCGATACTGGGTGAGGTTTTTTCGAGAGGAAGTACAGGGGGGTATTCTGGGAGGGGGGAGGGGGTTCGATGTTAACAATGGATAGGGGCGGGTCAGGCTCTTGGGGCAGGGCCCAGTGGTATGATGATGGTGGATAAGCAGGGGGAGGTGGGAGATACACGGTTAGGATATTCACGTGGAATGTGAGGGGGTCAGAAGGCCCGGTCAAGAGGTCAAGGGTGCTTGCGCATCTTAAAAGCTTGATGGCCGATGTAGCAATGATGGAGGAGATTCATTTGAGGGTGAAGGATCAGGTGAGACTTAAAAAGGGCTGGGTTAGCCAGGTGTGCCATTCTGGGTTTGACGGAAGGGCTTGAGGGGTAGCGGTAATGGTCAGCAAAAGGGTACGGTTCCAGATGGAGAAGGTGGTTGCAGATCAGGGGGTTAGGTATGTGATTGTGACAGGGATGCTGGAGGGGAGGTTAGTGGCGCTGGTAAGTGTGTATGGTCCCAATTGGGATGATGTAGGATTCGTGAAGAAGGTGTGTGTGGCCATCCCCGACTTGGATTCACACGAACTGATAGGGGAGGGTGACTGGAACTTGGTGTAGGAGCCAAGGTTGGACAGGTCACGGCCGCGCTCGCTGGTCCCATCAGGAGGGGCGAAGGCGTTGGCTGGGCTAATGGTGGAAATGGGAGGGGTGGACCCTTGGAGGTTTCTGCATCCGTGGGAGCGGGAGTACTCATTTTTCTCTGCGATTCATAAAGTATTTGCAGACGACACAAAGGTTGGTGGAATTGCGGATAGCGATGAGGACTGTCTGAGGATACAGCAGGATTTAGATTGTCTGGAGACTTGGGCGGAGAGATGGCAGATGGAGTTTAACCTGGACAAATGTGAGGTAATGCATTTTGGAAGGGCTAATGCAGGTAGGGAATATACAGTGAATGGTAGAACCCTCAAGAGTATTGAAAGTCAAAGAGATCTAGGAGTACAGGTCCACAGATCACTGAAAGGGGCTACACAGGTGGAGAAGGTAGTCAAGAAGGCATACGGCATGCTTGCCTTCATTGGCCGGGGCATTGAGTATAAGAATTGGCAAGTCATGTTGCAGCTGTATAGAACCTTAGTTAGGCCACACTTGGAGTATAGTGTTCAATTCTGGTCGCCACACTACCAGAAGGATGTGGAGGCTTTAGAGAGGGTGCAGAAGAGATTTACCAGAATGTTGCCTGGTATGGAGGGCATAAGCTATGAGGAGCGATTGAATAAACTCGGTTTGTTCTCACTGGAACGAAGGAGGTTGAGGGGCGACCTGATAGAGGTATACAAAATTATGAGGGGCATAGACAGAGTGGATAGTCAGAGGCTTTTCCCCAGGGTAGAGGGGTCAATTACTAGGGGGCATAGGTTTAAGGTGAGAGGGGCAAAGTTTAGAGTAGATGTACGAGGCAAGTTTTTTACGCAGAGGGTAGTGGGTGCCTGGAACTCACTACCGGAGGAGGTAGTGGAGGCAGGGACGATAGGGACATTTAAGGGGCATCTTGACAAATATATGAATAGGATGGGAATAGAAGGATACGGACCCAGGAAGTGTAGAAGATTGTAGTTTAGTCGGGCAGTATGGTCGGCACGGGCTTGGAGGGCCGAAGGGCCTGTTCCTGTGCTGTACATTTCTTTGTTCTTTGTTCTTTGTTCTATACTCACGGGTCAATTTTTTTGTGGTGGGCAAGGTGCTGCTGGCTGGGGTTAAGGGGTCGGAGTACTCGGCAATTTCAATATCAGATCATGCTCCACATTGAGTGGATATGGACCTGGAGAAGGAGGTAGCACAGAGGCCGGGGTGGAAATTAGATGTGGGACTGTTGGGGGACCGAGGTTTCTGTGATAAAATTGAGGCTCTAAAGGCAGTGGTGAGGGGTAAGGTGATCTTGTTTAAGGCTAGGGTGGACAAAGAGGAGAGGTCAGAGCGTCAGAAGGTAATAGATGCGATGTTGGAGGTAAATAGGAGGTATGCAGAAGATGAGGATCCACAAAATTGGGGAGAGGAAGGAACTACAGGCGAGCTTTGACGGACTATCTACCAGGAAGGCGGTGCACCAATTGAGGCAAGCAAGGGGCGCAGTTTTCCAGCATGGAGAGAAGGTTGGCGGGTCAGCTTCAGAGGGAGGCAGCGGCAAGGGAAATTGTTCAGGTGAGGGACAGGGCAGGGAAGTTGGTGGTGGCTCCGGATCAGATTAATAAGGTTTTTGAGGAATTTTATGAGAGGTTGTACAGGTCAGAGCCATCGGGGGGAGACCGTGAGATGCAGGAATTTCTAGATGGGTTGGAGTACCCGAGGCTAGGGGAGAGGGACAGGGCTACATAAGAAGGAGCAATAGTGGAGCAGGAGATAAATGATGCGATTGGGAGGATACAGACGGGGAAGATGGCGGGGCCGGATGGGTTTCCGGTGGAATATTATCAAACATTCAAGGATAAGCTGGCATCGCTGATGGTGGGGATGTATGCGGAGGCGATAGGGAAGGGGGTGTTGCCATAAACTTTGGGGCAGGCATCGATTTCCCTGTTGCTTAAGAAGGATAAAGATCTAACGGAGTGTGGGTCATATAGACCCATACCATTTTTAAACGTGGACGCAAAGATATTGGCAAAGGTACTGGCGGGTAGGCTGGAGGTGATAGGTGAAGATCAGACAGGGTTCATGAGAGGGAGGCTGCTCTTTTCGAACTTAGGAGGATATTGAACGTGGTTATGGCACCGGCGGAGGGGAACAGAAGTGGTTGTGGCATTGGACGGCGAGAAAGTGTTTGACCGGGTAGAATGGGGGTACTTGATGGCAGTTCTGGAGCGGTTTGGGATTGGACCAAGATTTGTGAACTGGGTAAAGCTACTGTATAAGGAGCCGAGGGCAAGTGTCCGCACAATTAACATCAGCTCAAGATACTTTTCTCTCCACCGTGGGACTAGACAGGGATGTCCTATGTCCCCCCTGCTGTTTGCACTCGAGATTGAGCCGTTGGCCATCGCGTTAAGATGTTCGGGGGTATGGAAAGGGTTAGTGCGGGGTGGGGTGGGGGTGGGGGGGGGATAGAGCATAGGGTGTCCTTATATGCGGATAATTTCCTGTTATTCGTGTAGGAACCGAGTGTGTCAATAGGGGGAATATTGGAGCTGCTTCGGGTGTTTGGGTCTTTCTCGGGGTACAAACTAAATCTAGACAAGAATGAATATTTTGTGGTGTCTCGGCCGGGGGTGGGAGCAGGGGTGGGGGGGCTGCCATTCCGTAAGGCAGGGACTCACTTTAGATACTTGGGGGTGCAGGTTGCTCAGGATTGGGGCGGGGGCGCAGGCCCGTAGGTACAACATTTCTAGTTTGGTGGGGAGGGTGAAAGCTGATCTGGCAAGGTGGGATGGTCTCCCTCTGTCACTGGCGGGTTGGGTACAGGCGGTTAAAATGAACGTGTTGCCGCGATTTTTGTTTATTTTTCAAATCTTCGCCGATCTTCCTGCCAAAGACATTTTTTCAGAGAGATTGAGGGAATGATTACTTCGTTTATATGGGGAGGGAAGGTGGCCAGAATTAGAAAGGTGCTGCTACAGAGGGGAAGGCAGGCAGGGGGTTTGGGTCTTCCGAACCTGATGTATTATTACTGGGTGGCAAATGTGGAGAAGGTGCGGAGCTGGGTCAGAGAGGTTGATTCCCAGTGGGTCAAAATGGAGGAGAGTTTGTGCAGGGGGTCGGGATTGAAAGCAGTAGGAGCAGCGCCGCTCCCGATGGCCCCGGGGAAATACTCAGGGAGTCCGGTAACAATGGTATCGTTGAGAATTTGGAGGCAGTTTCGCCAACACTTCGGGTTGGGGGCAGGGTCCAGGGAAATGCCGATTCGGGGGAACCACACATTTGAGCCAGGGAAATGGGATGGAAATTTTTGGAGATGGGAGGAGAAGGTAGTTAGGGCACTAAAGGATTTGTTTCCAAGAATCATTTTGCAGAATTGAAGGAGCTGGAAGCGAAGTATGGGCTGGAGCAGGGGGAGATGTTTAGATACATGCAGGTTTGAGACTTTGCCAAGAAGGAGATACAGAGCTTCCCGGTGGGGCCAGACTCCACATTGATGGAGGCGGTGCTGACGGCAGGGGGACTGGAGAAAGTGGTAGTGTCGGTGGGTTACGGGGTTATTTTGGAAGAGAAGAAGGTACCGCTGGAAGGGATCAAATCAAAGTGGGAGGAAGAGTTGGGAGACGGTATGGAGGAGGGGTTCTGGTGTGAGGAGCTCCGGAGCGTGAACACCTCCACCTCATGTCCGAGGTTGGGGCTGATACAGCTGAAGGTGGTATACAGAGCACACCTCACAGAGGCCAGGATGAGCCGATTCTTTGCAGGAATAGAAGATGTGTGTGAACATTGCGGGGGGGGGGGGGGGGGGGGGGGGGGGGGGGCTAATCACGTTCATATGTTTTGGTCCTGTCCAAAGCTGGGGATTATTGGAAGGAGATTTTTAGGGTAATCTCTAAGGTGGTGCACGTGAAACTGGACCCGGGCCCTCGGAAGACCATATTCACGGTGTTGGATCAGCTGGAGTTGGAAGCGGGTGAGGAAGCAGATGTTGTAGCCTTCGCCTCATCGATCGCCCGAAGGTGGATCCTGATGGGTTGGAGAGCAACCTCTCCACCCTGTGCCCTGGCGTGGCGGGGGGACCTGCTGGAATTCTTAACTCTTGAGAAGGTGAAATTTGAACTGAGGGGAAGGATGGAGGGGTTCTACAATTCATGGGCGTTATTCATTCTGCACTTTCAAGAATTGGATCACATCAAACATTAGGGGAGGATTGAGGGGGACTGTGTATGTTGATGGTGACTATGGGTGATTCCTAATTCCTTTTTTATTTGATGTTTGTGTTAACTTGTGGGTTATTGTTTGGGGGTTGGTGTGAGGATGGGATTGTTATTGTTGATAAGGGGATTGACATTGTATTTATTACCGTTGATTGTTTGTTGGTAGGTCCAAATGTTTAAGAAAAATATGAAAAAGGAGCAGAGTAAAACTATTTAAAACAAAAGAAAGGATTTCAACTATTTTCTTTCTCAAAGAAAGGGGGATGTGACATTATGGGATTGTTCAGAATACAAAGGGTTAATGTCATATCATAATTAACCACTAGATGGAGCTAGATGCATAACTATATAAAGCAGTGACTCACAGACTTGTGGGAGAGAGCTGAAGGAGAGCTAGAGAGAGCAGTGGTAGAGAGTACAGTACAGTTATAGATAGAGTGTAGAGACTAGTGGTAATTGAATGAAGGTTGTAGATTATTAGATTATTGTTTATGAGAGGAGTAGGTGGTCGAGGTTAATTAAGTAGTGTAAATAAAACTTAGCTTTGTGATTGAACTTAGCTTCCGTGGTCTTTGTGAATGCTACAACATCCATCCTGAGAACAAGAATCACAAAGAACACCACAAGGGACCACATCTGGGGACTGGGTCGGTGTCGGTGGCTGCTCTGGGGCCCTGGCTCATGCCCCCCACCAGCGGCCTCCACACCCCTCCCCTCCGCCCCACCTGGTACACCCTCTGCTCCCAGCCCACCCCTCAGATCCTGCAGGCAGAGCATGGAGGCAAGTCGGAACATTGGTGTTTATTGTGATATAAGCATGTGCCCTAGCCCCTAACACTATCCTATCCACGGTACACGTGCCAACATTAATGGTGTCTAGCTTTCTGGCCTTACGGGCCCTAATGCTCTGTCGAGGTGGGATGCAGGAAGTACATCAGGAGTGGAGGCAGCCTGCTGTAAATCCCGCCCTGTGACCTGGAACTGCTTTGGCTGCTGTACTCTGGAGAGACCAGGTCTAGACTGGCCTGGCAGTCTTTCGCTTGGCACATGTGGCATGGTGCCGTCCTCTCCTGTTGTTGTCCATCGGATGCGCCCTCAAGGTGACGGTCGCCCTGAACGTTTATGCGACGGGGTACTTCCAGGCGCCGAGTGGGGACCTGTCCAGGATCTCACAGAGCTCGATGCACAGGTGCATCCGCGCCGTCACGGAGGCCCTGGGCGGGATTCTCCCAGCCCCGCACCGGGCCGGAGAATCCCCGCAACCGTGCCACGCCGCCCCGCCGCCCCGAAGCCGGCGGTCCGCGGAGAATCGGCTGTTTGGCATGGCGCCGGTTGCGGTCCGCTCTAGGTGGCCGGGCCGCCGATTCTCCGCGCATGATGGGCCGAGCGGTTACTCTGAAAAGGCAGAGTCACGCCGCCGCCGTCCACATCTGGCCACAGCCGGCGGGAACGCTGCGCGCAGGGTCAGGGGGTGGCCTGTAGGGGGGGGGGGGTTCCGACCCCGGGGGGGGGGGGGGGGCTCCGACGGGGCTTGGCCCGCGATTGGGGCCCACCAATCGGCGGGCCAGCCTCTCGCTTCCTGGGCCTATTTTTTTACGCGCCTGCGCCATGTTGCGTCGGGGCCGGCACGTTGAGGGAGGCCACCGCGCATACGCGGGTTGGCACCGGCGCCACTGTGCATGCGCAGGTTGGCGCGCGCGGTGCACAGTTCACGCCGGATGGGAGGATGGAGCGGCGTGAACCACTCCTGCGCCGTGCTGGTGTAGCCATCTGGGATGGCCACGTCCCGATTACAAAATGGACACTTTGCAAAGAATGTAGGGAAAATTGGACAATACCGAGAAAACAAGCAGGTGCAAGGTTTGTCTGTTGTTTGGAGCTATAGCTCCCAGACAAGACCGATACTGCAGAACCATCTACATACTAATGAGCCATCCCCGGGAACAAAAAGGTAACATTTAAGTAAACAATACCAAGACAGACACCCCGGCACCAGAGGAGACCAGAACAAAGCAGGCCAACGGCCACCTAGGACACGCCCAGCCATCAGGCCACCCATCCAGCTATTGGAGGAAAATCGATAAGAATGATTGGGAAAAGGCCTAATTAATTGGGGCCAAGTTCAAGGCCCGCCCAAAAGCACACAAAGCCTTTTGAGTATAAAAAGGACTCCCCAAGAGAGAATCTCTCTCTTGGCCTTGGCTCTCAGCGAGGCGAGACCCGCCAAAGCTGCTCCAGACCAAGTAAGTTCCAAGTCAACGCACACTCCGAGATAGACGCTCCTAGTTACTATCCTGTAAACAGCTCAACCCAGCAGCCTCAGAACCGAGCAACGGCCATTGTTCCTCTGACTGAGTGGGCACCCGAAGCTAAGTATAGGCTTCAGTAATAGTGGTAGTATAGTTTGTAGAGTTTATGCATGAGTAGATTTGACTGTGTGTAAATAAATGAGCATTGAGTTTGAACTTACTAACTGGTGTATCGAGTCTTTGATCAGTATTCAGTTTTTAACCTTGTGGCGGTGTCGAAAAATACCTGCCGACTCTTGAGCAAACGTAATTAAACAGAGCCAAATTAAGAGAGAACACAATCAGCAGCACTGGCCCCCTGTAGGGGCCAGAATCGGTACTCCCAGTAGCCTGTTCGCACCATCGTGAAACGCAACGGCGTTTCTGACGGCGTGGACACTCTGCCGCCGAATGGGAGAATCCTGCCCCCTATATGCCTGGTCGGCACAATATATCCATTTATTTTATTTAATATAAATTTAGAGTACCGAATTATTCTTTTTTTCCAATTAAGAGGCAATTTAGCGTGGCCAATCCACCTACCCTACACATCTTTGGGTTTTGGTATGAAGCCCACACAGACACGGGGAGAATGTGCACACTCCACACGGACAGTGACCCAGGGCCAGGGTTCGAACCCGGGTCCTCAGCGACAATATATCCTTTTCAATGTGGACTCAGCCCAACAGGATGGCCGGGCAGCGGAGTTCGTCGCCATCGCCGAGATGCCCCAGGCCCAGGGGGTGTTCTAGGGGATGCATGTCACCCTACGAGCACCTGCAGATGACAGGCCGCTCTACACAAACTGAAAGGGGTTCCACTTGATGAATGTGCAGCTGATATGAGACCATCAGCTACTCATCGATGCCCGGGCAGTGTGCAAGACGCGAACAGGCGCCGGAATGTGGCGACTAGGGGTTTTTCACAGTAACTTCATACTTGTGGCAATAAAAGATTATTATTATTCATTATGGCATACTCGACAATTCCTAATAATTTTGAGATGCCCCTCCAGCTGCGGGGGTTGGCTCCTGGGTGACAGGGCTATCCACTGTGGTCGTGGCCGGAGGCCACAGACTGATGCGCAGACCTGCTACATGACGCCCATGCTTAGTACCGGCCTTGCGAGGAGCGGGACCGAAACATGTTGGCAGATCTGGGATCGGGACACCCTTTAACAAAAACCCGCAGACAGGGAGAACACCCCCAACCCCATGCCACAAAGGGGAACCACTAAACTCCTGCAGACCACGCAGCCATTAGAGTGACTGGACTTTCCCCCCTCCATCCTCGCCAGCATCAATTCTACCCCACCCCATCCTCGCTGGCATCAGGCACACCTCGCCCCCAAGGCCACATTATACCCTCCCACAAGTGAGCTACACTCCAACATGGGATTGCCAGTTCAGTGCCCACTTCTTGGCAATTCCAACCTGTCAGTGCCATCCTGCCAACCTTGTAGTGCCAACCTGGCAGTGCCAACCTAGCAGTGCCAACCAGGTGCCCTGGCTGTGCCAGCGTCCAGTCTCTGCTTGTGGAGACCAGTAGTGACTCGTGCCGGTGCCACGTAATGCCGATGGGTGGGAACAATGGGCTGGATTCCCCATTTCGGAGACTAAGTCCCCACGGCGGCATGAAAACGGTCATGTCTAACACGAGGAAAACTGGCGCAAAACGGCCACCGATTCGCCGTTTTGCTGGGGGCTAGCAGGGAGGCAGCATAGAGCTCCCAGCTCTATCAGTCCATATGGCCTGGAGCATTGTAGGGTCCTTGGCCGCGCTGTGCACGCCGGCAGCCGGCAGCGGCCGCGCCGTGCTTCTTGGCGGACTCAGCCCGCTGATCCAGACTGCAAAAATAGTACCCCCCTTCGGCCGCTCGCGCACCCTGGACTGCCCACCCACAGCGTCCCCAGCCCCGAACGAATCCCCCCCCTCCCACCTGCGGACCGGCCCTCCCCCGACTGTGGCGGCACTGGACTGAGTCCACAACCATCACGCTAAGTTCACGACGGGTGAGACCACACGTGTCCCACGCCGTCGGGAACTTGGCTGGTCGGGGACGGAGTATCGCGGGGCGGGCGTCAGGCAATGGCCTGAGGCCGTGGCTGCATGGCGCGGCGTACTCATACAGGGGGGGCGGAGCATCACGAAAACGGCGCTGCCCCGGGTTTTGGCATCATCGAGGATTCTCCGCCCCCTCACCGAACACGGTTTTGGCGTCAGGGAGCGGAGAATACTGTGTACCAGAAGATTCAGTGTCAAACCGACTTTGCGGGCGTGATTCTCCGCAAACCGGCGGGGCGGGCAACTCCGGTGCGAAGGAGTGGCGGGAACCACTCCGCCGTTGGGCCTCCCCGAAGGTGCGGAAGGCCGACGCGGAGGAATAGAGTGCCCCCACGGCACAAGCCCGCCTGCGGATCGGTGGGCTCCGATCGCAGGCCGGGCCACCGTGGGGGCACCTCCCGGTGCCAGATCCGCCCGCGCCCCCCTGAGGACCCTGGAGGCCGCCCGCGGAACCATGTCCCACCAGTAAGTACCTGTTGTAATTTACGCCGGCGGGACCGGCAGTAAACGGGCGGCCACTCGGCCCATCGCGGGCTGGAGAATTGCCAGGGGAGCCACTAGCAGCGGCTGCTGACCGGCGCGGTGCGATTCCCGCCCCCGCCAAATCCATATCGGAGAATCCCGCCCGATATTGAAATGTATTTAAATGCATGGTAATCAGGTTCACCCCTCGCTGGACATGAACCTGGTTATGTTTGCCGGGAGGGCTCGGGAACATCGCTGACTTTTGCCACCGGTGCAAATCACATTTCATGGCAATCAAGGTACTTTTGCGGCATAGCGGGATTTGAGCCGGGTGCAAGGTATATCTATGTTTAACTATGTCAGGCTGTTACTAATATAATCGATGGACATCTCTCTGAATTTTGGTAGAAGACATTAAAGGTTACTGAGGAGGATTTTGCAGAGTTGGCTGGGCAGGTTGTCCTTTCTGAATCTGATGCTAGCTCGATGCCGGCTGCTGATCGGGTTTTGTTATTCATGGGCCTTCCTGCAGCAGTTTGATACAACTGAGCAGTTTTCTGTGCTATTTCAGAGGGCAGTCAACCAGATTGATGTTGGTGCGGGGGCATAAATAGGCTTGATTGGGTAAGGATGGCATGTTTCCTTCGCGAAAGGACACGTGTGAACCAGATGGGTTTTATTACAGTTGAATAGCTTCATTTGCACCATGACTGAGATTGGCTTGTGTTCAGATTCCTGCCACTCTGGGAAATGAGGCCCCCTCCAGGCAGCAATGAGGAGCTGCTTTTTAACTGTCCTTGTTCACCAGCTTCAACAAACATCAAAATAACAACTTACATTTATATAACACCCTAAAAATAGAAACAGGTCTGACACCGCATACAGAAGGAATATTAGGAGTGGTGAACGAAATCTTGGACAAAGCTGTCAGTGATCAGGGTTGTGTTGCAGGAGACAAGAGAGATAGAAGGGGGCAGAGAATTAGAGAGGAAATTCAAGCAGCTGACTCATGGCGACCAGAGGTGAAGCAATTAAAATTCAGACTGCTTAAGAAACTGGAATAAAATGTGCACAGATTAAATGCAGGGTTTTCTGGCTAGAAATTTCAGAGATTGCGAGAATGTGGAGAGTTATTACAACAAAGACCGGAATTTAAAATCAAGAACATGTCAGCCCTAAAACCCCCACACGTCACTGTAATACTCTTTGACATACCTCACACACCTCACTGTAATACTCTCTGACATACCTCACACACCTCACTGTAACACTCTCTGATATACCCCACACCTCACTGTAACACTCTCTGATATACCCCACACACCTCACTGTAACACTCTCTGATATCTCCCACACCTCACTGTAACACTCTCTGACATACCCCACACCTCACTGTAACACTCTCTGACATACCCCACACACCTCACTGTAACACTCTCTGATATACCCCACACCTCACTGTAACACTCACTGACATACCCCACACCTCACTGTAACACTCTCTGATATACCCCACTCTCCTCACTGTAACACTCTCTGATATACCCCACTCCTCACTGTAACACTCTCTGACATACCCCACACACCTCACTGTAACACTCTCTGATATACCCACACCTCACTGTAACACTCTCTGATATACCCCACACACCTCACTGTAACACTCTCTGATATCTCCCACACCTCACTGTAACACTCTCTGACATACCCCACACCTCACTGTAACACTCTCTGACATACCCCACACACCTCACTGTAACACTCTCTGATATAACCCACACCTCATTGTAATACTCTCTGACATATCCCACACACCTCACTGTAACATTCTCTGATATAACCCACACCTCATTGTAATACTCTCTGACATACCCCACACACCTCACTGTAACACTCTCTGATATACACCACACCTCACTGTAACACTCTCTGATATACCCCACACCTCACTGTAACACTCTCTGATATACCCCACAACTCACTGTAACACTCTCTGATATACCCCACACCTCACTGTAACACTCTCTGATATACCCCACACCTCACTGTAGCACTCTCTGATATACCCCACACCTCACTGTAACACTCACTGATATACCCCACACCTCACTGTAACACTCTCTGACATACCCCACACCTCACTGTAATACTCTCTGACATACCCCACACACCTCACTGTAATACTCTCTGACATACCCCACACACCTCACTGTAACACTCTCTGATATACCCCACACCTCAGTGTAACACTCTCTGATATACCCCACACCTCACGGTAACACTCTCTGATATACCCCACACCTCACGGTAACACTCTCTGATATCTCCCACACCTCACTGTAACACTCTCTGATATACCCCACACCTCACTGTAACACTCTCTGATATACCCCACACCTCACGGTAACACTCTCTGATATCTCCCACACCTCACTGTAACACTCTCTGATATACCCCATACCTCACTGTAACACTCTCTGATATACCCCACACCTCACTGTAACACTCTCTGATATACCCCACACACCTCACTGTAACACTCTCCGATATACCCCACAGCTCACTGTAACACTCTCTGATATAACACACACCTCACTGTAACACTCTCTGATATACCCCACACCTCACTGTAACACTCTCTGATATACACCACACCTCACTGTAACACTCTCTGATATACCCCACACCTCACTGTAACACTCTCAGATATAACCCGCACCTCACTGTAACACTCTCTGATATACCCCACACTTCACTGTAACACCCTCTGATATACCCCACACCCCACTGTAACACTCCCTGATGTACCCCACACTCCTCACTGTAACACTCTCTGACATACCCCACACACCTCACTGTAACACTCTCTGATATACCCCACACCCCACTGTAACACTCTCTGATATACCCCACACAACTCACTGTAACACTCTCTGACGTACCCCACACTCCTCACTGTAACACCCACTAATATACCCCACACCTCACTGTAACACTCTCTGATATACCCCACACCTCACTGTAACACTCTCTGATATACCCCACACCTCACTGTAACACTCTCTGATCTCCGCCACACCTCACTGTAACACTCTCTGACATACCCCACACACCTCACTGTAACACTCTCTGATATACCCCACACCTCACTGTAACACTCACTGATATACCCCACACCTCACTGAAACACTCTATGATATACCCCACACCTCACTATAACACTCTCTGATATACCCCGCACCTCACTGTAACACTCTCTGATATACCCCACACTCCTCACTGTAACACTCTCTGATATACCCCACTCCTCACTGTAACACTCTCTGATATACCCCACACTCCTCACTGTAACACTCTCTGATATACCCCACACCTCACTGTAACACTCTCTGATATAACCCATACTTCACTGTAACACTCTCTGATATAGCCCACAACTCACTGTAACACTCTCTGATATACCCCGCACCTCACTGTAGCACTCTCTGATATACCCCACACTCCTCACTGTAACACTCTCTGATATACCCCACACTTCTTACTGTAACACTCTCTGATATAACCCACACCTCACTGTAACACTCTCTGATATACCCCACACCTCACTGTAAGCCTCTCTGATATACCCCACACCTCACTGTAACACTCTCTGATATACCCCACACTCCTCACTGTAACACCCTCTGATATACCCCACACCTCACTGTAACACTCTCTGATATAACACACACCTCACTGTAACACTCTCTGATATACCCCACACCTCACTGTAACACTGTCTGATATACCCCACACCTCACTGTGTCAAACTCTGATATACCCCACACCTCACTGTAACACTCTCTGATATAACCCACACCTCACTGTAACACTCTCTGATATACCCCACACCTCACTGTAACACCCTCTGATATACCCCACACCTCACTATAACACTACCTGATGTATCCCACACTCCTCACTGTCACACTCTCTGATATACCCCACACCTCACTGTAACACACTCTGAAAGACCCCACACCTCACTGTAACACTCTCTGATATACCCCACACTCCTCACTGTAACACTCTCTGATATACCCCACACCTCACTGTAACACTCTCTGATATACCCTACACCTCACTGTAACACTCTCTGATATAACCCACACCTCACTGTAACATTCTCTGATATACCCCACACCTCACTGTAACACTCTCTGATATACCCCACACCTCACTGTAACACTCTCTGAGATACACCACACCTCACTTTAACACTCTCTGATATACCCCACACCTCACTGTAACACTCTCTGATATACCCCACACCTCACTGTAACACTCTCTGATATAACCCACACCTCACTGTAACACTCTATGATATACCCCACACCTCACGGTAACATTCTCTGATATACCCCACACCTCACTGTAACACTCTCTGACATACCCCACTCCTCACTGTAACATTCTCTGATATACCCCACACTCCTCACTGTAACACTCACTGATATACCCCACACCTCACTGTAACACTCTCTGATATACCCCACTCTCCTCACTGTAACACTCACTGATATACCCCACACCTCACTGTAACACTCTCTGACATACCCCACACACCTCACTGTAACACTCTCTGATATAACCCATACCTCACTGTAACACTCTCTGATATAGCCCACACCTCACTGTAACACTCTCTGATATACCCCGCACCTCACTGTAACACTCTCTGATATACCCCACACTCCTCACTGTAACACTCTCTGATATACCCCACACTCCTTATTGTAACACTCTCTGATATACCCCGCACCTCACTGTAACACTCTCTGACATACCCCACACACCTCACTGTAACACTCTCTGATATAACCCATACCTCACTGTAACACTCTCTGATATAGCCCACACCTCACTGTAACACTCTCTGATATACACCACACCTCACTGTAACACTCTCTGATATACCCCACACCTCACTGTAACACTCTCTGATATACCCCACAACTCACTGTAACACTCTCTGATATACCCCACACCTCACTGTAACACTCTCTGATATACCCCACACCTCACTGTAACACTCTCTGATATACCCCACACCTCACTGTAACACACACTGATATACCCCACACCTCACTGTAACACTCTCTGATATACCCCACACCTCAGTGTAACACTCTCTGATATACCCCACACCTCACGGTAACACTCTCTGATATACCCCACACCTCACGGTAACACTCTCTGATATCTCCCACACCTCACTGTAACACTCTCTGATATACCCCACACCTCACTGTAACACTCTCTGATATACCCCACACCTCACGGTAACACTCTCTGATATCTCCCACACCTCACTGTAACACTCTCTGATATACCCCATACCTCACTGTAACACTCTCTGATATACCCCACACCTCACTGTAACACTCTCTGATATACCCCACACACCTCACTGTAACACTCTCCGATATACCCCACAGCTCACTGTAACACTCTCTGATATAACACACACCTCACTGTAACACTCTCTGATATACCCCACACTTCACTGTAACACCCTCTGATATACCCCACACCCCACTGTAACACTCCCTGATGTACCCCACACTCCTCACTGTAACACTCTCTGACATACCCCACACACCTCACTGTAACACTCTCTGATATACCCCACACCCCACTGTAACACTCTCTGACATACCCCACACAACTCACTGTAACACTCTCTGACGTACCCCACACTCCTCACTGTAACACCCACTAATATACCCCACACCTCACTGTAACACTCTCTGATATACCCCACACTCCTCACTGTAACACTCACTGACATACCCCACACCTCACTGTAACACTCTCTGATATACCCCACACCTCACTGTAACACTCTCTGATATACCCCACACCTCACTGTAACACTCTCTGATCTCCGCCACACCTCACTGTAACACTCTCTGACATACCCCACACACCTCACTGTAACACTCTCTGATATACCCCACACCTCACTGTAACACTCACTGATATACCCCACACCTCACTGAAACACTCTATGATATACCCCACACCTCACTATAACACTCTCTGATATACCCCGCACCTCACTGTAACACTCTCTGATATACCCCACACTCCTCACTGTAACACTCTCTGATATACCCCACTCCTCACTGTAACACTCTCTGATATACCCCACACTCCTCACTGTAACACTCTCTGATATACCCCACACCTCACTGTAACACTCTCTGATATAACCCATACTTCACTGTAACACTCTCTGATATAGCCCACAACTCACTGTAACATTCTCTGATATACCCCGCACCTCACTGTAGCACTCTCTGATATACCCCACACTCCTCACTGTAACACTCTCTGATATACCCCACACTTCTTACTGTAACACTCTCTGATATAACCCACACCTCACTGTAACACTCTCTGACATACCCCACACCTCACTGTAAGCCTCTCTGATATACCCCACACCTCACTGTAACACTCTCTGATATACCCCACACTCCTCACTGTAACACCCTCTGATATACCCCACACCTCACTGTAACACTCTCTGATATAACACACACCTCACTGTAACACTCTCTGATATACCTCACACCTCACTGTAACACTGTCTGATATACCCCACACCTCACTGTGTCAAACTCTGATATACCCCACACCTCACTGTAACACTCTCTGATATAACCCACACCTCACTGTAACACTCTCTGATATACCCCACACCTCACTGTAACACCCTCTGATATACCCCACACCTCACTGTAACACTCTCTGATATACCCCACACTCCTCACTGTAACACTCTCTGATATACCCCACACCTCACTGTAACACTCTCTGATATACCCTACACCTCACTGTAACACTCTCTGATATAACCCACACCTCACTGTAACATTCTCTGATATACCCCACACCTCACTGTAACACTCTCTGATATACCCCACACCTCACTGTAACACTCTCTGAGATACACCACACCTCACTTTAACACTCTCTGATATACCCCACACCTCACTGTAACACTCTCTGATATACCCCACACCTCACTGTAACACTCTCTGATATAACCCACACCTCACTGTAACACTCTATGATATACCCCACACCTCACGGTAACATTCTCTGATATACCCCACACCTCACTGTAACACTCTCTGACATACCCCACTCCTCACTGTAACATTCTCTGATATACCCCACACTCCTCACTGTAACACTCACTGATATACCCCACACCTCACTGTAACACTCTCTGATATACCCCACTCTCCTCACTGTAACACTCACTGATATACCCCACACCTCACTGTAACACTCTCTGACATACCCCACACACCTCACTGTAACACTCTCTGATATAACCCATACCTCACTGTAACACTCTCTGATATAGCCCACACCTCACTGTAACACTCTCTGATATACCCCGCACCTCACTGTAACACTCTCTGATATACCCCACACTCCTCACTGTAACACTCTCTGATATACCCCACACTCCTTATTGTAACACTCTCTGATATACCCCGCACCTCACTGTAACACTCTCTGACATACCCCACACACCTCACTGTAACACTCTCTGATATAACCCATACCTCACTGTAACACTCTCTGATATAGCCCACACCTCACTGTAACACTCTCTGATATACCCCGCACCTCACTGTAACACTCTCTGATATACCCCACACTCCTCACTGTAACACTCTCTGATATACCCCACACTCCTTATTGTAACACTCTCTGATATACCCCACACCTCTCGGCATCCATCGCCACTACTATCTCCGTTTCTCCCTCTGGTGGGGCCATCATCATTACCCCTAACAACCTCCGTATATTCGTGTTCAGCTGTCTCCCCTTCACAAACCCAGTTTGGTCCTCGTGGACCACCCCCGGGACACATTCCTCTATTCTCATTGCCATTACCTTGGCCAGGACCTTGGCATCTACATTTAGGAGGGAAATAGGTCTATGGGACCCGCATTGTAGCGGGTCCTTTTCCTTCTTTAAGAGAAGCGATATCGTTGCTTCAGACATAGTCGGGGGCAGTTGTCCCCTTTCCTTTGCCTCATTAAAGGTCCTCGTCAGTACCGGGGCGAGCAAGTCCACATATTTTCTATAGAATTCGACTGGGAATCCATCCGGTCCCGGGGCCTTTCCCGCCTGCATGCTCCTAATTCCTTTCACCACTTCTTCTACCTCGATCTGTGCTCCCAGTCCCACCCTTTCCTGCTCTTCCACCTTGGGAAATTCCAGCCGATCCAAGAAGCCCATCATTCTCTCCCTCCCATCCGGGGGTTGAGCTTCATATAATTTTTTATAAAATGTCTTGAACACTCCATTCACTCTCTCCGCTCCCCGCTCCATCTCTCCTTCCTCATCCCTCACTCCCCCTATTTCCCTCGCTGCTCCCCTTTTCCTCAATTGGTGTGCCAGCAACCTGCTCGCCTTCTCCCCATATTCGTACTGTACACCCTGTGCCTTCCTCCATTGTGCCTCTGCAGTGCCTGTAGTCAGCAAGTCAAATTCTACATGTAGCCTTTGCCTTTCCCTGTACAGTCCCTCCTCCGGTGCTTCCGCATATTGTCTGTCCACCCTCAAAAGTTCTTGCAGCAACCGCTCCCGTTCCTTACTCTCCTGCTTCCCTTTATGTGCCCTTATTGATATCAGCTCCCCTCTAACCACCGCCTTCAACGCCTCCCAGACCACTCCCACCTGGACCTCCCCATTATCATTGAGTTCCAAGTACTTTTCAATGCACCCCCTCACCCTTAGACACACCCCCTCATCTGCCATTAGTCCCATGTCCATTCTCCAGGGTGGGCGCCCTCCTGTTTCCTCCCCTATCTCCAAGTCCACCCAGTGTGGAGCGTGATCCGAAATGGCTATAGCCGTATACTCCGTTCCCCTCACCTTCGGGATCAATGCCCTACCCAGCACAAAAAAGTCTATACGCGAGTAGACTTTATGGACATAGGAGAAAAACGAGAACTCCTTACTCCTAGGTCTGCTAAATCTCCACGGGTCTACACCTCCCATCTGCTCCATAAAATCTTTAAGCACCTTGGCTGCTGCCGGCCTCCTTCCAGTCCTGGACTTCGACCTATCCAGCCCTGGTTCCAACACCGTATTAAAATCTCCCCCCATTATCAGCTTTCCCATCTCTAGGTCCGGAATGCGTCCTAGCATCCGCCTCATAAAATTGGCATCATCCCAGTTCGGGGCATATACGTTTACCAAAACCACCGTCTCCCCCTGTAGTTTGCCACTCACCATCACGTATCTGCCCCCGTTATCCGCCACTATAGTCTTTGCCTCGAACATTACCCGCTTCCCCACTAATATAGCCACCCCCCTGTTTTTCGCATCTAGCCCCGAATGGAACACCTGCCCCACCCATCCTTTGCGTAGCCTAACCTGGTCTATCAGTTTCAGGTGCGTTTCCTGTAACATAACCACATCTGCCTTAAGTTTCTTAAGGTGTGCGAGTACCCGTGCCCTCTTTATCGGCCCGTTCAGCCCTCTCACGTTCCACGTGATCAGCCGAGTTGGGGGGCTTCCTACCCCCCCCCCCCCTTGTCGATTAGCCGTCACCTTTTTCCAGCTCCTCACCCAGTTCCCACGCAGCTGTATCTCCCCCAGGCGGTGCACCCCCGCCCATCCTCTCCCATACCAGCTCCCCCCTCTCCCCAGCAGCAGCAACCCAGTAATTCCCCCCTCCCACCCCACCCGCTAGATCCCCCGCTAGCGTAATTACTCCCCCCATGTTGCTCCCAGAAGTCAGCAAACTCTGGCTGACCTCGGCTTCCCCCCGTGACCTCGGCTCGCACCGTGCGACGCCCCCTCCTTCCTGCTTCTCTATTCCCGCCATGATTATCATAGCGCGGGAACCAAGCCCGCGCTTCTCCCTTGGCCCCGCCCCCAATGGCCAACGGCCCATCTCCTCCACCTCCCCTCCTCCCCCCATCACCACCTGTGGGAGAGAGAAAAGTTACCACATCGCAGGATTAGTACATAAAACCCCTCTTTGCCCCCCACATTCGCCCCACCACTTTGTTAGAACGTTCTTTTTAATAACCCGCTCATTCCAGTTTTTCTTCTACAATAAAAGTCCACGCTTCATCCGCCGTCTCAAAGTAGTGGTGCCTCCCTCGACCCACAGTCTTGCCGGTTGCAGCATTCCAAATTTTATCTTCTTTTTATGAAGCACCGCCTTGGCCCGATTAAAGCTCGCCCTCCTTCTCGCCACCTCCGCACTCCAGTCTTGATAAACGCGGATCACCGCGTTCTCCCATTTACTGCTCCGAGTTTTCTTCTCCCATCTAAGGACCATTTCTCTATCCTTAAAACGGAGGAATCTCACCACTATGGCTCTGGGAATTTCTCCTGCTCTCGGTCCTCGCGCCATCACTCGGTATGCTCCCTCCACCTCCAACGGACCCGACGGGGCCTCCGCTCCCATTAACGAGTGCAGCATCGTGCTCACATATGCCCCGACGTCCGCTCCCTCCACACCTTCAGGAAGACCAAGAATCCTCAGGTTGTTCCTCCTTGCGTTGTTTTCCAGTGCCTCCAACCTTTCCACACATCGTTTCTGATGTGCCTCCTGCGTCTCCGTCTTCACCACCAGGCCCTGTATATCGTCCTCATTCTCGGCTGCCTTTGCCTTCACGACCCGAAGCTCCCGCTCCTGGGTCTTTTGTTCCTCCTTTAGCCCTTCGATCGCCTGCAGTATCGGGGCCAACAGCTCTTTCTTCATTTCCTTTTTGATCTCTTCCACACAGCATTTCAAGAACTCTTGTTGTTCAGGGCCCCATGTTAAACTGCCACCTTCCGACGCCACCTTGGTTTTTGCTTGCCTTCCTTGCCGCTGTTCTAAAGGATCCACTGCAATCTGGCCACTCTCTCCTCCTTTTTCCATCCGTATCCAGGGGGGATTCCCTTCTGGTTTACCGCACAGTGTTTTTAGCCGTCAAAATTGCCGTTGGGGCTCCTATCAAGAGCCCAAAAGTCCGTTTCACAGGGAGCTGCCGAAACGTGCGACTCAGCTGGTCATCGCCGCACCCGGAAGTCTCGGAACCACATCTTGAGCAGCCCGATACACCACTTGTAAACAATACATGGGTCTAATTATAATGAGTCTCCGCCTTGGTCTCAGGCCTTCGCACTGGTGTCATAGCCATGCCCTCAGTGGATATCTCTTGTCCACCGTGAACCAGCAAGTCATCCTGGGGTGGTCCTGAAAGACACTGGGGATCTCCAGGTGCCCCAGGCTGTAGTTGTCATGCATGCTCCCAGAGTAACGGGCACACGTGTGCATGATTCTGAGGTGGTGGTCGCTCACGATTTGAACAATCAGGGAGTGGAACCCCTTCCTGTGAATATAGGGCACTTCCTGATGCCCCAGCACTCACAGCGAGTGATGGTCACTCTCCTGCCTTGCGTCTGATCCGCTGACAATGCCGACACAGGCCCATCACCCTGGAGTGAGGTTACACAGACTCTTGGAAGGGGGAACAGGGTCGGGAAGGGAGCGGTATGAAGGGGGGCACAGGGAATAGGGGAGGAATGGGAGGAGGGGACAAGGGTGACAAGGGTGCCATTGATTGCCCCATGACACCAGCAAATTCTGTAGCTCAGGCGTCTTGGTGGGCCTGGTCCAGCTCCAAGGTGATATTGTCAGGTGCCCAGGCATAAATTGGGAGAGGGGAGTGTGCAGCGGGACCTTGGTGTCCTTATGCACCATTCGCTGAAGGTAAGCATGCAGGTGCAACAGGCGGTAAAGAAGGCTAATGGTATGTTGGACCTGGAACACTTCAGGCCCCTGACCGAGCCCAAACCACTGAATGGCTCCACCCCTACGCCACCCCCCCTCTCCCTGCACACTGGGCAGCAGCTCCGGTGCCTTTGATCTGCAAGCCGGAAAACAGAAAGGGCCACTCACCTCCTCACTTCTCCCCAGCAGCCATCATCCAGCTTCACAGTTTTGAAAAGGAGTTCGAAAAGATGCCCGCGTGTCTTCCCACTGGGCAGTCGGGTAGTTCCCAGGAGGCCATTGCACCCGGCGTGAACAAGAACAAAGAACAAAGAACAAAGAAATGTACAGCACAGGAACGGGCCCTTCGGCCCTCCAAGCCCGTGCCGACCATGCTGCCCGACTAAACTACAATCTTCTGCACTTCCTGGGACGTATCCCTCTATTCCCATCCTATTCATGTATTTGTCAAGATGCCCCTTAAATGTCCCTATCGTCCCTGCTTCCACTACCTCCTCCGGTAGCGAGTTCCAGGCACCCACTACCCTCTGCATAAAAAACTTGCCTTGTACATCTACTCTAAACCTTGCCCCTCTCACCTTAAACCTATGCCCCCTAGTAATTGACCCCTCTACCCCGGGGAAAAGCCTCTGACTATCCACTCGGTCTATGCCCCTCATAATTTTGTAGACCTCTATCAGGTCGCCCCTCAACCTCCTTCGTTCCAGTGAGAACAAACCGAGTTTATTCAACCGCTCCTCATAGCTAATGCCCTCCATACCAGGCAACATTCTGGTAAATCTCTTCTGCACCCTCTCTAAAGCCTCCACATCCTTCTGGTAGTGTGGCGACCAGAATTGAACACTTTACTCCAAGTGTGGCCTAACTAAGGTTCTATACAGCTGCAACATGACTTGCCAATTCTTATACTCAATGCCCCGGCCAATGAAGGCAAGCATGCCGTATGCCTTCTTGACTACCTTCTCCACCTGTATTGCCCCTTTCAGTGACCTGTGGACCTGTACTCCTAGATCTCTCTGACTTTCAATACTCTTGAGGGTTCTACCATTCACTGTATATTCCCTACCTGCATTAGACCTTCCAAAATGCATTACCTGAGTGCATAATTAATGAGGTCTGGGCCAGAAATGTTTGGGTGTTTTCCTGCCAGCCACAGCGGGGAACACTCTGGGCGCGATTCAGCGGACTCAAGTTAAAGCTGAACGGGGGTGACCAGGGGATGGGAGTGGGGTTGGGGTGACGACGCTGAACGGCTGCAATGTTGAGAAATGCCCCGCTATCCAATGGCCGAGGCCGCACCCAGAGGAACCCCCTGCTGGCGAGGAGGAAAGGCACTTAGCAGATCGGGGCGTCATTTTGTCTGGCAACTCGATCTTCGCCTCCCCCTCCCTTATTTCAACCCTCCATCAGCCCCCCCCCCCCCCCGCTATCTTGGGGACACCCCCGGGAATCCCCCCTTAACCCCCCCTCCCCCACTACCTGACAAGCCTAATCCCTGTCAGTGCCAACCTGGCATCTAGGCACACTGGCACTGCCAGCATGGTGCCCTGGCAGACCATCAGTGCCCCTCACACCGTGACAGTGCCACCTAGGAACCCTGGCCATGTCAGGGTGTCAGGATGGCACTGCCACAATGTCAGTCTGGCAGTGCCAAGCTGCCCAGCTGCCATGGGAAGTGCCAGGGTGCCGCCCTGCGCTGTCTCCGACCACCAGAGCATCTCCATTGGCCTGGGAGAGCCCCCCCCCCAACCAGGTGCCGTTACGACTGGTCCATGTTTGTGTGCACCAGTAATAAGCGGAGCCTTACGAGCTCTTCCAGGTACGACTGGTGAGTCCCGGACGGCAGGTGGTTCTGTAAGGCTCATTTAAATATGCAGTTGTGGATCCCGCCCAGCGAGGACGTGATCCTGATCGCTCCGGGCGGTGCAAGTCAGGTGATTCGTGCGAGGCTCCGCACCCGGCACGGAGCCCGATTTAGGGTTCATGCACGTGTAGCCATCTAAGATAGCCACCTCCAAAGGACCATGGGAATTATGACCAACCCAGGACTCAGACAGATACAGAATGTGTATCTGAAACACAGGTAACCAGGCCTGATCGAAACCCCCCCTCGTTTGCATTTCAATGCCCATTTTCCCAGGACAACAGAACTCCAATCAAGCAACCGGTACAGCCACAGACTGATCGGCGCCACTCCCTTTACTCAGAGAGCACAACTGCCAAGGACAATGACCGCTAAGGACCCGCCCAGCGACCAAGGCATCCGCCCCTTTATTGGCTGTAATCGAAGACAGTGATCAGAGCCCTGTCGAACTATTGGGTCCAAGGTTAAGGACCGCCCCAAAGAGCGCAAATCCAAGAGGGATAAAAGAGGACACAGCCATGTGTTCTGTCTCTTTTGGATCCGGCCTGTGCCAACCCAATTGTAGCAGGAACAGCCAGCCAAGTTCAAGACCAACGATCGCTACCTGACGGTCGAGCCCAGCAGAGACAGAGCCACTTTCTTCGAACCAGCCAAGTGAAATCCAGATAAAGGCCTTATCCATTTGCACAGTGCCGGTCGCCCTGAAGTTAAGTAGAGGTTATTGTAACTGATAGGTGTAGTTTAACTCGTAGTAGATATTGTGTTTGCATGTCGAGGTAACTTTTTTTTAATAAACATTTTATTGAGGTATTTTCGGTACTGTAACAACAAGAAAATAAACAATATACATGAAACCATAAACATAGTGCAAAAGCCATTTACCTTTTGTACAGGTCCCACCCTTATTAACCCCCTACTCTAATCTAAACTACTCCCCCGCCCCCCCCCCCCCCACCCCTGTCTGCTGCCGATTAATTTTCCGCGAAGAAGGCGACGAACGGATGCCATCTCCGGGTGAGCCCCAACAGTGACCCTCTCACGGCGAACTTGATTTTCTCCAAACAGAGAAAGCTAGCCATGTGCGATAGCCAGGTCTCCGACTTCGGGGGCTTTCAGTCCCTCCACGCTAATAGTATCCGTCTCCGGGCTACCAGGCAAACAAAGGGCAGAACGTCTGCCTCTTTCTCCTCCTGGATTCCCGGGTCTTCTGACAGACCGGAAATCGCCTCCTCTGGACTCGGGGCCACCCTTGTTTTTAACACCGTGGACATAACGTTCGCAAACCCCTGCCAAAATCCCCTAAGCTTTGGACATGTCCAAAACATGTGGACACGGTTCGCTGGTCCTCCCGCACATTTTGCGCACCTGTCCTCCACCCCAAAGAATCTGCTCATCCGGGCCACTGTCATGTGAGCCCGGTGAACAACCTTGAATTGTATCAGGCTGAGCCTGACACATGTTGCGGACCCATTGACTCTACCCACAGACCATCCTCTATCTCACCTCCCAGCTCCTCCTCCCACTTGCGCTTCAGCTCCTCGGTCTGCGTCTCCTCTGACCCCATAAGTTCCTTGTAAATGTCCGAGGCACTCCCTTCTCCTACCCACCCTCTGGAAACTACCCTGTCCTGAATCCCCCTTAGCGGTAGGAGCGGGAAGGTTGACACCTGTTTACGTAGGAAGTCCCGCACCTGCAGATACCTGAATTATTTTCCCCTCGCCAACCCAAACTTCTCCTCCAGCTCCCTCATATTCGGAAAGCTCTCCTCTATGAGCATATCCCCCATCCTCTCAATCCCCGCTCTCCGCCATAACCGGAACCCCCCGTCCATACTCCCCGGGTAAACTGGTGATTATCACAGATTGGGACCCAGACCGATGCTCCCGCATGCCGCCTCCACTGGCCCCAAACTCTCAGGGCCACCACCACCACTGGACTGGTGGAGTACCGTGCCAGCAGGAATGGTAGAGGCGCAGTTACCAATGCCTCCAAACTGGTGCCCTTACATGAAGCCACTTCCATGCGCACCCATGCCGACCCCTCCCCCACCACCCACTTCCTGATCATGGCTGTATTAGCCGCCCAGTAATAATTGCTAAAATTTGGCAGCGCCAGCCTGCCCTCTCCCTGACTCCGCTCAAGCATTACCTTCCTTACTCGCGGGGTCTTGCCCGCCCAGACAAAGCCCATGATCACTCTGTTGACCCGCTTAAAAAAGGACCGCGGAATAAAGATAGGGAGACACTGAAATACAAATAGGAATCTCGGGAGGACCGTCATCTTCACCGTCTGCACCCTCCCAGCCAGTGACAACGGAAGCGCGTCCCATCTCCGAAAATCGGCCTTCATTTGGTCCACCAGACGGGCCAGATTCAATTTATGTCGAGGTAACTCATATGTATGTAAATAACCATCTTTTGAACTAACTAACTGGTTGTGTGGTCATTTGATCGATATAAGGGAAGGCTTGTGGTTCACCAACATTATTAATAGAGAAACACGCAAATCACCCATTGCGCCCGGCTCTGTGCCAGGTGCAATGGGGTCGCTGAATTGTTCCCTCTGTGTTCCCGTCCTCACCACGGCACTGATGGGAGAATTATTTTAAACATTATCAACAAATTTCCAATCAACTTTCCCTGCTCGAAGAGGAATAACTCCAGCAGCTCCAACCTATCCTCATACCTGTAATCCACACAGACAGTGACCCAGAGCTGGGACCTCAGCGCCATGAGGCAGCAGTGCTAACCGCAGTGTTGCCCCCTCCCCACTGCCAGACCTGACAGCGGCAGGACCGGCAGCCCATGGTTGAGCCTCTGCATGCCCTACCTCCTCTCTCCCATCAGCCATGGTGCCTGTTTCCCGCTTTTTGAACCCACAAGTGAAACTCGCCGGCGGCAATTCCTCCCGGCGGAGGCGGGGCATCGCGGAAGCCCCGGAGAATACCGGGTCAGGCCAGCTAATGATATGCCAACTGCGTTGACTGCATGTGCGGAGTAGAAGACATTGACGCCGCTGTTGAGGCACTGGATCATGGCATTCTGTCAGGCGCCCGCCACGATTATCGCCTCCTGCTGGATTCTCCATCCAATCGATTTTCCCGATTCGGCCGACGGAGAATCCCGCCGCATATACTTCTCTCAACTGTCTCTGTTAAGTCATCAAAAAACTTAATTGGGTCAGTCGAGGACAATTTGCCCGTCATAAACCTGTACTGACACTCCTTTATTTGTTCATGGTTGTCCAAGTGGCTGTTTATTTTCCTCCAATTGCAATTTTTAAAAGCTGCCTAACCACTGGAGTTGTTGGGAGTATCCTGATCCCTTGTTAATATTTACAATTCTCCAGTCATCTGGCACCACCCTTGTATCTAAGGGAAAGATTTCGGCCGGCACAACTGCTCAATTTCCACCCTTGCTTCATTCAACAAACTCGGATGCACGCCATCCTGACAGAGTGCCATATCCACACCGCAGCACCATGATTAGCGTTGCTGCCTCACAGCACCAGGGACCCAGGTTCAATTCCAGAATCGGGTGACTGTCTGTGTGGAGTTTGCACTTTCTCCCCGTATCTGCGTGGGTTTCCTCCGGGTGCTCCGGTTTCCTCCCAAGTCCAAAGATGTGCAGGTTAGGTGGATTGGCCATAATACATTGCCTTTTAGTGTCCAAAAGATTAGGTTGGGTTACGGGGATAGGGCAGGGGTGTGTGCCTGGGTGGGTGGTCTTTCAGAGGTTCAGTCCAGACTCGATGGGCCGAATGGTCTCCTTCTGCTGTAGCTAACCTATGATTCTAAGTACCACTAGCCTTTTGAGTTTCTCCTCTTTTTAAATTTTTATCTCATCCAGTGATAATAATAATTTTATTGTCACAAGTAGGCTTACATTAACACTGCAATGAAGTTACTGCGAAAATCCCCTAGTCGCCACATTCCGGCACCTGTTCGTGTACACTGAGGGGGAATTCAGAATGTCCAATTCACCTAACAAGCACGTCTTTTGGGACTTGTGGGAGGAAACTGGAGCACCCGGAATAAACCCACGCAGACACGGGGAGAACGTGTAGACTCCGCACAACCAGTGACCCAAGCCAGGAATCGTACCTGGGACCCTGGCGTTGTCAAGCAACTGCACTAACCATTGTGCTACCGTGTCATCCACAGTATCCCAGCAACCTCCTTGGTCACCATTGCTTTGGCAAAGTCCTCTTCTGTGGTAAACACCGATGCAAAATACTCATTTAGTACTACAGGTGTGCCTTCTGCCTTCAACAACATATCTCTGTTTTGGTTCTGAATTGGTTCCACTACTCCTGGACAGCACTTTTGCTGTTAATATGACTCCCAGAGACCTTTAGATTCCCTCTTATGTTAGCTGTCAATCTATTTTCAAACTATCTCTTTGTCCCTCTTATTTCCTTTTACACTTCCCCTCTGTAATTTTACATTCAATCTGACTCTCCCATGTGTTGTCAAGCTGACATCAGTTACATGTCCCCTTTTTCTGCTTCACAGTACTCACTCGCTCCTTCATGATCAAAGGAAGCTCTACCCTCCCTTTCGTCCTTGTGAGAATTTACCGAGATTGTACCTGACCGACCTCCTCTCTAATTGCAGGCTCTTGCTCCATTACATGTCCGTCCGTCAGACTTCAACCCAAATTTATCTGGGCCAGATCCATTTTCGATTTGCTGAAATCCTCCTCCAGTGAAATATTTTTATTCTAGCTTCAAGAACAAAGGAGGTCAATCAATCCCTAGTGAAATTTGACAGAAAGGAAATGAAAGAAATAAAATAAAAGGTACAGTTTAGATTTTCCGATTTTGATATAAAATTGTAGTTTAATTGATTAGCCGAACAGGGTTTTTATTATGGTCTCTGGTGTTTCGAATGGATTTATTAGTGAAGGCAGTGTTTGTTTCGCTGTCAGTGCATGAGGTGAATATAAACAAAATGGCTTAGTGTGGAGGGGTGTTTTGTTCTGAACTTGTCAACAGTCTTGAAGGGTTAATGTTGAGAGCTGATTTGGGAAGCTGATACCGTGGAAACCAGTATTGAATTCCCATAAAATTCCACAGGAGAAAAGCTGGAACATATCATCTGAAATGATGTGAAAAGAATTCTCCTGAGACGACAATATATTTTATCATTAGTGCAAAGCTCCATTCTCTAAATAATTACAGTGAAAGCAACACTGGAGGCTGTTGCCTTAGAGATCAGGCTGAGAGAAGAGCAGAATATTGTCAGACGCAGATGACAAAAAGAGAAATTTTGAATAGCAGAGAGAAGTGGATTAAGGGAGAACTCCAGGATTTGGGGACAATTTTTGTCGTTTTCTGTCTTTTCTTGTGATTTGAGCATTGCTGGCAAGGCTGGCAATTAATGCCTGCACTGTGGCAGCAGTGTTTACCATAAAGATGGACTGCACCAACTCATCAAACCTCCTTCGCCAGCACTATTATATTACTCTTTGATAGTATATCGTTGCTCTTTGCTTCGTAATCCAGAATGGTCTGATGGTGCGATTATAAAGAAACCACCAATCTCTACCTTAAAGCAAAACTGATTTATTGAATAACAATTAATTAATATTGAGTTCGCAAACTCCACAGAACTATAACTATTAATAAAGTAGTCTATGTTTAAGTAATAACTGATTGAACTACACGTGGTACTTCTATTTAGTCTTAATTATGCTGTGATCTACCTTTCTCGGCTGCGAACAATCAACTGATTACCCAAGATTCCCTGAGTTCTTATATTTATACTGGGAACAAGGGCTGCCCTCTAGTGTTTGTACTGCACTGAGGTGTAATAATTAACCTTTTACTTGTCTACATATATACATATCATTACAAGCACATTCCAAATCCACTACCTCTATCCCCCAGAAGGACAAACGCTAAGGGCAGCACGGTAGCATAGTAGTTAGCATTATGGCTTCACAGCGCCAGGGTGCCAAGTTCGATTCCCGCTTGGGTCACTGCCTGTGCGGAGTCTGCACGTTCTCCCTGTGTCTGCGTGGGTTTCTTCCGGGTGCTCCGGTTTTCTCCCACAGTCCAAAGATGTGCAGGTTAGGTAGATTGGCCATGCTAAATTACCCTTAGGTTAGATGGGGTTGCTGGGTGGAGGGTGGGCTTAAGTAGGGTGCTCTTTCCAAGAGCTGGTGCAAACTCAATGGGCCGAATGGCCTCCTTCGGCATTGTGAATTTTGGGGCAGCACAGTAGCCTTGTGGATAGCACAATTGCTTCACAGCTCCAGGGTCCCAAGTTCAATTCCGGCTTGGGTCACTGTCTGTGCGGAGTCTGCACATCCTCCCCGTGTGTGCGTGGGTTTCCTCCGAGTGCTCCTGTTTCCTCCCACAGTCTAAAGATGTGCAGGTTAGGTGGATTGGCCATGATAAATTGCCCTGAGTGTCCAAAATTGCCCTTAGTGTTGGGTGGGGTACTGAGTTATGGGGATAGGGTGGCGGTGTTGACCTTGGGGAGGGTGCTCTTTCCAAGAGCCGGTGCAGACTCGATGGGCCGAATGGCCTCCTTCTGCACTGTAAATTCTATGAAATTCTATGAGATGCATGGGAATACCATCACCGCAAGTTCCTCTCCAAGTCATAAACCATCCTGACTTGGAAATTACTTAGGGTTACATCCTACGGAGTAAAAGTACAGGCCATCCGTCAGATCCTGTTGCCGATCGGACCTGCAGAACTACACTTGTTTTGCCTAGTAAATTACTACGGCAAGTTTATTCCAAATCTTGGCCCTCCTCCACTGACTGCTGAAGAAAGGTCAACGTTGGGAATGGTCCCAGGCCCAGGAGATGGCTTCCGTGTCGGTGAAGAAGCAGTTATCTTCCTCCCGTCTATTTACTCACTTTGACCCAACCAAGCCGCTGTTGTTGATGTGCGATGCATCCCCCAAGGGGATCAGGGCCGTCATCGCCAACCAGATGGACGGCGGGTCGGAGCGTCCCGTGGCATTCATATTGTAGACATTGACGGGCGAGAAAAACCCGAAAAACCCGTTGCTTCCAGGGAGCAACGTTCCTCATCGTCATAGGCGCCCACTCAAAGTGGATGGAGGTTCATAAATTGCAAGTACGACAGGTGGAGCCACCATCGAGAGGCTGCAGCTATCTTTCAGAGCGCACGGGGTACCAGAGGTGCTGGTCTCGGACAATGGGACAGCATTCTCGTGAGTAGAGTTTGGGGCGTTCATGACCGCAAACAGCATACAACACGCAGATACCACCCTGTACCACCTGGCGTTGAATGGGTTAGCGGAGCGCGCAGTCCAGATATTCAAAAGCCGAATGAGAAAACAGAACTTGGGCCCCTGGGAGACTCGGTTAGCGCGATTCATTTTTCACTACTGGACCACACCACACGCATGACAGGGGTCGGTCTGGTTGAATGGCTCATTGGCCGTCGTCTTCGTATGCTTTTCTGTTTGGTTCTATGTTGTTCTCTAATTCTGAATAACGACTGTAGACTTACAGTTAACACAAACACTTTATTCAAAGGGTTCATTCTGCTTCCAGAGCTCAACTAAATGTAAACAGTCAAGAGGTATCACCAGTGAAACTAAGGTAAACTGCCTATGCTAAGTTATCCCTGTGTGCTGCTGCTCACTAGCCCTGTGCTTCTAAAAGAGGCGGATCCTGCCTTGGGCTGGACCCTTTATTCCCGTCTCTGATGCTCCCTCTAGTGATGCTGTGGCTGTCACATCTGTGCTGCAGTCCCTGGTGTATGTGCAGATGTATGTACAGATGGACAGATCACTACATCCTCCCCTTTTGACTTGATATGTTTTCAGACTGGCCTCAAGAAAACTGTACATAACAAGTGGTGAGACTAAGCAAAGCTGCACACTGTGAAAATGATGAAGTAATACAGAAACAATTAACTGTGTTATGAGTCCATTTTGAGAAATGTTCATATTTGTCTTGTGGGTGTGTTGAAGTGTCGTTACAAATCTAGCCGGTCGGGTGCTTTACGGCTTCTGCTGGAGCGTCTTAACGGTGGTGGTGGGAATGACGGTTTGATGTCATCAAGAGTACTGTCTGGCGTGTGTGGTGAGGAACGTCCTGTGGACTAATGGACTCGGTCAAGTCCAGTGTGGGAAACACCACCGTTGTGGGCCGAAGCATTAACAGATCCCGGCGGTTACAGCGAAAGAGTACTCCCACCGCCGACTTGACAATGTAGGACCGCGGTGCCTCCTGCCTGATCACCGTGGCTGGCTCAGACCATCCGCCTTCTGGGTCCCTGATCCTGACGATGTTGCCCATGTTCAGTGGCTTGAGTGGGATCACATGTTGATCGTAGTATTGTTTTTGTTTGGACCGTAGTACCTGCATTTTGTCGAGCACCAGAGCGTTATCGGGGTCTCGGAATCGAATCGCCAGGAGTGTTGTCCGGATGTCCCTGCCGAAGAGCATCTGCGCTGGCAACAGTCCTGAGCTCAATGGGGTTGCTTGGCAGGACAACAGCGCTAGGTTGATGTCCGAGCGTGAATCTGTTGCCTTGCTAATAAGTTGTTTAACAATGTGGACACCCTTTTCCACTTTCCCACTTGACTGTGGGTAGCGCGGACTGGACGTTACATGCTGAAAGCTGTAGCGGTCTGAGAACTCTTTCCATTTCCAGCTCGCGAAGCAGGGACCATTATCTGACATCACCACACGCGGGATTCCATGTCGCGCGAATGTCTCCTGGCCTTGATGACAGATGAAGACGTGAGATCATGGAGTTTCAGTACCTCCGGGTAGTTTGAGTAATCGTCCATGACGTAATCACGCCCTGTGGCATGAAATAGGTCAATGCCCACTTTTGTCCACGGTGCCATTGTGAGTTTGTGTTGCTGCAGTGGTTCTTTACACTGTGCGGGTTGATGTCTTTGACAGGTGTCACATGTCATGACCATGTCCGTTATGTCTTGATTCGTGCCGGGCCAGTACACAGCCTGTCATGCTCGCCTTTTACATTTCTCAATTCCTAGGTGGCCTTCATGAATCTTACGTAGCATCTCGGCGCGGAGTGTGGCCGGAATCACAATCTGCGCATTGCGGAGCAGCAGGCCGGCAACTTCAATCAGTTCTGACTTGACATTCTGAAATTGTGGACATTGTCCCCTCGTCCAACCGTGCTGGAGTAGGTGCAGCACCCTCCGTAAGGCTGCGTCTTTCTGCGTCTCCTGTCGGGTTAGGCAAAGCTTCTTAGCCGAAGCAGGCAGATTCTCCATGCATAACTGTTTGGGCCTCGATTTCTCTGATAGGGGCTGATGGTGCCAATTGATCGGGACAGTGCGTCGGCAATGGTAAGATCTCTTCCTGGAGTGTATACTAGGGTGAAATCATACCTTTGCAGCTTCATCATGATGCTCTGCAGACGAGGTGTCATGTCATTTAGATCCTTGGGCAAAATTCTCCGGAAACGGCGCGATGTCCGCCGACTGGCGCCCAAAACGCCGCAAATCAGACGGGCATCGCGCCGCCCCAAAGGTGCGGAATGCTCCGCATCTTTGGGGGCCGAGTCCCAACATTGAGGGGCTAGGGCGGCGCCGGACGAATTTCCGCCCCGCCAGCTGGCGCGGAAATGACATCTCCGGGCGGCGCATGCGTGGGAGCGTCAGCGGCCGCTGACAGCATTCCCGCGCATGCGCAGTGGAGGGAGTCTCTTCTGCCTCCGCCATGGTGCAGACCGTGGCGGAGGCGGAAGGGAAAGAGTGCCCCCACGGCACAGGCCCGCCCGCGGATCAGTGGGCCCCGATCGCGGGCCAGGCCACCGTGGGGGCACCCCCCGGGGCCAGATTGTCCCGCGGCCCCCCCAGGACCCCGGAGCCTGCCCGCGCCGCCTTGTCCCGCCGGTAAGGTAGGTGGTTTAATCTACGCCGGCGGGACAGGCATTTTAGCGGCGGGACTTCGGCCCATCCGGGCCGGAGAATCGAGCGGGGGGGCCCGCCAACCGGCGCGGCGCGATTCCCGCCCCCGCCGAATCTCTGGTGCCGGAGACTTTGGCAACCGGCGGGGGCGGGATTCACGCCAGCCCCCGGCGATTCTCCGACCCGGCGGGGGGTCGGAGAATCTCACCCCTTGTCTATGATATGTCAACGGTCTGTGATCGGTTTCCACTATGAACATGGGCTGGCCGTACACATAGTCATGGAACTTCAGAATCCCAGTGAGGAGTACGAGACATTCTTTTTCGATTTGTGCATATCTGCACTCAGTTGCGGTCATGGCCCTGGACGCGTATGCCACCGGGACCCAGTCAGACTGGTCGGCCTGTTGGAGGAGAACGGCGCCAATCCCGTCCTGGCTGACGTCAGTGGAGATTTTGGTGGGTCTGGTTGCGTCAAAGAAAGCAAGGGTCGGTGCCCTCGTTAGTTGCTGTTTGAGATCCACCCATTCATTTTGGTGACGTTGTGTCCACTCAAACGCAGTTGTCTTTCGTAGGAGGTTGCGTCCGTGCGGACAGGTTTGGGATGAACCCGCTGAGGAAGTTGACGAAGCCCAGAAATCGTAGTCGTGTGGCGTCTTCATGATCCATATTGCAGCGCTTTTCGCCTCATCAGGGCTGACACCCTGGGATGATATCGTGTCACCCAAAATGGTTACAGACTCCTTCGCAAATGTGCATTTTGCCTGGTTCAGTTTCAAACCGTATTTCTGAATCCTCTGAAACACCTTCAGACGACAGAGGTGTTCTTCTTCAGTGGTGGACCATACGATGATGTCATCCACATAGACTCTGACACCCTCGATGCCCTCGGTCATTTGCTCCATTATCCTGTGGAAGATCTCTGAAGCAGAGATAATGCCAAAGGGATTGCGATTGAAGCAGAAACGTCCGAATGGCGTGTTGAACGTACACAGTAATCTGCTCGAATCATCGAGCTGTATCTGGCAAAATCCCTGCGAGGCGTCGTGTTTGGTGAAGATACGAGCATTCGCCATCTCAGATGTGATCTCTTCACGCTTGGGGATGGGGTAGTGTTCCCGGCGAATGTTCTGGTTCAGGTCCTTCGGGTCTATGCATATGCGAAGATCTCCAGAAGGTTTCTTAACACAGACAATGGAGTTAACCCAGTCAGTCGGCTGTGTGACTCGCGATATTACGCCTTGTGACTGCAGTCTGTTGAGTTCCGCTTTCAACTTCTCCCGCAGTGGAGTTGGAACCCTCCTGGGCGGCTGAATGACGGGTTTGGCGTCCGTCTTCAGCATGATTTTGTATTGGCAGGGTAGGGTGCCCATGCCTTTGAATACGCCGGGGTATTCTTGTTGCATGCTGTGGATTTTAGCTTCCGGGCTTGATGGATCCTGGGTGTGCATGTAAATGCGTTGCACCAGCCGCAAGTCTTTGCAGGCCTGAGCGCCTAACAGTGATGATTTATTGTCATCTACAATCTCGAATCGTAGCTGCTTGCGTATCGTCTTGTTGTCCACCCGGAGATGGCACGATCCCTTTGAGGTGATCTGATTGCCGTTATAGTCCTTCAGCCGACATGCAGCGGGTATTATTTAATGGTCTCCTGGAATCGAATGGAGATCCTTGCTAGTGAGGAGATTAGCTGAGGCCCCAGTGTCAAGCTTGAAGACTAAGGGAAAGTCATTGACTTGCACAGTCGCAGCCCACTCACTGCTGGAATCAATGCTGTTGACCGGGTGAGGCGTGGCGATTGTTGCGTCATGTTCTTCAATTGTCTCGATCGCGTCCACGACAAACGAGTTGTCGCAAGCGAGGTTGTCCTCATCCGAGGAATACTCATCATTGGTTTTTTTGTGCTCCGTTGAGTCTATGCTTTTTACGTTGAAGTTCATGTGTTTCTGTCTTGTTGTCTTCATTTGCAGTGCAGCTCTGCACTGTGAGGCAAAGTGGTTGTATTTGCCACACTTTAAACATTGTTTTCCAGAAGCTGGACATTGCCCTTTTAAGTGGGCGTGTCCACAGCGGGGACACGTCATGACGCTGTCCCTCCACGCTCGCGCATGCGCAGTAAGCCTTTCTTCCGTGTCAAATCTTCGGGAGAACTGCGCATGTGTGTGGCCTGCCTCCAGGTTCGCGCGCGCGGGATTGCCGCTAGAGGAGCGCTTTCTGGACGCCTGGGCCACCATTTTGACGGGCTCGACCTCGTGGTGAAGGCCTTGGTCCCGGTAAGTAAACTCCTCATATTCTTCTTTCCTTATTTCATAAGTAGAGCATCTTTGCTGTTTCTAGGGTTAGGTCTTTTTGTTTTAATAAGGATTTTCTAAGTCCCTCGTCAGATATACCATTGACTATCTGGTCCCTGATGAGGGAGTCACGGAGGTTTTCAAAGTTGCAGGGTTGAGCGAGTAATTTTAAATCAGTTACAAAACTGCTGAAAGATTCTCCCGGTTTTTGCAAACGCCGGTGAACTTGAATCTTTCAAATATCTCATTGACTTCAGATTGACAGTGGGTTTCAAATGTTTTGATGATTATTTCCAGCTTTCCCTTGTCCTCCCCTTCCAGGTAGGTAAAGGAATTATATATTTCTAATGCCTGTGGACCTGCCAGGGATAAGAGCAAGGCTATCTTCCTGGCATCAGACGCTGAGGTTAGATCCTTAGCTTCTAGATATATTTTGAACTGTTGTATGAAAAGTTTCCAATTGGAATGCATATTACCAGCGGTCTTGAGCAGGCGTGGAGGTTGGATTGGGTCCATCGTGCCGATTGGTATCTGAAGGGTCCGGATGCTGCGAGGCCTTCCTTGGTCGAATGTCTGGTTTAAGTTCTCTTCTCTTGCTGGTGTCCAGCTGGCTTGCTGAAACCACTCCTGGTACTATATGTTATTCTCTAATTCTGAATAACGACTGTAGACTTACAGTTAACACAAACACTTTATTCAAAGGGTTAATTCTGCTTCCAGAGCTCAACTAGACTTAAAACAGTCAAGAGGTATCACCAGTGAAACTAAGGTAAACTGCCTATGCTAAGCTATCCCTGTGTGCTGCTGCTCGCTATCTCTGCGCTTCTAAAAGAGGCGGATCCTGCCTTGGGCTGGACCCTTTATACCTGTCTCTGATGCTCCCTCTAGTGATGCTTTACCTACCTGGAAGGGGAGGACAAGGGTAAACTGGAAATAATCATCAAAACATTTGCAGTCCCTGGTGTATGTGCAGATGTATGTACAGATCACTACAGGTTCTCCCGGACAGTGGCGGGAAAATCCGCTGGCGCTAGGATAGAGCCGAGGCTGACGCAGGTCAGCGTGCATCAGTCAAGTGGAAAAAGATGCAACCTCCATGTCATCACATCATTCTGCACGTCCTGCTCTTAACCAAGTGTCAAGTGTTAGGTCCAAGTTCTGCGCACCTCCATCACATAGCCAAACCACTTACCATTAACTGGTGATGCCCCATAAAAGTGTGCTCTTCAACATTTTCAACAGTTCTTCAGAGACTACTTAACATGATTTGCTTCTTCCGTTTTCAAGTTCCCAACATCGGGAACAATATGGGCTATGAGTTTGTCCACACTATGGAAATAACGAAAAAGGAAATGAAAGAACTCGCATTTATATTGCACCTTTACTGGCCTCAGGATGTCCCAAGATGCTTCACAGCCAATGGAGTATTTTTGAGGTGTAGTCACTGTATTATTTTAGGAAATGCGGTAGCCATTTTCGCACAGCAAGATCCCACATATGGGGCGAGTTTCTCCGACCCCCCGCCGGTTCGGAGAATCGCCGGGGGCTGGCGTGAATCCCGCCCCCGCCGGTTGCCGAAGTCTCCGGCACCGGATATTCGGCGGGGGCGGGAATCGCGCCGCACCGGTTGGCGGGGCCCCCCGCGCGATTCTCCGGCCCGGATGGACCGAAGTCCCGCAGCTAAAATGCCTGTCCCACCGGCGTAGATTAAACCACCTACCTTACCGGCGGGACAAGGTGGCGCGGGCAGTCTCCGGGGTCCTGGGGGGGGGGCGCGGGGCGATCTGGCCCCGGGGGGTGCCCCCACGGTGGCCTGGCCCGCGATCGGGGCCCACCGATCCGCGGGCGGGCCTGTGCCGTGGGGGCACTCTTTCCCTTCCGCCTCCGCCACGGTCTCCACCATGGCGGAGGCAGAAGAGACTCCCTCCAATGCGCATGCGCGGGAATGCCGTCAGCGGCCGCTAACGCTCCCGCGCATGCGCCGCCCGGAGATGTCATTTCCGCGCCAGCTGGCGGGGCACCAAAGGCCTTTTCCGCCAGCTGGCGGGGTGGAAATTCGTCCGGCGCCGACCTAGCCCCTTAAGGTTGGGGCTCGGCCCCCCAAGATGCGGAGCATTCCGCACCTTTGGGGCGGCGCGATGCCCGACTGATTTGCACCGTTTTGGGCGCCAGTCGGCGGACATCGCCCCGTTTCCGGAGAATTTCGCCCATGGTATGTGACAATGACCAGACAATGTGATTTTGGGTTGTTGGTGAAGGGTAAATATGGGCCAAGGCACCCATTTTCCTTCGAAATCGTGCCACAAGATTCTTTACATCCCTCTGAGAAAGCAGGCGAGGCCACAGTTTAACATCTCATCTGAAAGATGGGACCTCTGACAGTGCAGCACTCTCAAGTACTGGGCTGGAGTCTCAGCCTACATTCTGTGCAAAGGTTACTGGCTGACGTCTTAACTCAGAGGCCAGGAGCCACCTGCTGTGTCACAACTGACACTCAAATAAAGTGAAGTTTAGTAAACCAGATAATGTACTACACTAATGTCACTCAGGCAGAAACCCAACCAAAATATTCTTACCAATGTTTGAAAGAATCTGTTGGATGGGGCAAAAGCATTGATATGTTTTTGAGTGCAGGTGGATGTTATAATTTGAGAGAGTGAAAATAATATACACATGAGGCTGGATTTTATTTTCTTTGGCAGGGTGAGGGAGGTGGATCCGAAAACAAGTAGTCTGCTCACCCCACCCCTTCCCCACCAATGCCATCTACAAGTTTGCTGACGACACGACCGTAGTGGCTCGGATCTCAAACAACGATGACTCAGAATACAGGAGAAGGATAGAGAATCTAGTGGAGTGGTGTAACGACAACAATCTCTCCCTCAACGTCAGCAAAACTAAAAAGCTGGTCATTGCTTTCAGGAAGCAAACTACCGTACACACACATCTCTGCATCAATGGGGCCGAGGTGGAGATGGTTGACAGCTTCAAATTCCTAGGTGTGCACATCACCAACAATCTGTCCTGGTCCACCCACTTTGACGCTACAACCAAGAAAGCACAACAGCGCCTATACTTCCTCAGGAATTCGGCATGTCCACATTGAATCTTACCAACTTTCACAGGTGGACCATAGAAAGTATCCTATCTGGCTGTATCGCACCCTGGAATAGCAACTGTTTGGCCCAAGACCGTAAGAAACTACAGAGAGTCATGAACACTGTTCAATCCGTCACGCGAACCCACCTCCCATCCATTGACTCTGTCTACACCTGCCGCTGCTTTGGGAAAGCGGGCAGCATTACCAAAGACCCCTCCCACCCAGCCTATTCACTCTTTCAACTTCTTCCATCGGGCAGGCGATACAAAAGTCTGAGAACACGCACTAATAGATTCAAAACCAGCTTCTTCCCCACTGTTACCAGACTCCTGAATGACCCCCTTATGGACTGATCTGATCTCTTCACACATCTTCTCTACTGAGTAGTACTACACTCCAGTGTGCTTCACCCGATGCCTGTACCTATGTATTTACATTGTGTATTTTATGTTTGCCCTATGTAATTTCTTTTCGAATATGGAACGATCTGTCTGAACTGTATGCAGAACAATACTTTTCACTGTACCTCGGTACACATGACAATAAACAAATCCAAGCCAATCCTTCTCACCACAGCGGATCAAGTGTCAAATGTACTTTTAGCAATCACCTGGTTGGAGGCAGCCAATTGGCAGTGAGAAGTGGAGCACTTCACGTCCAATCAAGTGTCTAGGCTGTGATGTCAGATGTTAAAGGGTGAAGCCTTGAACAGCAAGTCAGGTCATGGCCACCAAGATAAAGGTCTCCTGCCCTCTCAATCACTTCCTATTTCTTATGGCAGGCTCAAAACAGTGAATAAATGAAATTAAAAAACAGATAGACGCTGCCACCTTCATCAGCCGAGAAATACAATGGGCAATGGAAAATTGCAAACAACTGAATCTTTGGCCAGTTTGATTATCTCAAAATGGCATGCGGGCAGTCAATTTCTGCTCCCACTCCACTTCTGTAATATCGGACACTGGTGTGATCTGCTGACCTGACTTGTGCGCAGCGGTGGTGGTGGTGTGGTGAGGATGGCACCCCCACCCGATTTCCAGCTGTAAAATTCAGACCATGAGTGTAGAAATCAGTCCAGGGCAGTAGCGTTAAGCAAATGTATTTAATGTGCTCCTGTTAGAGGCTGAATGATATTCAGTAATATTGAAGTCAATGGAACTGAGGATTGGGTGATGAGGATAATGGGAAGCCCGTTAGATACCACCCAGTGTACGTTAACTCCCAGGGCAGATTACAACCCAATCATATTGTAACGGTCTCTCCTTAAAAGAAAGAGAGTTTAATCAGTTTTAGGGCCGCCTGATCTCCCCTACGGTCCCCTCCTCCCTTCCCGTACAAATGAAACAAGTTATGAAACATCTTCCCTTCATGGTTGACTGGGCGTGTACAGGAGTGAGCTGAGATGGCTGCTCTGAGATGGCACTGTAGGTAGGGTGCTACAACTGGTTATCTTTGCCCATGAACTAATGGAGAATCAAATAAAACAGGTCTACTGGCCCTGATCAATGTCCAGAGACAAACTGCAATGGGTTGCAATGCCTTCTTGCCAGTTATTACGTGGGTTTGCTATCACATTGTTCCATAAGGGCAAGGCTATCACTTAACAGAGTAAAGTAACATGCTGAGAATTGGCTTTGACTATGTTCCACCCCATGGTGGAATAGACTGCTTGTCATTCACTGATTGGAGGTCAGCTATAGTTTTGTTGCACCACTCTCGCCTCCCTGCCAGAAATGTATGGGTTTAATTTCCAATCCGAAGAGTTGGGTGTAACTCTAAGGTCAATGCAGTAAGTTTGCAGATGACACCAAGATTGGTGGCACAGTGGATAGTAAAGAAGGTTATCTAGGATTGCAACGGGATCTTGATCAATTAGGCCAGTGGGCCGACGAATGGCAGATGGAGTTTAATTTAGATAAATGTGAGGTGATGCATTTTGGCAGATCGAATCAGGCCAGGACCTACTCAGTTAATGGTATGGCGTTGGGGAGAGTTATAGAACAAAGAGATCTAGGAGTACAGGTTCATAGCTCCTTGAAGGTGGAGTCGCAGGTGGACAGGGTGGTGAAGAAGGCATTCGGCATGCTTGGTTTCATTGGTCAGAACATTGAATACAGGAGTTGGGACGTCTTGTTGAAGTTGTACAAGACATTGGTACGGCCACACTTGGAATACTGTGTGCAGTTCTGGTCACCCTATTATAGAAAGGATATTATTAAACTGGAAAGAGTGCAGAAAAGATTTACTAGGATGTTGCCGGGACTTGATGGTTTGAGTTATAAGGAGAGGCTGGATAGACTGGGACTTTTTTCCTTGGAGCGTAGGAGGCTTAGGGGTGATCTTATAAAGGTCTATAAAATAATGAGGGGCATAGATAAGGTAGATAGTCAACATCTTTTCCCAAAGGTAGGGGAGTCTAAAACTAGAGGGCATAGGTTTAAGGTGAGAGGGGAGAGATTCAGAAGGGCCCAGAGGGGCAATTTCTTCACTCAGAGGGTAGTGAGTGTCTGGAATGGGCTGCCAGAGGTAGTAGTAGAGGCGGGTACAATTGTGTCTTTTAAAAAAACATTTAGATAGTTACATGGGTAAGATGGGTATAGAGGGTTATGGGCCAAGTGCGGGCAACTGGGACTAGCTTAATGGTAAAAACTGGGCGGCATGGACTGGTTGGGCCGAAGGGCCTGTTTCCATGCTGTAAACTTCTATGATTCTATTCTATAAGGAAGTGCTGTAATGTTAGAGGTGCCATCTTTTGGGTGAACTGTTGAGCCTTCCTGCTTAAGTAAATGGCATTGTGGCCTTGGACAATATTTATCCCTTAAGCAACATGACTAAAACAGAATAACTGTTTGTGGGGCTTTGTTATTTGCAAACTTTCTCCAATACAATAGTGACTACAGTTTAACAAGTATTTCATTGTCGGGTGAAAGGCATTTATAATTGCAGGCCTCCTTTAGGAGGGATCATGTGGGTGAGCTGGCCACGTTGGCTGCAGAGAAATGGAGTGGTGTAAATCTAAAACAGGAGCTAAACGTGACATATGATCAAGATGATGCAAAGTAGGACATTAATCATTTTTTGTTTTTTTAGTATTTTTATTCAATTTTAGCACATTTTCAACAACCCCCCCCCCACCACTTACAGAAAAAGGAAAAGCAGAAAACACACAGATCAACATTGTACACTTATATCGCGAATTCCCCCAATGTACAAACCCCCCCCATGAAACAATAATAAACACATACCCGGGTGTTCACCACCTTAGACACAGTCCTCGCAAAGCCCCTCCAAAACCCATCCAGCGCCGGACATGCCCAGAAATATGGGAGTGGTTTGCTGGGCTCCTCGAGCATCTCACACACCTGTCCTCTACCCCAAAAACCTACTCAACCTCGCCCTGTAGAGAACCTTAAATTGTATCAGGCTAAGCCTGGCGCAAAAGGAGGAAGAATTAACCCTACCCAGGGCATCAGCCCACAGACCCTCATCTATCTCCTCCCCAAGCTCCTCCTCCCATTTATCCTTTAGCTCCTCCACTGAGGTCTCCTCCTCTTCCTGCATCTCTTGATAGATCGCCGGGATCTTGCCTTCCCCAACCCACACCCCCCAGAGCACCCTATCTAGAATCTTAGGTGCTGGAAGCAGCGGAAATTCCCTCACCTGCCATCTCATGAACGCCCTCACCTGCATGTACCTGAAGGCATTTCCGGGGGGCAGCCCAAATTTCTCCTCCAGCGCCCCAAGGCTCGCAAACGTCCCATCTATAAACAGGTCCCCCATTCTTTTAATTCCTGCCCGATGCCAGCTCAGAAACCCCCCATCCATTCTCCCTGGGACGAACCGATGGTTCTCTCGGATCGGGGACCAAACCGAGGCCTCTACCTCACCCCTATGGCATCTCCACTGCCCCCAAATTTTCAGAGTCGCCGCCACCACCGGACCCGTGGTGTACCTTGTCGGCGGGAGCGGCAGCTGTGCCGTCACCAGCGCTCTCAGACTCGTGCCCACACAGGACGCCATCTCCAGCCTCTTCCACGCCGCCCCCTCCCCCTCCATTATCCACTTACGGATCATCGCCACATTGGCAGCCCAGTAGTACCCACATAGATTGGGCAACGCTGGCCCTCCTCTGTCCCTGCTACGCTCCAGAAACACCCTTTTTACCCTCGGGGTCTTATTCGCCCACACAAATCCCATGATGCTCCTGCTGTCCCGTTTAAAAAAGGCCTTCGGGATCAGGATGGGAAGGCACTGGAACACAAAGAGGAACCTCGGAAGGACCATCATTTTCACCGACTGCACCGTGCCCGCCAACGACAGTGGCAACATATCCCACCTTTTAAACTCCTCCTCCATCTGCTCCACCAGCCGGGTCAAATTGAGCTTGTGCAGGGCCCCCCAACTCCTAGCCACCTGGATCCCCAGGTACCGAAAGCTCCTTTCCGCCCTCTTCAGCGGAATCTCGTCTATCTCCCTTCCCTGGTCCCTTGGGTGTATCACAAAGAGCTCACTCTTCCCTACGTTAAGCTTATATCCGGAAAAGTCCACGAACTCCCTGAAGATCCGCATAACCTACGGCATCCCCTCCACTTGGTCCGCCACATACAATAACAGGTCATTGGCATATAGCGACATCCGGCGTTCCTCTCCCCCGCCGCCCCCCCCCCGAACCAGTCCCCTCCAGTTCCTGGACTCCCTCAGTGCCATGGCCAAAGGCTCAATTGCCAACATGAACAACAAGTGGGATAGGGGACACCCCTGCGTCGTCCCCCGGTACAGCCGAAAATATTCCGACCTCCGCCAGTTCATGGCCACACTCACCACCGGGGCTTCATAAAGTAGCCTAACCCAACGGATGAACCCCTCCCCGAACCCAAACCTCCTCAGCACTTCCCAAAGATACTCCTACTCCACCCTATCGAAGGCCTTCTCCGCGTCCATAGCCGCCACTACCTCCGCTTCCCCCTCCATTGCAGGCATCATAATTACGATGAGGAGCCTCCGCACATTGGTGTTCAACAGCCTACCCTTCACAAATCCCGTCTGGTCCTCGTGAATCACCCCCGGGACACAGTCCTCAATTCTGGTAGTCAGCACCTTCGCCAACAACTTCACGTCCACGTTGAGGAGCGAGATCAGCCTGTACGACCCTGTAGAATTCCACCGAGAACCCATCCAGCCCCGGGGCCTTCCCTGCCTGCATGCTCCCCAACCCCTTAACCAGCTCCTCCAGCCCAATTGGTGCCCCCAAGCCCAACCACCTGCTCCTCCTCCACCTTCGGAAACCTCAGCCGATCCAAAAATCGGCGCAACCCCCCCCCTCCTCCATCGGGAGCTCAGACCTATACAGCTCCTCATAAAAGTCCCTGAATACCCCATTTATTCCCACCGCATACTGCACCGTGTTCCCCCCTCTATCCCTAATTCCCCAATCTCCCTCGCTGCCTCGCGCTTCCGAACCTGATGTGCCAATATCCGGCTCGCCTTCTCCCCATATTCGTACACCGCCCCTTGCGCTTTCCTCCACTGCACCTCTGCCTTCCTGGTAGTCAACAAGTCAAATTCGGCCTGGAGGCTTCGTCGCTCCTTGAGTAATCCCTCCTCGGGGACATCTGCATATCTCCTATCCACCCTTAATATCTCCCCCACCAATCTCTCCCTCTCTCTCCTCTCCTTCCTCTCCTATGGGCCCTAGCGGAGATTTGCTCTCCCCTGACCACCGCCTTCAGCGCCTCCCGGGCCACCCCCACCTGCACCTCCCTAATGTCGTTAGCCTCTAAATATCTTTCAATACACCCCCAGAATCCGCCCGCTCACCTCCTCATCCACCAACAGTCCCACATCGAGACGCCACAGCGGGCGCTGGTCCCCCTTCTCCCCCAACTCCAGCTCCACCCAATGCGGGGCATGATCTGAGATAGCTGTGGCCGAATATTCCGTGCCCTCCACTCTCGGGATTAGTGCCCTACTCATAATGAAGAAATCTATCCGGGAGTAGGCTTTATGGATGTGGGAAAAAAAGGAAAATTCCCTGGTCCCCGGCCTGGCAAACCTCCATGGATCCATTCCCCCCATCTGGTCCATAAACCCCCTAAGCACCTTGGCCGCCGCCGGCCTTTTACCCGTCCTGGACCTGGAGCGGTCCAATGCTGGGTCCAACGCCGTGTTGAAGTCCCTCCCCATTATCAAGCTCCCTGCCTCCAGGTCCGGAATCCGACCCAACATGCGCCTCATGAATCTGGCATTGTCCCAATTTGGGGCGTATACATTCACCAGTACCACCCGCACCCCCTGCAGCTTACCACTCACCATCACGTACCTACCTGCATTGTCTGCCACGATGTTCAGCGCCTCAAACGACACCCGCTTCCCCACCAAGATCGCCACCCCTCGATTCTCCGCGTCCAACCCCGAGTGGAAAACCTGCCCCACCCACCCCTTTCTCAGCCTAACCTGATCTGCCACCTTCAGATGTGTCTCCTGGAGCATAACCACATCTGCCTTCAGTCCCTTCAGGTGCACGGACACACGGGCCCTCTTGACCGGCTCGTTCAGGCCTCTCACATTCCAAGTTCTCAGCCGGATCAGGGGGCTTCCCACCCCCCCCCCCCCCACACACACACACACACCCCCCCCGACTAGCCATCTCCCTTTCTAGAACAGCCCCATGCCCACGCCTCCCACATCCTCCATTCCCCCAGGCGGCGGGCGGACCCCCACCCCGACTCTCTCTCCGAAATCCAGCTCCGCTTTGGCCAATGCAGCAGCAACCTAGTTCCCCTCCCCTCCCCCCCTTCCTCCCCTCCCCTCCCAAGCTAGGTCCCCCCCTAGCTGTATTGCTCCCCCCATGGCACTCCCCTAAGTCAGCTGACTCCTGCTGACCCCGGCCTTTTCCGCACTCCGTCGACGCCCCAGTGCGAGAATCCCCTCCTCCTCCTGGCAGTCAGCGTGCACTTCTCTCCAACACTGCCCTTCCCCCCAGGCCCCGCCCCTTCCTTTCCTCACGCGGGAAAATGCCCGCGCTTTCCACCAAGCCGGCCCCGCCCTCTCTGGTGCAGCTCCCTTTTGCGGCCTTATCTCAGCTCCCCCACCTCGGGCCTCCCATTCCCCTTCCCCCGCGGCGGGGCCTCGTCCTTCCAACCACTCACCCCCACACTCTCACACAACCCCCACTTCGAACCATTTACCCAAACCCACCCAGCACCAAAGAAAACAGAACAGAACATCCCCCAAAACACAATAATCACAATAACCCTCCCCCCCAACAAACCCTCAGTCCGTGTCCAACTTTTCGGCCTGGATAAAGGCCCACGCCTCCTCCGGCATCTCAAAGTAATGGTGTTGGTCCTTCAACGTGACCCACAATCGCGCCGGCTGCAGCACCCCGAATTTCACCCCCTTCCGATGTAGAACTGCACCTCCGCGCTCCAGTCCTGATATATACGGATCTCTGCATTCTCCCACCTGCTGCTCCGCTCCTTTTTTAACCCATCTCAGGACACACTCCATGTCCACAAAGCGGTGGAACCGCACCATTACTGCCCGCGGCGGCTCGTTGGCCTTGGGCCTCCTCGCCAGGACTAGGTGAGCCCCATCCAGCTCCAGGGGCCTCGGGAAAGCTCCCACGCCCATCAGCGTGTTCAGCATCGTGACCACGTATGCTCCAGCATCCGACCCCTCCACTCTCTCCGGGAGACCCAGAATCCGAAGGTTCTTCCTCTCGACCGATTCTCCATGTCTTCAAACTTTTCTTGCCACTTCTTGTGCAGCGCCTCGTGCGCCTCCACCTTCACCGCCAGGCCCAATATCTCGTCCTCATTCTCCGAGGCCTTTTGCCACACCTCCCGGATCGCCGCCCCTTGGGCCCTCTGGGTCTTGACCAGCTTATCGATCGATGCCTTCATCGGTTCCAGCAGCTCTGCCTTCAGTTCTGCAAAACAACGCTTGAGGAACTCTTGCTGCTCTTGCGACCACTGCGCCCACGCTGCCTGGTCTCCACCCGCCGCCATCTTGGTTCTCCTCCCTCGCACTTTTCACTGCACCAAAATCACTTTTTTCACCGCTCCACTCCTGGTCCAATCCATACAGTGCCGGGGGAATCGTACTGTCGCCTTCCCACCCTGGGAACCGTCGAACAAATGCCGCTGGGGCCCCTAAAAAGAGCCCAAAAGTCCGTTTCTGACGGGAGCTGCCGAACGTGCGACTTAGCTCAGCATAGCCACAACCGGAAATCAGGACATTAATCGTATACTCAGCTTGCCTTTTATCATGGATTGGGTTGCCAACTCTGGCTGGATCTAATCCTGGAGATAAGAATGCATAGGGCAGGATCTTTTGGGTGACGGTGTTGCCCATCCAACCACCTGGACAGGCAGTGGAGAGGCAGCTCTGCCGATACTGGCTGCCCATCACTCGGGGGAAGTGCTCTGTCGAGAGCAGCTGACCAGAAGCAGTAGTGGCCATTGCTGGGACTACAGGTAGTCCTCAGATTCAAAGTCGCAGAATCCAGCACCAGATAGTACGGGTGGTCTCAAGGTGAGGTGAGGTCCTCGGATGAAGTTCAGTCCATGATCTCCTTCCTCCAACTTATTTTTTGAAAAAATATACTTTATTCAGAAAATATCTGAAAGAACATTGCCAACATTTCAAAATGGCCATCACACAAAGTGCAATAATATTCAGGCTTTCTACACCTTCCCAGGCCAATTAGACAGTAAACGCTTAATTACCGGATTGACTATCAGTCAAACAGCCTTTCCATTTCCAACTCCAACATGGTTTAATGGATAAATAAAAATCAATATTTAATGCCCCAGCTATTTTTCACTTGCTCACAGCAGCTTCCTGTAAATTTATCTGTAATCCTGGAGACTCTGAATATGCAATGATCCTTCAGGGTTAATCACTCGGATAATATACCTTTGATATAAATATTAAGGTTCCAGCCTGTATCTAACTTCCTAGGCCTTGTTTATGAGCTCCAACAGATCCATGAAGCTCCTGAATCAGTAACATCTTTAGGCCTCTGGGCACCTTTTTAATGGCCTTTAATATTTTAATCCTCTCTGTGATACTTATTCTTGCAGTAATGATTGATTACACATTACACCACAAAGTACAAACCTATTGTGAGACCTGCTAATGCCTGTGTGAGCATAAATATTTAATGATTTGTGCTCCAAATGCATGAGAACATTTATTACTGATTTCGTCTTGATTAATTTGCCTTCTGTTATATGGGTCCCAACCTTTAAAACTCTCCCTTAATTGTGCCCAGGCCTATTATGGTTTTAAAACCTCCCCAACTCTGCAACATCCTGCAGCCCCACAACTCCCTGAGGTCTCTGTACTCCTCTAATTGTGACTTCCCGTGCATTCCGTATTTTAATTGATCCACCATTGGTCGTGCCTTTGGCTATCGAAGGCCTGAGCTCTCTGGAATCACAGAATCACAAAATTGTTATGTTGCAATATAAATAAAAAATATTAAAGGCCATTCGGCCCAACACGCACCAACTCTCCATCCAAGCATCACGACGTAGTGCCTTTCCCCAGAGCCCTGCACAGTGTTTCTATTCAAATAATCATCCAATGTCCTTTCCAATGCCTCGATTGGACCTGCCTCCACCTCACTCCAGGCAGTGCATTCTAGACCAAACACTCGCTTTGTGAATATGCTTTTTCTCACATCACATTTGCTTCTTTCGCAAATCACTTTAAATCTGTGCCCTCTCGTTCTTGACCCTTTTACGAGCCACTGAGGCTGCATGCATCAGACTGTCTAAGACTGTTATTTTCTGTTTCCCCCCCCACAGGAGAAGGCCGTCAATAACCGCCAGGAACGGGAGAAAACTGGAGGGGGACCGCTGACCTGCGGTCCCTGATCTGTGGCAGAGCAGAGGGCCTGGACGTGGTCAGCAGGAAGTCGCCAGGATGGAGATCGCCCGCGAGCATGGAAGTGAGACCCTGCTGAGCTGCGGTTCCCCATGCCACGTGTGTCAACCCCCCCCCCCCAAACATCACCGCCACACCACCCTCACCCCCACCCTTACCTCCACACCACCCTTCAACCCTCACCTCCACCCTCGCTGCCACAACACCCTCACCCCCATCCTCACCCCCCCCCCCACCCCCACACCACCCTCACCTTCACCCCCTCCCTCACCCCCACTTCCCCCGCCCCCGGTCTAGTCATGGTCTTGACTTGTGTTGCAGGAGCTGCTGGTGATGAGGCGGGTCCTTGTGGTGTCCTGCGCCCCCAGCCAGTCCCACAGCCATGGCCACAGCCTGAATCCCCACCGTGCGCCAAGCCGTAATGACTTTAGCAGCACGGATGGAAGCCCTCGATGCAAACCCAATACACCCCGGAGCTCGAGTCCGGGGATGACACAAATTTCCTGTCACAGCTGTCTCCAACACCCTACACCATCCCAGAGACACTCACTTTAGTTGGGCAGTTTAATGAAGAGGCTCCTGGGGCACTCTCTGGTGTGCACCAGACAGCTCCTCCGGTACATCAGGTGGAGGTAGAAACTCCCAGGGGGCGGATGGTTGGAGGGCGGGCCGACCCTAGGGTCTAGCTGCCGTAAGACGGGTTTTGGGCTTGTGGAACAGACAGTCCCATCGATTGTGGAGATGCAGTCGCAGAGCCAGGGACTACATGAGGGATTGTCGGCGAGCGTCCAGTACCTGCAGATGCAGTTCGAGGAGTCTACCCGTGCAGCAGCAGGAGGTGATGCCGGCCATGCGTGCCCCAGGCCAACACTGCACGGGTGGCGTCCGCAGTGGGGGAATAGGGGCGACGGTTTTGGCTATGTATCAGCATGTCCAGGGCCGAGGGCATTCTGTGCAGGCGCTGGCCGAGGCCCAGGACAGGGCTGTCACCTCACAGGCAGCCATGTGCCAGAGCCACCTGGAAGTCACAGCTCCTGGGCACGGTCCAGTCACAGCGGGCCATGGCTGGGACGTCGGTGGCATTGCCCAGGCGGTGACCAACGTGGCGCATACACAGAGGGAGGTGGCCCAGTCCCAGAGGGAGATGGCGCAGTCATTGGCTGATGTGACACAGACCCAGAAGGTGATGGCACAGTCAATGAGTGATGTAGTGCAGTCCCAGAGAGCGATGTTCCACTCCCCGTGCTCCATGGCCGCGAGCACGCAGACTCTGGTCGAGACGAGAGTGGGCCTCCAGGACTGGCAGCACCAGGTGGTGGGGGAGCCTCAGGGGAAACCTCCACTCGCACCCCCATCCCATGGAGTAGCCCACGGGCCATCGGGCACACCGAGGGAGGAAGAGGGAATGAGGCCCGTGCCGGTGACTCCCACAGTGGAGGTGTCGGAACACTTCTGCATCTCAGACTCCCGTTCTCCTATCCCTGGCAAACCTGGTGGGCAATGGGCAGACAGGGGGGCACCACTCCACCTGGGACACCTGAGCAGCAACCGGGCCCATCCAGGTCCAGTCGTCCCAAGACGTAGGACGGGAATCACAGCAGGCCATTATGGGTGGCCTGGGCTCCCCACCCTTCCCCCCCGACCACCACCACCCCAGGGGTTTGATGGCACCCTGTGATGGAATGGCCAGTTTGCATGCAGGGATCACCCAGGTGGATGGTGGAAAGTGCTGTCGTGGGCAGGAGTCAGACGTTGTCATGCAATGTGGAGCACCAGAGCACCCGTAGGGCGGCACGTATGTATATCGAAGGGGGTTGTAGGTGGGGGAGGGGCCGGGGGAGGTGGGGGGGCAGGGATGTGAGTGTGGGATGCAGTGTCTGTGCCCCTGGCCAGTTCTGTCCCCCCGCCCCAGTCGGTGAACCTGGAGGAGATCAGAGCGTCTGGTGCGCGATGGCCCCTGACGCACACATCGTGCTGCCTCCCGTGCATGCCTGGGCTCCATGTCCTGCCTGCCCGAGCCCTACCCCGCATCCTGCTTGTCAGATGTGGCCTGGCGTTCATCCTCTTCCTCCAACACACCACCCCTCTGCTGCGCGATGTTGTAGAGGAAGCAGCAGGCCGCCATAATGCGGGCGACTCTCTCATTATCATAGTGGACAGCTTCTCCAGAGCAGTCCAGGCACCGCTGCATGGACGTCATTGTATGATGCCGAAGCACCACTCGATTGCGCTCCTGGACGTTGCATGGGAATCCTTGTAGCGGGTCTCTACATTGGTCTGTGGCCTCCATCAACCATGGCCATAGTGGATAGCCCCTGTAACCCAGGAACCAACCCCAAAGCCAGGGGTGCATCTTGAACTTGTCAGGGATCGTCGAGTGTGCCAGGATGAAGGCGCCGTGCACACTGCCCGGGTATCCGGCGCAGACATGCATGATGTGCATCTGATGGTCACATGTGAGCTGCATGTTCATCGAGAGGAACCCCTTTCGGTTTGTATAGAGTGGCCTGTCATCTGCAAGTGCTTGTTGGGGGACAGACATCCCATCGGTGACCCCCTGGACCCTGGGCATGTCGGCGATGGCGATGAACCCCGTTGCCAGGGCATCCTGATGGGCTCAGTTCACATTGAAATAGATGTATTGTGCAAACCGGGAATACAGTGCCTCCATGATGGTGTGGATGCACCTGTGCACCGAGATCTGTGAGGTCCCAGACAGGACCCCACTTGGTGTCTGGATGGAGCCCATGGCGTAATGGTTCAGGGTGACCGACACCCTAACGGCCACGTGGAGCGGGTTTCCTCCCCCACTCCTCCATGGTGCCAGGTGCACCATGATCTGGCAGATTTGTCGCACCGTCTCGCTGCTCAGCCGGATCCTTTGACGGCATGCCCGGTTCGGTAGATGCTTGAATGACAGGCGTTGTCAGTACACTCGAGGTCCCATATGGGGCCTCCTTTGCACCTGCTCCTCCTCAGTCTGTTGGACGGCCGGCTCTCCATCCTGTGCAGCTGCCCCCTGTTCCTCTGGGGCAGGCTCCGCTGCGGCAGCTTCCTCCTCCTCGAGCAGCTCCAGCTCGTACAGCCGCAGGGCAACCCCCACGGCCGCCGCGACTAGGAGTACCCCCATGCCCAACCCAGTCCACCGGGTTACATGGTGGCCCCGGTTGGCACTACAGACTCTCCCCTTGCATGTTCCCCCCCTCCCTCCCATCCCTGCACCCCTGGCCCGTCAGTGCCCAGCACCGTGGGGACTCGCCCCTGGTGCCCGTCCCTGCTGCCGGGGTACCATCGGTTGATGCTGCCCTTGCCAGCGGTACACTCCGTGGCCCCATCCAGCATGCCCATAGCGGCTACTGTGGATGTTGCCCTTCAATGGGCCGCTTGATTCTCCGCCTACAGTTGGCCCAGGGAGGGTGTGTGGCGGAGGGTGGGGTGTGGGGATGGTGAGGTGGAGAGAGGGGGTTGGGGTGCGTATTTAGGGGAGTGGAGGCAGCCATACGGCCAGTGTCATTCTGCAGAATCAGGGGCCAAGGTGGATGGTCAGTGGGTTGCGCATCAAGATGGCTGCCTTGCAGGCTGTGGCAATGGCGGTCCATATCTGGACACCGACCCAGTCCTGTGGGGGGTCATCCTGGCCACATGCTGCATTTCCCTGTCAACGCCCCCTCCCCCAACCCCCATCCCGGCCCTGGCAGGGTCCCCCTCCCACACCAGCCAGCCCGGCGACTGTCTGGCCCGGCAGCCCATGGTCGCACCTCTCCATGTCCTACCTCCTCTCTCTCCCTGATCGGCCACGATCCCCATAGAGGCCCCCTAACTAAAGAGAATCCAGGCCATGATATTAGGAAGAGAGGCTTCAATGCCAGAGGCCTTGGGATTGTTCTTCTTAGATCTGAGAAGGTGATGGGAGAATTATTAGGAGTTTTGCTAGAGTAAAAATGGAGAAGGTGTTCAGTGGCAGGAGGATGACTAACTCGAGGAGCCCGATTTGAGACAATTGGCAAGAGAACCAGAGGGAAAATGAGGAAAAAATATACAGCAAGTTAGTATGATCTGGAATGCTTTGTTTGACAGGGTGATGAAAGCAGGTTTGATAATTGTCGAAAGGAAATTGTGGTAAACCACTGTATTGTATTGTTGTATTGTTACATGCCTGGGCTTGTCCCTGCTGGCTCCGAACCACTGTAGTATATAATATGTGTATTGTGGTAAACTGCCACTGTATTATATGTAATGTGGTAAACTACTGCCTGCTGGTTCCGCCTCCCCTCAGGCTCGGTATAAAACTGGCTAGTCTCCAGCCGCTGCCTCAGTTCGAGATCCGAGGCCAGGAGGCTTTCTGTTTAGTGTATTAAAGCCTCAACTACGTTCACCACTCGTCGTGTGTTCATTGATGGCACATCAATTTAATAAACTAAACTACTGAGATGAATTCATCGCTCAAGCCTGATCGCCTGGATCTGGGCCCACAGGCAGCCGACGCCACTGCAACATTCGAGCACTGGCTAAGCTGCTTCGAAGCGTACCTTGGATCCTCCACCGAAGTCTTCACTGACCTCCAAAAGCAGCAGATACTCAACGCACGGGTGAGCCCGCAAGTCTTCCTTCTCATCAGGGACGCCCCCTCGTATACGGAGGCGATAATGCTGCCAAAGGGACAATATGTAAAGCCTGTAAATGAGGTGTATGCCAGGCACCTTCTTGCTAACGAGACGACAACGTCCTGGGGAGTTACTAGCAGAATTCCTGCGTGCCTTGCGGGTACTCAGCCGGAACTGTGATTGCCAGGCAGTATCGGCTACCCAACATGCGGAGCTGTTGATCAGGGACGCCGATGTCGCGGGCATGAAATCGAACTACATCCACCAGCGATTGCTAGAAGGGGGTACACTCAACCTCCCAGAGACAGTGCAGCTCTCAAACTCGTTGGAGGTGGCCTTCCAGAACATGGAGGCCAACACCTCTGACCAAGCGGCACCCTCATGTACCTCGTGGGCGCCGCCATCATCCGACCCGAGTGCGGCGCAAGCCTGTGCCTGTGCCGCGCAGCAGCCCGCCAACGCCAGAAGCCCGAAGTGCTACTTTTGCGGCCAGGGTAAGCATCCCAGACAACGCTGCCCTGCTCGGAACGCGACTTGCAACGGGTGTGGGAGGAAGGGCCACTTTGCGAAAGCCTGCCAGGCCCGATCTCTCCCTAAAACTCCTAGGCCCGGCAGCGCTGCCTGCTGCCTGTCGGGGCTGCCCCCAGCTGCCGCACCACCCGCCATGTGCGACCCGTGGGCGCCGCCATCTTCGCCGCCATCTTCGATTTCGCCCGCCACGTGCGACCCATGGGTGCCGGCACCTTTGACGCCATCTTGTACTCCACCCGCCGCACGCGACCCATTGGGGCCGCCATCTTCGCCGCCAACTCCGATGCCACCCGCCACGCGCGACCCATGCGGCCGGCATCTTGGGACCACTCCGCAGCCTCCCAGGAGTCCTGCTCACCCGGTCGTATGCTGGCCGCCGCCACCTCCGACTGGCCTATCCATCACCTTCCGAAGCTCGCCTCCATCACGCTCGACCAGTCCCGGCCTCATCACCTCACACAATCTACGATGACCGTCCGGATCAACGGGCACGAGACAGCCTGCCTCTTCGACTCTGGGAGCACAGACAGCTTTATCCACCCAGATACGGTAAGGCGCTGCTCCCTCCCAATTTTACCCGCGACCCAGAAAATCTCCCTGGCTTCCGGATCACATTCAGTAGAAATCCGGGGGTACTGTGTCGCGACCCTTACTGTACAAGGCGTAGAGTACACCAACTTTAAACTCTACGTCCTTCCCCACCTCTGCGCTGCCCTATTACTGGGGCTCGACTTACAGTGCCACCTCCAAAGCATTACTTTAAAGTTCGGTGGACCCCTGCCCCCATCACCGCCTGTTGCCTCGCGACCACTAAAGGTCGCCCCACCCTCACTCTTCGCTAACCTCACCCCGGACTGTAAGCCCGTCGCTACTAGGAGCAGACGGCACAGTGCCCGGGACAGGGCCTTTATCAGGTCGGAGGTCCAGCGACTCCTACGAGAGGGGATCATTGAGGCTAGTACCAGCCCCTGGAGAGCCCAAGTGGTGGTCGTCAAGACTGGGGTGAAGCACCGGATGGTCATCGACTACAGTCAGACCATCAACCGGTACACGCAGCTCGATGCGTACCCCCTCCCCCGCATATCTGACATGGTCAACCAGATTGCGCAGTATCGAGCCTTCTCCACAGTTGACTTGAAGTCTGCGTACCACCAGCTCCCTATCCACCCGGAGGACCGCCAATACACTGCCTTCGAGGCAGATGGCCGCCTCTACCACTTCCTCAGGGTTCCCTTCGGCATCAGCAACGGGGTCTCGGTCTTCCAATGAGAAATGGACCGAATGGTTGACCAGTACGGGCTGCGGGCCACGTTCCCATATCTGGATAATGTCACCATCTGCAGCTATGACCAGCAGGACCATGACGAAAACTTCCGGCACTTCCTCCACACCGCCAAACTCCTGAACTCCTAAGGAAAAATGCGTTTTCCGCACAACCCGCCTAGCCATCCTTGGCTACGTTGTGGAAAACGGAGGCCGAGGGCCCGACTCCGACCCCATGCACCCCCTCCTGGAACTCCCCCTCCCCCACTGCCCAAGGCCCTGTAGAGATGCCTGGGGTTCTTCTCTTACTACGCCCAGTGGGTCCCCAATTATGCGGACAAGGCCTGCCCACTTATCAAATCCACCATTTTTCCCCTGACGGCTGAGGCCCGCCTGGCCTTCAACCCCATCAAGGCAGATATTGCCAAAGCCGCGATGCACGCTGTGGACTTTGCTCTGGCCGCTACCCTCAACCAGGCAGGCAGGCCGGTGGCTTTCTTCTCCCGTACCCTCCATGCCTCCGAAATTCGACACTCCTCCGTCAAAAAGGTAGCCCAAGCCATTGTAGAAGCTGTGCGACATTGGAGGCATTACCTGGCCGGTTCACTCTCCTCACAGACCAACGGTCGGTTGTCTTCATGTTTAACAATACACAGCGGGGCAAAATCAAGAACGACAAGATTCTGAGGTGGAGGATCGAGCTCTCCACCTACAACTACGATATCTTGTATCGACCTGGGAAGCTCAACGAGCCCCCAGATGCCCTCTCCCGCAGTACATGTGCCAGCGCACAAGTCAACCGACTCCGGGCCCTCCACAATGAGCTCTGTCACCCAGGGGTCACCCGTTCTTTTCACTTTATCAAGGCTCGCAACCTGCCTTACTCCATCGAGGAGGTCAGGTCCGTGACCAGGGACTGCCAGGTCTGCGCGGAGTGCAAACCGCACTTCTATCGGCCAGACAGAGCGCACCTGGTAAAGGCCTCGCGCCCCTTTGAGCGCCTCAGCATCGATTTCAAAGGGCCCCTCCCCTCCACTGACCGTAACGTGTACTTCCTCAACATTGTTGACGAATACTCAAGATTCCCCTTTGCCATCCCATGCCCTGACATGACCTCTGCCACCGTCATCAAGGCCCTGCACAGTCTTTTCACCTTGTTCGGGGTTCCTCCTTCATAAGCGACGAGTTGCGTCAGTTCCTGCTCAGCGAGGCATCGCCTCCAGCAGGACGACCAGCTACAACCCCCTGGGCAACGGACAGGTGGAGAGGGAGAACGCGACGGTCTGGCAGGCCGTCCTCCTGGCCCTACGGTCTAGAAGTCTCCCGCTGGCAGGTGGTCCTCTCCGATGCGCGCCACTCCATCCGGTCGCTCCTGTGCACTGCCACCAACGAGACCCCTCACGAACTGATGTTTGCCTTCCCCAGGAAGTCCACCTCCCGGGTCTCGCTCCCGTCCTGGCTGACAGTCCCAGGGCCCGTCCTCCTCCGGAAACATGCGAGGAACCATAAATCAGATCCCCTTGTCAAGAAGGTCATGCTCCTCCATGCCAAACCACAATATGCCTATGTGGCACATCATGACGGGCGACAGGACACACTCTCCCTCCGGAATTTGGCACCTGCAGGTTCCCCAGCGACCATCACCACCACCCCCAATCCTACACTGTCTCCCTCCACCACTACCCAGCTACTTCAAGGTCTGGCACCCGCAGGCCCACTGGTGGCCATGACCACCACCCCCGCCCACACACCGCCCCCCCCTCCACCGACTCAACTATTGGGTGAAGAAGAGGACACCACCCTCCGGACGGGCAGGTCTCGACACCGGTGCCCACACCACAGCCGGGACTGAGGCGATCACGGCGGAAGGTCAAGGCCCCCGACAGACTTGATCTTTAAATCCACTTCACCCCCCGTTGGACTCTTTTTTTAACAGGGGTGAATGTGGTAAACCACTGTATTGTATTGTACTGTTGTATTGTTACATGCCTGGGCTTGTCCCTGCTGGCTCTGAACCACTGTAGTATATAATATGTGTATTGTGGTAAACTGCCACTGTATTATATGTAATGTGGTAAACCACTGCCTGCTGGCTCCGCCTCCCCTCGGGCTCGGTATAAAGGTTGCTGGACTCCGCCGCTGCCTCATTGGGGATCCGAGGCCAGGACGCTTTCTGTTTAGTTTATTAAAGCCTCAGTTACATTCACCACTCGTCGTGTGTTCATTGATGGCATATCAGAAATTGGATAACTATTGGAAAGGAAACAAATTGTAGGGCTATGAGGAACATTTTGAGGAGAGTGACTAATTGGATAGCTGCTTCTAACAACTGGTTTCTTCTGTGCTGCACGAGTGATGGTTCACTTAACCCACAGGCACGTCATTTACAACCCAGACACTTATGCCAGCACATATTAACCCACTTATTTTGTTAAAAAGTGCACCCTTAATGCAGCAGTGGTGAGATGATGCTGATAGTCGGTGGGCGGTATCTTGTTAGCTGACGCCGAAATTGTGAAATGCGATTGGGCAGAGAATCAGTTCTGATGCTGAAATCGCAGCGGCCGCCAATTTCAGGCTAAATCACAATTCCCCGTTACCTCGACAATGGCGTCAATGCGTTCTGGAACGATTTGCATATCATTAGTGGCCCCGACCAGGTATTATCCGGGTCCTCCGCGATGCTCCGCCTCCGATGGGCCAAGTTCCCGATGTCGTGGTTCACTTGTGCTTTTAGAAATTGTGAAACTGCCGTTGTGGCTGCTGAGGGAGAGAGAGGTTTCAGGACAAAGAGAGGTGTGACTGTGGGAGGCCGGGCTGGACACTGGCCGGGCTGGTTGGGGTGGGTGGGGCCCTGCCAGGGCGGGGGGCGGCAATGACCAGGGGATGGACTGTGTGGCTGAGGTGAACCCCCACGGGACTGGGGTGGTGCCCATATAGCCCGGCGGACCTGGTTGGGCACGAGGGCACACACCATCTAACATGTCGACCTTTCATCCCCTGTAGGCAATGGATATTGGAATTCAACCAGCAATGGTGGCCTTCCTCCTAGTCGCCACAGCCCTGGTGGATGCCCTGTGTCAGTACGAGCTGCTCGAGGAAGAGGAGGAAGCTGCAACAGCGGAGTATGCAGCATCGGAGCCTGCCCTCGAGGAACAGGAGACAGCCGCCCAGGATGGAGAGCCGGCAGCCCAGCAAGCCGAGGGGGAGGAGGTGCAAACGAGGCGCCATATGAGGCAGCACCTGTCATTCGAGCACCTACTGGTGTTGTCATCGAAGACACCGGCTGAGCAGGGAGACAGTGCGACACATCTGCCAGATCATGGCACACCTGGCACCGGGGGGGAGGTATGGGGAAAGACACCCGGTCCCTATGGCCGCCAAGGTGATGGACACCTTGAACCTTTACGCGACGGAGTACTTCCAGGCACCGAGTGGGGACCTGTCCGGAATCTCACAGACCTCGGTGCACAGGTATATCCGCGCCGTCACAGAGGCCTGATATGCCCAGTCGACCCAATACATCCACTTCAATGTGGACCAATCCCACCAGCATGCCCGGGCAGCGGGGTTTGCCGCCTTTGCCGACATGCTCTGGGTCCAGGGGGTGATCGATGGGATACATGTTCCCCTACAGAGCACCTGCAGGTGACAGGCCACTCTACACAAACTGTCAGGGGTTCCACTTGATGAACGTGCAGCTGGTGTGTGGCCATGAGCTGCGCATCATGCACGTCTGCGCCTGATAACCAGGCAGTATGCATGATGCCTTCATCCTGGCACACTCGATGATTCCTGACATGTTCGAGATGCCCCCTGGCTGGGAGGTTGGCTCCTGGGCGACAATTACCCACTGCGGCCGTGTTTGATGACACCTATCTGGGAGCCACAGAATGATGCGGAGACCCGCTACAACCATGCCCATACAGCGACCAGGGATGTGATCGAGCGGTGCTTCGTCCTCCTGAACATGTGATTCAGGTGCCTGGACCGCTCTAGAGGGGCCCCCCAGTATGACGCTGAGAGGGTTGGCCGAATCGTGGTGGCCTGCTGTCTCCTCCACAACATCGCACAGCAGAGGGGCGACGGGCTGGAGGAGGAGAATGAACGCCCGGACTTGTCTGACGAGGAAGGTGCTGTGGAGGGGAGGGTAAACAGGTCAGGAGCCCAGGAAGGCACGGGCGGCCACACGATGTGTGCACCAGGGCCAATGTGCACAGGACACTCTGATCATGTCCAGGTTCACCAATTGGGCGTGGGGGGGGGCGGGAAACTGCCAAGAACATGGACACCGCATCCCATCCTCACATCCCCTCACTACCAGTTTTGGCATAACCAGTGTCTTATACAATTCCATCATTGTATCCCTACTTTTGTATTCTTTACCTCTGCCAATGAAGGAGAACATTCCATATGCCTTCTTTACAACATTATCTATCTGTACCTTTAGGGTCCTGTCCATTTGCAGGCCAAGATCTCTCACTTCATCGACCTCTTTCAGTATATTCCTGTTTATTGTGTATTCTCTTTTACTGTTTGGCCTTCCTAAATGCATTACTTCACACTTATCAGAGTTTAAACCCCATCTGCCACTTTCCTATCCATTCCATCAACCCATCTATACCCATTTGGATCTTACAGCTTTCCTCTACACTATCCACTTCGGGCCAATTTTTGTGCCATCTGCAAATTTCCCAATCATGCCCCCCCCCCCCCCCCCCCACGTTCAAGTGCAAATCGTTAATATATAAAACAAGTAGCAGAGTCCCAACACAGGGCCCTGTGGTCCACCACTTGAAATAGCTTTCCATTCGCAAGAGCAGCCATCTATCATTACCCTTTGTTTCCTGTTACTAAGCCAACTTTGGATCAAATTTACCACAATACCTTGTATTCTGTAGGCTTCTACTTTTTTCACCAGTCTGCCATGTGGGACCTAGTCGAATGCATTTCCAAAATCCACTGCACTACCCTCACCGATCATCCTTGTCACTTCTTCAATTAATTCAATCAAATTTGTAAGGCATGACCTTCCCTTAACAAAGATCCCTAACTCGGTTTGATTAATTAGCTGGTGGTCAATGAATTGGCCCAAAAGGCTATGATCTGCCCAGTAACAATTAGCTATTATTGTGATTGGCTGTGATCTGCCCCGTAACAATTGGCTATTATTCCACAGTTTAATTCACTTGTGTTGTGACTCCAGGGTACATGGGGCTGGAATTGATCGCACATGGCAGCACAGTGGTTTGCTCAGTTGCTTCACAGCTCCAGGTCCCAGGTTAGATTCTCGGCTTGGGTCACTGTCTGTGCGGTGTATGCACATTCTCCCTATGTCTGCGTGGGTTTCCTCCAGGTGCTCCGGTTTCCTCCCACAGTCCAAAGATGTGCATGTTCGGTGGATTGGCCATGCTAAATTGCCCTTAGGTGCAGTGGTTAGCATGCTGCCTCACGGCACCGAGGTCCCAGGTTTGATCTCAGCTTTGGGTCGCTGTCCGTGCGGAGTTTGCACATTCTCCCCGTGTTTGCAAGGGTTTCTCCCCACAACCCAAAGATGTGCAGGGTAGGCGGATTGGTCATGCTAAATTGCCCCTTAATTGGAAAAAAATAATTGGGTACTCTAAATTTATAAAAATAAAAAGTATAAAAATAAAAATAAAAAATTGCCCTGAGGTTAGGTGGGGTTATTGGGTTACGGGGACAGGGTGAAGGTGCAGACTCGATGAGCTGAATGGCCTCCTTCTGCACTGTAAATTCTATGATTCTATGACACTAGCCCAGGTTGTCGTAACACAGTTTATCTGATCTCTCAGGATTGATTCAAACAATTTTCCCACCACCAAATTAAGACTAACCGCCGTATAATTATTTGACATTTCCTTCATATCCTTTTAAAACAATGGAACCACAATAGCATTCCTCCAGTCCTCCAGCACCTCCCATGTGCCTAGTGAAGATTGGAAAATCAGCCTCAGAGCATCTGTTAATTCCTCCCTGACTTCCTTCAACACCTTGGAAACAATCCATCTCGCCCTGGCGACTTATCCATTTTCAAGAATTCTAACTCTTCTAACACTTCCTCTCTCGTTATGATTATTTTATCCAATATTTCACACTGCCCCTCTTAGATTACTATATCCACATCATCCCTTTCCTTTGTGAAAACGGAGACAAAACATTAGTTTAAAACTCTTCCCATATCCTCTGCATCTTCATACAAGTTTCCTTCTTCATCTCCCACATTTTCCTTAAGTATTCTCTTCCTCTTTATATACTGGTAAAACATCTTTGGGTTTTACTCCTGATTTATCTCTGTCGTTTTCCATGATCATGTTAAATCTAACTGAAGTGTGGTCACTATACCCGATATGACCATCCACTGTCACTTCACCCACTTGCCCATTTTCATTTCCCAAGACTAAATCCAAAATTGCATCTCCTCTTGTTGTGTTTGTCATGTATTGTTTAAAACCATTTCTTGGAGACAGTGCATGAATATTTCACCCTCAATGCCCCATATATTGTTTGACAACAAATAGACTACAGCATATCAGGAAATACATGATCCTGGTGTAGTGTTTTCAAAGAGCAAAATGTCTCCTTTCTCCTGCATGTAGTAGACTTAAAACTGCTTCTTTCCTTTGATTGGTTTCTTGTAAGAGTCCTTCCAATGTATTTACTTTGTACTCATTTATTTTATTTTATTTTTATTATTTTTGTCCGTGGACCCATAATTGGAATGTGCTTTTAAGCAAAAGACTCAGTTAAAGCAGCCTGTTTGCCAGGTCATTGTGTTCCCCGGGTTTAATTTTGGAAGGGAGAAGCCAGACTCTTCGGCATTGAATGGATTCTAGAAACCAGCTTTGGGGGACAGGGCTTTATTGGTTAACTGGCAACCAGTGGGTTGGCCAGAGACAGTGTTCTGCCTGACAACAGTCAGTGATTGGTTCCTGCGTGATGCTCTCTGCGAGAACTTAGCAGAAGTGTTTCGACCTTGGAAGTGAAATGAACTCTCTCGCCTGCTTGCTGAAGTGAAGAACTGCTCAATTGTTCTGAAAGCAGTGAGTGCCCAGCACATTCTTTGATGTGAACCTGAAATGATGCTGAGTCTGCAGAGAAACCTTGCCAGAGAAAACTACCTCAACCCTAGAAGGAAAATGTACTGAAAAGAAATTTTAAACTTCAGAAAGATATTGCCTGGAAGTCATCCCAATGCATCAAAGATTCTTATCCTTTTATTTTGATCTATATTTGCTTTCCCTTTCCACCATCTTTTCCCCTCTGTGTTGTTTGTGCCTGTGTGTATGTGTGTGTATATGTGTGTAGATAGCGGGAGTAGTTAGAAGGGGGCGTTGGGAAAGGGGTGGTAGATAGTCAGTTACATTTTCTGTCCGTTTAATCACAATACTGTACATAATAAAAGGTTACTTGTGTTTTAAAGTTACAAACCTGGTGACTGTAGTTTTTTGGACTCAACCAAAGACCTCGGGTATTTTAAATAAAATCTAATTTCACCTGTGTTGCGTCTCCAGGTCAAGTGGGGCTGGAATCGACCGCTCGCTCGCACAGGGGGTTATGACACTTTCTCCCGTTTCCTGACCCCCTCACAGGGCTCGTCCATTTCAGTATTCTTGCATTTCCCCACGAGCCCAAAGCCTAACTTATTCTGAATGCCGTCTTCTCCCTTATCCATCTGTTCTCAACCCCTATCTCTCTGATTTGTGTCTGAAGATTGCAAAAGAGCATCTGCATTTCAAATAACCCTTTTGATATTCAAATTCCTAACACTGAGGGCAGATTTTCAATGCCCAGGCACAATGTATTATTCACTACATTATAGTTTGATAGAACAAACACCTTCGCTTGCACTAATGTATTCTCTTTTATGTGCTGAACCAGCTTTTTTTGAAAAGTATGTTTAGTGAGATTTTACATTTTATAAAAAAACGCAACAAAGTTCCAAAATAATACATGGCCATAAGAAAGGAAGGGAGAAGAAAATCAGGAGTGACTGAACCCGCATGAGCACAGAGTGGAACAGGAGACCAACATCAGAACTGGCTCTTTCCGGACACCAGACTGTCTGCACCCGTGTAAGAGTCAAGGGCAGATTCATCATACTCATCCTTGCAAAAACGAAAGAAAGTACATGGAAACCCCAGCTCTAAGGGGAGTTACTTACATACGACACAGCGCAACTAAACCCCAAACCAAGGCTCAGGGCAGAATCAAAATCATTCCATACAATTATAGACAGAGGAGATGACCGGAAAGAACAACATGTTCAGACTATAGTCAAACCTTCAGGGCCTCCCGAGGTGAAAAAGAAGAGAGAAAAAGAATCCTACTAGAATCCCAGCAGATGACAAAAGCACCAGTGCAGATGAGAACAGTCCACTTAATGAACAAGAGGGTGTCATGGGAGTGTCCCTTTAAGAAATGTTTTTGTCTTATCACATGGCTTCAATGATGTCATGTGGGGGTGGAGCTGGGCTGTGGCTCTGGGAGTTGGTTTTACTTTTGCTTTGGTTTGCGACTTGTTTTGGTGGCTCTGAGTTTTTTTGCTTTCATTTGCACATTTGGCTGCTGTACTCAGAAAGAGAAGTATCTTGGCCTGTCTACCTATCTTCAGTTTAAAAGCTGTTTCCAGATTACTTGATAACTTAAAAGAAATAATTGCTTTCTGGAAGGAATTCTAACCTGCTGTCTTGAAAAGGAAAGAAGAGCATCCAAACCAGGTCTTGAGTGCTGTGTACTGGGCCACACCTTTGAAAAGGGTTCTCTGGTTTATAGGATCTTGTTATTAAATTGGAACAGTTAAAGGGGGGAATTTATTAAGGGTAATACATAGATTACTGTAGCTGTGTGGGGTGTTTATGTTTGTAGTTGATAAAAATGCTTTCTGTGTGTGTTTATAAAAATGTTAACTGAATTTGTAGAATAAAGCTTGTTTTAGATTTAAAGTGTTTAAAGCCTCTGTTGAATAACACCTGAAAGGCAGGCCCTTGTGCTCATCATAACCAAAATCAATAAACAGTTGTAGGTTAGGTGAACTCCATGATATACTTTGTAGTTTTCTAGACCCTGGCCCATAACAAACGCAACACTCCCTCAAACCCCCCAGTCCGACAATCCCTCCCCTGACACCCTCACCAAGGAGAACAACTAAGTATCCACCAAGGCCCAGAAATTGACCCATACCCAGGCCTCCGTGTACCAGAGATAAAGAAACAAGACCCAACCTCCCAGGAAGCCTGTCACAGTACCCTCAAAGAGGGACATCCTTAAACCCTAGGGGCAACAGGATAAGAGCCACATAACCGAGCTTGACCTAGCCCAGCACCAACCCCTACCCTGGCTCCACTCATCCTCTTCATAAACGAGAGTGGGGCTGACAAAAACACTCCCCTGCCCCACCCACAAGGATTATAAAACAGTAACCAAAAAGGAGTAAAACTGCACAAATCACACTTCCCATTACTGATTCAGTGAAGATTTTTCTAGTACAGGATAACTGACAGCCACAGCCATCACACTCACGATCTGCACTCCCCGACAGGAAAAGAAATACAGCAACAAAAAGTCAACAACGTGATCAGCAGGGAAAAATGTTCAGGATTATCAAAGAACTGCAGGGTAAATTGCAGGATAAAGACATCTTTAGGGGCAGCATGGTAGCATGGTGGTTAGCATAATTGCTTCACAACTCCAGGGTTCCAGGTTTGATTCCCGGCTTGGGTCACTGTCTGTGCGGAGTCTGCACGTTCTCCCCGTGTGTGCGTGGGTTTCCTCCGGGTGCTCCGGTTCCCTCCCACAGTCCAAAGATGTGTAGGTTAGGTGGATTGGCCATGCTAAATTGCCCTTAGTGTTGTTATGGGCGAGGCGTTTTCAGAACCCCAAAATGTATCATGGAGTTCAACCAGCCTCTCCCTTTAATGGATTTGTTGCTTTTCCGAGCACACGGCTTGTTCCCTCGGTGTGGGATTACAATTATGGACTTGTGGGTTTTTAAACACAAAACAATGTTTATTCCATGAACTCAACTTAACATCTTAAATAAACATTGAATCTCTTAACACCCCTTACTTCAACGATAACTCAGAAAATATTATAACAGTAAATAATTCCTAAAAATGTTCCTTCAAACTTCCAAGAGACTTAACACCTTTAAACAGAATCACATCAGGTTAAAGGCTTTACTATTATGAGTTTAAATCACCCAAATGATCTAGAGATAGTCTTTCATGGCAGACATCACAGCAAATCCAGCTCACTGCAAAACACAGACACTCCCAAAGCTCTTTTCCTCCAAACTGCAGCTCTCTGGAAACACACAGACACACACAAGCTGCTTTTTCAAACTGCAAAATTAAACTGTAAAATGGCTGATCTAAAGCCCAGCTCTACCCACTCTCTGACATCACTGTTTTCGTAAAGGTACATTGCTTAAACATCCATGTCTTAAAGGTACTCTCACATGACAGTGTCCAAAATTGCCCTTAGTGTTGGGTGTGGTTACTGGGTTATGGGAATAGGGTGGAGGTGTGGGCTTGGGTAGGGTGCTCTTTCAAAGAGCCGGAGCAGAGTCGATGGGCTGAATGGCCTCCGCCTGTACTGTAAATTCTATTAAAAAATTCTATGATATCTTCCATGTCAAACAAGAAGGAAAAAGGTAAGGCAGGTTCAACGAGCACTGTTCCGGATCTCTCAAGGATTCAAACAATTGAAGCATGAGGCACCATCACTTCCATAATGCCATCTCTCAAACTCCCGGGCAGTCCACAGCCTGGGCCCTGGTCAGGGGGAATGACTCAACCTGCTCAGCCACCTCCAATCCCTCACGACAAGCATCAAGAATAGGACAATATAGGACCCCTGGCCGTGAAGGCAGGAGGCGCTGGGCTCCATCGAATCTGATGCACTCAACCCCAAATCAAGATTACCAAAGCATGGCAGCCAACTTTTGAACTCAATCGGAAATTCATCACCCATCTCGCGTGAGGGACCCAGCTCAAGGGGACACCCCGCCCGGCTCTCATGTCTGTAAACCATCAGGATAAACGGCACACCACGCAGCAGGTTTTCGACAACATGAAGGCAGCCACTAACCAAGTGCTCTTTCCAGTGTAAGAATCTCTCAAACGCCTCCACCGCTCTTCTGAAGGTACCTTGTAGTCCTTCGAAATGAACCTTAACGATCTGCACCACATTCTCAGTCAATACACCATCTTTGATGGTGGCCATCATCCGATGCACACAGCACTGCCAAGACGTGGGCCTGCTCAGCAGCAACTACACCACGACAAACTGGGCCTCATCACAGCTCATCCAACCCCCACAAACAAATGAGGATTTAAAAGTTTTATCTCAGATCCTTCTCACAAAAAAAACAACCATGAACTTCCATGGAAATAGTGCTAGCCATGTCGACCAAGAAAAAGCAAGTATAAAATGTCCACCAGGATGAAGTGAAGGATTAAAAGATGAGCAGAGCTGGAGCTTGCAAAAACGCAACTGGTCCTGCGCTCACATTACGTGACGCCCCTCAATCAGCTATTAAACGTCCCAGCTACCTCTCTGTTAAGCTTATATTCTGACTTCCCAGGAGTCTCATTGCTTTACTCCATCTTCCAATGCAACCCACTTCTCTGCAACCCTACCAGGATCTAGTTCTGCAGTTAATGGAGATCCAATCAAGGGTCAATTGAGCTTGTTAACAAACAAATTAGCCCCATTAATATGCTGACATATAAGTCGGGCACGAGTGGGCAGGCCGTTTTAAAAAAATTGTTTTATAAGAGCGGGAAGGAAAATGGGTGCAATCTTTGGGGAGAGCCCTTTGTGCATATCTTAGATAAGCCCCTCTTAGATAATAGCTCCTCTTTCTACTGACACACCTGCTCACCAAAACCCGCCACCCTACCGCCTTCCTAAACTTTCCAAACCCTCTCCGTCACATACCCCGGACTTACCGTGCTCCATTATGCCTTCTTCTTGGGCCTGCTGGCACTGCCAATCCGATTGGCCGGCAGCTCTCGAGGGTGGGACTTCCTCCCCAGGCGAAAGCCCCGATGGAAGGCTATTAAACCAGCCCACAGCAGATTATGGCTAACTTTGGTTCTGGTGGGTGAGCTCTCCGCCAACCCGCTCTGCTACCAATGGAATATCCAGCCCCTTGAAGCTGATGTCCATTCCAGCTGTAGGAAAATCTTAAATTAATCATCATTAAACAATTAGGGCTGAGTGACAAATTCTGACCTTGCCAGTGATGCTGGGTATTTAAAAAGGGAGGTCGAGAGAAAACAGGGAATTATAGATCAGTCAACCTGACGTCGGGAGTGGGGAAGAGTCCATTGTCAAAGATTTAACAGCAGAGCACTTAGAAAACAGTGGCATGTTCGGACAAAGTCACCATGGGTTAATAAAAGGGAAATCACACTTGACAAATCTATAGGAATTCTTCGAGGTTGTAACTCATAGAGTTGATGTGGGGGAACCAATGTTTGTGGTTTATTTGGACTTTCAGAAGACTTTCGACAAAGTCCCACAAAAGAGATGAGTGTGTAAAATTAAAGCGCATTGGATTGGGGTAGTATATTGAGATGGATAGAAAACTGGTTAGCAGACAGGAAACAAAGAATAGGAATAAATGGATCTTTTTCCAAATGGCAGGTAGTGACTCGTGGGGTACCGCAGGGATTGGTGTTGGTACCTCACAATATATATTAACTAAATAAAGCCGGGTGGGAGGTTGAGCTGCGAGGAGGATGCAGAGATTCTTCAGCATGATTTGGACAAGTTTAGTGAGTGGGCAAATGCATGGCAGATGCAGTATAATTTGGATAAATGCGAGGTTATCCACTTTGTTTGCAAAAACGGGAAGACAGAATGGCTGTAGATTGAGAGAGAGGAATGTGCAATGAGACCTGGGTGTCCTCGTACACAAGTCGCTGAAAGTAAGCATGCAGGTACAGCAGGAGGTGAAGAAGACAAATGGTGTGTTGGCCTTCATAGTGAGAGGTTTCGAATATAGAAACAGGGATGTCTTGCTGCAAATATACAGGGCCTTGGTGAGATCACACCTGGAATATTGTGTGCAGTTCTGATCTCCTTATTTGAGGAAGATGACCTTGCTATAGAGAGATTGTAGCAAAGGTTTACCAGACTGATTCCTGGGATGAGGGGGACTGACATATGAGGAGAGTGTGAGTCGGTAAGGATTTTATTCGCTGGAGTTCAGAAGAATGGTTGGGGGGGGGAGGGAGGGGGGGAGGATCTCATAGAAAACTGTACAATTCTAATAAGACTAGACAGGGTAGATGCAGGAAGGATGTTCCTGAATGTGGGTGTAGGATTCAATGGAGTAACGACATGGAAACGACAGTTGGACATGAGCGAATCCAGGTTTTATTAAATATACAGCACTACTCTACTCTCCTAAGGGTCCCCTTCCCCGACCTGCACCCAGGCCGGGGTTTTTATACTGAGAGGCTCCCCTTGATTAAGGCGGAAGCCCCACCCCATTTACCGGGGAAGTTTTAATTCCATGGAGGTCATGGGGAACCATGACCTCCAAAGGGATCATAACACCGGTGGAGTCCATAACCAGGGGTCACAGTCTAAGGATAAGGGCTAAACCATTTAGGACTGAAATGAAGAGAAATCTCTTCACCCAGAGAGTGGTGAGCCTGGAATTCTCTACCACAGAAAGCAGTTCAGGCCAAAAAATTTGTTTCAAGAAGATGTTAGGTATAGGTCTTGGGGCTAAAGGGGTCAAAGGATATGGAGGGGAAGCGGGAACAGGTCACTGAGTTGGATGATCATAATGAATGGCTGAGCAGGCTTGAAGGGCCGAATGGTCTGCTCTTTCCTCTATTTTCTATGTTTCTGCTCACATCCCATGAAAAAAATAAATTACCTTTACTAATTCTAATAAAAGAGAAATTAAATCTAGCAAACTGATTATTGAACAGCAACTTGGTAAAGCATGAATACTGACAAGGAGAATTCATTAGTATGCATGAATCCAGATACATCCAGCAGTTTTAAGAGATAACAGTATATTTGTTCACATGTCAAGTAACACATCACAGTGCAGAAAGATACAGTTTACCATATCTTCAACAAATCATAGGCATAAAAGATTAGCTCGCCATATTCACCTCGTGGATAATTGTTATAAAGTACAGATTCTCTCTGTACCTCCATTATGCCAATCCAAATTCTGGCTGGAATTCTCCGGCCGTCGGGATTCTCGGTTCCCACCGGCAGCGCACTTCTGCACGTGGGTTTCCCGACGGCGTGGGATGGCTTCAATGGGAAATCCCAATGGCAAGCGGTGGGAGTAGAGAATCCTGCCGGGAGTGAACGGCACGCGGACGAGAATCGCGCGGCTGGGGGTACAGAGAACCCAGCCCACTGTGTCATTCTATACTTTAATTTTAATTCCTCTGACAGGGTAGCGTTGTGTTTATTTCGGTCCTGATTAAAGTTTTAAAGTTTTTTTTCTACAGAGTATGTCAATGATTTGGTGATTTAAAAAGGTGCCTCACTCCACTGATCCACATTAACCATTTTATGTAAGCTGTTGTCAGGTAACTGAGACCATTCCTCGAATCCACAATGAACATCAGCAAGTTAGCTGCTTCATCCGTAACAAATCACATCTGCACATTCACACTGCTATCACAATAGTCATGTCAAGCCGTTCTTGGATTTTGGCTAATCTTTTCATAAGACTTGGGTGGTGCGGAGATACACAGTTCCAGTATTTTGTGTCATGGCCAGACTATCAAATGCAATTATCTTAAAGTTTCACAGGCAAGGACTCAAGCACCTCCAGGAGAAAACTATCACGTTACTATTCTTTCGTTACACTTCCCTGACTTCCGCTAGAATGTACATTAATATCTGAATCATTTCATTGGTGAATTGTGCCCTGGTGATTTATTGCAGTTCACTAAGAAAATAATTTTTGAAAACATTCCCACGGGGTGTTGTAATTTTCCTGTTTCTATCTTACATCTAAATGAGGTGTCCCATTAATTACCATTCTATCTCAATCATAAAACCTGGGGGAAATTTACTACACAGTGCAATAGTCTCATAACATCTTTAGAACAAAAATCAAATGCTCCCAGTTGGCCCAAGTTATTAACACATTTTGTTTGATTGCTTTTTATTTCAGAGGACTTTGATTTCTCGATATATTTAGCCTCAGTCTCTTTTATTATACTAATCATAAATGTTTACAGACAGAAAGGAGGCCACTCAGCCTGTCGTGTTCATGCTGACCCACAAGAAGCCATGCAGCCTAATTTCATTTCTGGCTCTTGGTCCGTGGCTTTGTAGATTGCGGCACTTCAGTTGCATATCTGAGTACTCTTTCAACGTGATGAGGGTTTCTGTCTCTGCCAACCTTTCAAGCACTGAGTTCCAGATCCTCACAGCCCTCTGGGTGAAAAGAGCCCCCTTTAGACCCCCTACCCCTTACCCAAATGGTTAACGATACAATTTCTGTGCTGAAGTCAGGAGATACCTAGCCACACATGGTCAGAGTTCCAGCTTAAGTTATCCAATAGGGAGGGATATGTTTAGAATTCATTCGGAGCTGTCAGGAAACAGGGGGCGGGATTCTCCACTCCCGCGACGAAGTGCCCACGCCGTCGTGAATGCCATCGAGGGGAAACGGCCCCGATCACGAACGATTGAGGCCCCGATAATGGGCTAGGATCGGGGCCGCAACATCTACACGCGCCAGGCCTTGTCGCCGCGTAAAGGCGCCGCCACATAGATGACGTGGCCGGTGCCGCATAACTGGCGTCACCCGCGCATGCGCGGGTTTGACGGCGCCAACCCGCGCATGCGTGGTTGCCGTCCTCTCTGAGTTCGCGCCGCAAGAAGATGGCAGACGGATCTTGCGGGGCCGCGGAAGTAAGGGGGTCCACCTTCAGAGAGGACGGCCCGACGATCGGTGGGCACCATGCCACATTTGAGGTACCCCCCGGTGCAGGATCCCCCCTCCCCCCCCCCCCCCCGCAGGCCGCCCCCCCAGCGTTCCCGCGCTGTTCCCGACGGCAGCGACCAGGTGTGGATGGCGCCGGGGGGAACCCACCGTTTTGGTCTGGCCGCTCGGCCCATCCGGGCCTGAGAATAGCGGGGTTGCCGGAGAATCGCCATTTTGGGTGTCTCCGGTGATTCTCCGGCCTGCGGCCCGCGAAACTCGACGGGGCCGTTCCCGCCGCTTGGGAGAATCGCGGGAGGGCGTCGGACCGGCGTCCCGGGAAATTGTGGCGGCCCAGGCGATTCTCCCAACCGGCGCGGGAGTGGAGAATCTCGCCCAGGGATCCCCGGGAAAAAAAACTATCCTCTGCTGCCAATAAGGGTGGATATATTTACCTCGTACAATGAGAAAGTTCCACACTTCAAGCACTGCATGACTAACGTAATGGAGAAGTGTCTTTCGGCTGTAGCATCGTACGTGGCCATGGTCATGTCTGTAACATCCTGCACGGGGCCTATAGGGTGGGAATGCAGGGGTTCCCCATGCTCCTTGTTCAGGGAATCTAAAATGACTAAACACTTCTAGTTTCTCAATATTCTTCTCTGATGAGGTTGATTTCTTCACAGTGACCTTTGGTCACTTGGTGTGAGCATTGACCGTTATGAAGAACATATGCCCTTCAAAAGGTCCAGCAAAATCCAAATGCAGGCATTGCCAAGCCTCTTCAGGCCATTCCCATGGACACAGAGGTATTAAGGATGGCTGGTTTCTTACCTTCGCAAAGGAAAAACATGATCTAGCCTTCTCTTCAATTTCCACATCCTGTCCAGGCCACCAGAAATAACATTTTACATACAAGTTCATGCATAAGACTCCGCAATGTAGCTTCTCTAACACCAACTTCCTCAATGGTGGCAGAATAATTACTCTGAGCCCTGATAGACGACATCCTGACTGGATAGTAGGGTTTCAGGTTAAGTGCTAGTTCCCTCGTAATAGTATATCCATCACTTCTGAGAAAATGGGATCGCGCTGATCAAAGAATATGCGGGATGGCGGGATCAGTTGGATGATCAGCCATGATCATCATGAATGGCAGAACAGGCTCAAAGGGCTGAATGGCTCCTATCTTCTATGTTTCAATGCTTCACAGATCCTGAGCTTCAGCAAATAATCAGAAAGATGAATGGTCTTTATATTTAGAGGACTAGAATACAAAAGGGTCAAAGTCATGCTTTAGATTTACAAAGTACTGGTTAGACAACATCTGGAGTTACTGACACTTGTAATGGGCACCACACGCTCGGAAGGATATACTGACGTTGGAGGGAGTATGTCATAAATTTCTGAGAGTAATACCGAGAGGTTGAACAAACTAAGCTTGTTTGGAGATTTGAACAGAGTTTTCAAGATGTGCAGGACAGCAAACTGGGTAAATAGAGAAAATGTATTCGCTGTTTGGGTTAAATAATTAGAATACATAGTTTGATGAGGAATTATTTTTTAAATTATGCTTTCTGTGTAGTTAAAAACTATGCGTGCGTCTGTGTGGCCAGGGTTAATTAAACAGGGGAAGGTCACTAGAGTCAGGCTGTCTGCGAGATCTAAGAGATGAAAGGTTAAAGGGGTTAGGTTTGAGGATTTGTAATGAGAGGCCGTGGTGAGTTTGAGTTACAAATAAATAGTTTGGATCTAAAATTTGCATCGTGAGATAAGTGGGAAAATTGTTTATTCACTATTGAATTTCAAAAGGGAGTTCAGAGGAGAGAAGGCACATTTTCATTTTGCAGGGTTTCTGTGAGTAAACAGTGAAAGGTATATTAAACTTGTCATATGAGAGTACATTGAAGAAATGGGTGTTTTTTATAGAATGGGTGTACCTTTAAGAAATGGGTGTTTATTATTGCAGTGATGTCAGAGTGTGGGTGGAGCTGGGCTGTCTGTCAGCTTTTAGTTTCACTTTGAGAAAAGCTTGGGTGTGTCTGCGTTTTTTTGGTTTGTTTCAGTGTTGGAGCTGCAGTCAGCCACAGAATGTGTAATGTTGTTCTCTCTGCCATGTAAAGACTATCTCTTGATCATTTGGTGACTTCCGTGTTATGAATGTTCTCAGTAGTGAATTTAAACCTGATAAAAGTTTTTTTTAAAGTCTTATGGATGTTAAAAGCAAAGTAAGGATTACTTAGTGTTGTATTCTTTGGGGGGTGTATTTGAATTAATGGTTGCTAAGATGTTCACTGTATGTTTTAAAAAAGTTAACTTGAGTTCACAGAATAAACATTGTTTTGCTTTAAAAAATACTTTTCGATTTCTGCTGTACCACACCTGTAGAATGGGCCGTGTGCTCCCCACACCACAATCTATTAAAAGTTGTGGGTCAGGTGAAATCCATGATACACTTTGGGGTTCTCTAAACCTTGGCCCATAACAAACTTTATTGACCACAAAATAGAGGCAAAAGTGAAAACGTAAAAGACCTTTATATTTGGAGAAGCTGAGTTCGAAGAGACATTTACAGACAATGGAACCTGAGATGAAAGGGTAAAAAGATATTCAAAGAAAAGATATTCATATTCATTGAATGGCTGTCAGGAAAAGCTCTGAAAACCAATTTCTTTGTGTGGGATGCTGAGAAGCTGTGAAAGCTTTGATCAGAGGCAGCCATCTAGTGTTAAACCAGCAGAGACTTCATTTTAGGGAATAGTTTGTTTCCAAACCTCCTCTCAGAATTCTACATCAGAGTGAAGTGTCTGCAAACTAGCTTTGTTAAAGTGGCAACAATTCCTTGATTTGTTTAATATTTACTGGATTTTTATGGTTAAAATCTATAAGGGGTTGTTGCCTAAAATACTGTACTTTTGACTAAGCAGGGTTTATTGGCATTTGTTCTGGAAGATTGTTTTAACTGTATAACTTTTATCTTGCATGCTGAAGATTATTTTTCCTAAATATTGTAAATTTAAAAATTCTTTAAAGTGTTACTGGAGCTTTATGCTTTTGAGGTCAGTAGCTCTTCATCCTTTTCACAATAAAAAAATGGTTTATGATCAGCGAGTCTTCACTCTGGTTCTGGCTTGCTTAGCAATAGCATCAGCTGTGGTCGAAACAATAGTTTAAAAATTAGAACTAGGCCTGTCAGAAATGAAGTGATGGCACACTTCTACTTGCAAAGGATGATTGAAATTTGGAACTTGTTGAATGGTAAAATTTGGGTCTCGTTGAATGGCAAAATCCCAGTTTCTATGTTCTTACCAGGATCAGCCTTGAAGTGTCATCTTCAATCTTGGAAGATAGAGGATGACTGTCTGCTTAACCTGAGGATTCTTTCAGGATGATGAGGGAATAGAAGAGGTCAACATTGGGGGCAAACCCTTGAGAACACAACCAGGCACCAACAAGTAAGGAGGAACAATGAAAATAAATCAGGGGCGGGATTTTCCATTTCAGAAACTAGGTGTTGACACCGGGACTGAATCGGTGGACTTCTATGACAACTAAATTGCCGCTGGTCCGGGAACAATTCATGATCCGATAATGGGCTAGCACCAGCGCCACATGGAGCACAATCAATTCCAATGAGAACCGGTGTCCGATTGGCCAGGGTCAGGATTGCCAGTCGAGAGGCTGACAAGCTGCAGCTACATATCATATTAGCACTCCACTCCCTGCACACACTCATCCCAGCCAACAAGATGGCAGCACAGAGAGCGGCCCCCAGGTTTGTGGAGACCGAGCTGGAGACCCTGCTGGATGCTGTGGAGGAGAGGCAGGCCACCCTGTTCCCTGGAGTGGGAAGGAGGTTGCCACCCGCCACTTAACACCGGGCCTGAGTGCAGGTGGCAGAAGCCGTGAGCACCGTGGGCTCTGTTATATTGCACTTTGTGGTAATACGTAGTTATTCTTTGCCTTGTGATCCAAAATGGTCTGATGAGTTGATGATAAAGAAACCACCAATCAATCTTTAGATTGAAGCAAAACTAATTTATTGAATAATGATTAAATTAAATAGAGTTCGCACACTCTACAGATCTATAACTACTAAAAAAGAAAATTGAGTCTGTTAAATAGTAATCTATAAGCGGTATTAACTAATGATGTCCTTGTGCCACTTCTCTCAAATCTAAACTATTCCTTGAGCTGTGATCATTACTTCTCTGCTAACACTCTACTAACTAGCCAGCATTCCCTGATGTCTTATATTTATCATGGGAACTGGTGTTGCCCTCTCGTGTTTGAGTTACACTGAGGTGTAATAATTAACCCTTCACTGGCGTGAATACATATCATTACATCCTTTTTTTAAACTTTTTTTAATGCGCAACAAAGGAAAAAAATGTATAATATTATAACAATACATGATATGTAAATAAATTTGAAACGTAGTGAAAAATCAATAAGGAAAAAGTTCAACAGGAATGATTCACGAATTGAGACTGTATTTAGTCTTCACTCGTGGTGTGTTGAAGTACCAACAAGTCATCATCAGGTGTTCGAATGGTTGAACCACTTTTGTTGTCTGACTTGGTCTTTTTTCTGTGCTTGTATCGATTTTGTATGTCATTTGTCTTAAAAACTGGTTTGTTTTTTTTGTCTTTGAGCAAATACGAATTCATGAAATTTGTTGGCATGACATTTATTTTGTCTGAACAATATCCATGTTATGTTTCTACTCCTGGCATTGGTTTTTTTTAATAAACATTTTATTGTTGAGCAGGTACTGGCGCAGCTCCTCGCTCATGAATGAGGATCCCCGGTCGCTGTGGACGTAGGCGCGAAACCGAACAGAGCGAAGATGGTGTTGAGGGCTTTGATGACGGTGGCAGACATCATGTTACGGCAAAGGGGAATCGGGAATATTCGTCTACCACACTGAGGAAGTACGTGTTGCGGTCGGTGGAGGGGGGGGGCCCTTTGAAGTCCATTCTGAGGCGTTCAAAGGGGCGGGAGGCCTTCACCAGGTGCGCACGGTCTGGCTGGTAGAAGTGCAGTTTACACTCCGCGCAGACCTGGCAGTCTCTGGTGATAGCCCTTACTTCCTCGATGGAGTAGAGCAGATTGCGGGCCTTAATGCTGCGGTAAAAACGGGTGACTCCTGGGTGGCAGAGATTGTCGTACAGGGTCCAGAGTCGGTCCACTTGTGCGCTGGCACATGTGCCTCGGGTAGGGCATCGGGGGGCTCGTTGAGCTTACCGGAGCGATACCAAATCTCGTAGTTGTAGGTGGAGAGCTCGATCCTCCACCTCAAGATTTTATCATTTTTGATCTTGCCCCGCTGTGTGTTGTTAAACATGAAGGCTACCGACCGTTGGTCAGTGAGAAGAGTGAATCTCCTGCCGGCCAGGTAATGTCTTCAATGCCGCACAGCTTCAACGATGGCATGGGCCTCCTTTTCGACAGAGGAGTGCCGAATTTCAGAGGCATGGAGGGTGCGGGAAAAGAATGCCATGGGCCTGCCTGCCTGCCTGGTTGAGGGTGGCGGCCAGAGCGATGTCTGATGCATCGCTCTCGACTTGGAAGGGGAGCGTCTCGTCGACCGCGTGCATTGCGATCTTGGCGATGTCGGCCTTGATACGGTCGAAGGCATGGTGAGCCTCGGCCGTGAGTGGGAAAACGGTGGAGTGGATGAGTGGGCGGGCCTTGTCCGCATAGTTTGGGACCCACTGGGCATAATGCGAAAAGAACCCCAGGCATCGTTTGAGGGCCTTGGGATAGTGGGGGAGGGGGAGTGCCATGAGGGGGCGCATGCGATCGGGGTTGGGCCCCAGAACTCCGTTCTGGACCACATAGCCGAGGATGGCTAAACGATTCGTGCTGAACATGCACGTCGCCTTGTTATACGTGAGGTTGAGGAGACTGGCGGTGTGGAGAAATTTGGAAAGGTTAGCGTCGTGGTCCTGCTGGTCATGGTCGCAGATGGTGACGTTGTCCAGGTACGGGAAAGTGGCCCGCAATCCGTACCGCTCAACCATTCGGTCCATCTCCCGTTGGAAGACCGAGACCCCGATGGTGATGCCGAAGGGAACCCTAAGGAAGTGGTAAAGGCGGCCGTCTGCTTCGAAGGCAGTGTATGGGCGGTCCGCCTTGCGAATGGGGAGCTGGTGGTAGGCAGATTTCAGGTCCACTGTCGAGAAGACCCGGTACTGTGCAATCTGATTGACCATATCAGACATGCGCGGGAGGGGGTACGCGTCGATCTGCGTGTACCGGTTGATGGTCTGACTGTTTTTCTCCCCGGTTTTCACCACTACCACTTGGGCTCTCCAGGGGCTGTTGCTGGCCTCGATGATACCTTCCCCCAGCAGCCACTGGATCTCAGACCTGATGAAGGTCCTGTCCTGGGCGCTGTACTGTCTTCTCCTGGTGGCGACGGGTTTGCAATCCAGGGTTAGGTTTGCAAAAAGGGAAGGTGGGTCGCGAGGCCGCAAAGGTTAAGGGGTGGTAAGGGCCCGCCAAATTTCAGGGTTAGGCTCTGGAGGTTGCACTGAAAGTCTAGGACGAGTAGCAAGGCAGCGCAGAGGTTGGGGAGGACGTAGAGGCGGAAGCCACTGAACTCCACGCCCTGGACGGTGAGGGTGGCGATGTAGTACCCCCAGATTGCCATGGAGTGGGATTCGGAGGCCAGGGAGATTCTCTGGTTAGCGGGGTGTACCGCGAGGGAGCAGCGCCTTACCGTATCGGGGTGGATAAAGCTCTCAGTGCTCCCGGAGTCTAGAAGGCAGGAGATCTTGTGCCCGTCGACCTTCACCTTTGTCGAAGCCGTCGCGAGGTTGTGCGGACGGGACTGGTCAATCGTGACCGAGGCGAGACGCAGCTGGTCTTCGGCGTTTGCAGGCAATGAGTGGCCTGATGAGGTGCCGGACGGGCAGGGGTCCTGAGGCAGGTAAGATGGCGGCGCCCACGGGCCGCACGTGTCCTGGGGGAGGCAAGATGGCGGCGCCCTCAGGCCGCACGTGTTGTGAGTAGAGCAAGATGGCGGCGCCCACGGGCCGCACGTGGTCCAAGGAGGGGAAGATGGCGGCATCCACTGGCCGCACGTGTGGGGCGCCAGGACAATAGCGGTGATTGAGCGGGCCTGGCACACTGCAGCGAAATGTCCCTTCTTACCACAGGCCTTGCAGAGGGCGCTCCGTGCCGGGCAGCGCTGCTGGGGGTGTTTTGACTGTCCGCAGAAGTAGCATCTGGCTGCCGCGCGCCGCAGGCGTGGGGTTGGCTGGGGGCGGTCGCTGATGGGGTCCTTGATGGGGTGGCCGTTGGCGGTGTCCACGATGCACAGGGGAGGTGGGCCACGCGGTCGGGGGCATAGGCCTGAACATGGCGTGTTGCAACCGTAAGCGAGAGCGCTAGTTTTTTGGTCGCTGCAAGGTCAAGCGTGGCCCCTTCTAAGAGGCATTGGCGGATGTAGTCAGACCCGATGCCCGTAACAAACGTGTCTCTCATTAGCAGGTTTGAATGTTCAGTGGCCGAAACGGCCTGGCAGTCACAGTCTCTCACCAGGGCAAGCAGGGCACACCATAAACTTTCCACAGACTCACCGGGAAGTTGGCGCCGCGTGGATAGGAGATGCCTGGCGTAGATTTTGTTGGTCCGCTGAGCGTAATTCTCCTTCAGTAGCGCCATGGCTTCTGCGTAGGTAAGCGTGTCCTGGACGAGGAGAAAAATGTTGGAGCTCAGCCGCGTGTACAGAATCTGGAGCTTCTGTGCTTCTGAGATTGGGTCTGGCGCAGACCTGATGTAAGCTTCAAAGCAAACTAGCCAATGTAAGAAGTCTTTTTTGGCGTTGTCTGCTTGAGGATGCAGTTGCAGGCGATCCGGCTTGATGCGGAGGTCCATCTCTGAAAAATCTCTGTGTAATAAATTGATGCACTGTCAATTACGATGAGACGAGAGTAGAATGTAATCGAGGCTTTATTACACAGAGATGTGTGGCCTCCTACAGCAGCTGATGAAATGGCTGCTGTACGGAGAGCACACATATTTATACTCCGCCTACTGGGCGGAGCCAGCAGGCAGGGATATACCCCTGTACCTGTTGTACAGGGGCCTTACCGTAAAACCCATATATATACAGTATAATACATCAGTGGTGACTACCACAGCTTCCTTCTACTAACCTAAATGGCAGCTCTCCCAGTCGCCTCTCCTGTCCCCTTGCCTGGACCACAAACATCTCACTCTTTCCCATATTAAGCGTATACCCCGAAAACCGGCCAAATTCCCCTAGAGTCCTCATGATTTCTTCCATCCCCTCTATTGGGTCCGAAATGTACAGAAGCAGGTCATCCGCATAGAGCAAAACCCTGTGCTCCCCCCGCCCCCCGGACCAGTCCTCTGCAGCCCCTCAAGGCTCTCAGAGCAATTGCCAATGGCTCTATAGCCAACGCAAACAAGAATGAGGAGAGGTGGCATCCCTGTCTCGTCCTCCGGTGCAGTCTAAAATAGTCCGATGTCCTATTCGTCCGTACACTTGCCACAGGAGCCTGATACACCAACCTGACCCAGTCAATAAAGCCCCGCCCAAATCCAAACCGTCCCAGTATCTCCCACAGATAGTCCCATTCTACCCGATCAAAAGCCTTTTCTGCATCCATTGCGATCATTACCTCCACCTCCCTACCTTCCGTGGGCATCATGATCACATTTAACTGCCTTCTTACATTGGCCACCAACTGCCTACCCTTAACAAACCCTGACTGGTCCTCCCCAATAACGTCCGGAACACAATCCTCGATCCTGGAGGACAAGATTTTGGCCAGCAACTTGGCATCTACATTCAACAGGGAGATCGGCCTGTAGGACCAACACAGCTCCGGGTTGTTGTCCCGCTTAAGAATCAGCAAAATCGTGGCCTGTGACATCGTCGGGGGCAGCACCCCTCTTTCCCTTGCCTCATTGAACATCCTCAACAACACCGGCCCCAATATCCCCGAGAACCATCAGCTCCATGAACCCTCTTAGTTCCTTTCCCATTGCTGGCACCCCGTCCATCTTTGGGAAATTCAGTCCCTCCAAGAAGTGCCTCATCCCCTCCGGCCCCGTAGGGGGTTCCGACCTGTACAGCCTGCTGTAGAAATCCCTAACCGCCTTATTCACCCCCTGCTGAATCACCAACCAGGTTCCCACCTCCGTCCTTTACTTTCCCTATCTCCCTAGCTTCATCCCTCTTCCTAAGCTGCTGTGCAATCATTCTGCTGGCCTTCTCTCCATGTTCATAGATCGCCCCCCTCGCCTTTCTCAGCTGCTCCACCACCCTCCCTGTGGTCAACAAGCTAAACTCCGCCTGTAGCCTCCGCCGTTCCCTTAAAAGCCCTGCCTCTGGGGTCTCTGCATACCTCCTATCAGTCTGTAGTATCTCCTTAACCAATCGGTCCGTCTCTGCCCTGTCTACCTTCTCCCTATGGGCCCAGATCGAGATCAGCTCCCCTCTGACCACCACCTTCAGTGCTTCCCACACCACCGCTGCTGAGATTTCCGCCCTTGTCATTGACCTGCAGGTAGCTCTGAATACACTTCCTCAGCCGCTCACACACCCCTTCATCCGCCAAAAGTCCCACATCCGACCTCCAGTGCGGGCGCTGGTTACTGTCTTTACTAACCTGCAGGTCAACCCAGTGTGGAGCATGGTCTGAGATTGTGATCGCCGAGTACCCCGTGTCCACCACCCCCGCCAGCAAGGCCCTGCTCAAAATAAAGAAATCAATCCGGGAATACACTTTATGCATGTGTGAGTAGAAGGAGAACTCCTTCACCCTCGGCTGCCCAAATCTCCATGGATCCACCCCCCCATCAGCTCCATGAACCCTCTTAGTTCCTTTCCCATTGCTGGCACCCTGCCCATTTTTGAGCTTGACCGGTCCAAGCCAGGGTCAATAACTGTGTTGAAGTCCCCTCCCATGACCAACCTGTGCGAGTCCAGGTCCAGTATCTTCCCCAGCATCCTCTTTATAAACTCCACATCATCCCAATTTGGCGCATACACATTTACAAACACCACCTGCACCCCCTCTAGCTTCCCACTGACCATAATGTACCGACCTCACACGTCCGAGGCTACTCCACCCACCTCAAACACCACCCGCTATTGATCAGGATCGCAACCCCTCTAGTCTTTGAATCTAGTCCCGAGTGAAAGACCTGACTGACCCAGCCTTTCCTCAGTCTAATCTGATCCGTTACTCTAAGGTGCGTCTCCTGCAACATTACCATGTCTGCCTTCAATCCCCTAAGATGCGCGAACACACGTGCCCTTTTGACCGGCCCATTTAACCCTCGACCATTCCAGGTGATCAGCCTAGTTGGGGGCTTATTGCCCCCCCTCCGCCGATCATCCATCCCCTTTTTTAGGCCTGCCGACAGTCCGTGCTCCGCGCCTCCACCGGTCCATCCCCAGGCAGCCCCCGCCCCCAACCTCCTCTCTGTCCCTCAGCCGAAGTCCCTCCCTCATCAACAGAACATTCACCCCCCCTTCCCCCCTAGTAACAACACCCTGTACCCCAACCCCTTTACTAAACCAAGCATATACACACACCCCCGCTGCGCTTCCAAGAGCTAGCTCACCCAGCTAGCTTGGTGGCCCCCATCCTCGGCGCCAGATAGTTTCCCACGTATTGTTCCCGCCCCACTCTCCCCCCCCGCTCATATAAACAAATTCCAACATCAAACAATCCCCACACAATTGCCCAACAGAAAAACACCAAAATAAAAACAAGCACACCTCCATCCCCCAACAGTGCAAATGAAAACCTTAACTCAATCAGCTCTACCGCTGGTTCCAAATCAATGCAAACGGCATCACAAACAACTTCCATGAAACGCAAAACGAGAAACTTTTTACAAAAACAGAAAAACGAAAAGAAGAAACAAAAACATGAACGTTGCAGCCAAGTTCAAAAGTTCTCAATCCATCACCAGCCCTTTCTTTTTCGCAAAGTCCAACGTGTCCTCTGGTGACTCGAAGGACAAGTGCTGATCCTCATGTGTGACCCAGAGACGGGCTGGGTATAACAGTCCAAACTTCACCTTTTTTTAATAAAAAGGATCGACCTGATCTGGTTGAAGCCTGCTCTCCTCCTGGCCACCTCTACACTCAGGGCCTGGTAAACCCGTAGGATGCTATTGTCCCTGTAATAACCTGCACAGGACTCATCCACCTGGGGATGATTGTTCCCCGTGTTCAATTGGACTGAATTAACCCAGCACTAGCATAAAAGGCAGGCAGCTGTAGAGCCAACTAAAAAGGAATGAGGACCTGGTGAAAGGGAACCGGGCCCTGTGTATGTATGATGCTGTTGCTGAAATGAAGGACTTGTCAGAAGCTTGTTGGACTCCCCTGACTTTATCACATTGGTGACGATGATGAATCGGAGCTGTCGGCGTGCTGCTTGTTAGGCTGAGCTACCTCCTGGGAATTATTTTTTAAAAAGAGTGGACTACGGTACTGAGTTTGTTTCTGTGGGTTTTTTTTAGAGCCTCTAATGTCATGGAAGGCGAGAGCCGGGTCGAGTTTTTTTTTCTGCCAGCTTGTGAAGTGTGTCTGCTGGGAGTGATCTGGAGTCTGATGTGTCTGGCAGTACCAGATGCGGTATCATTCTGGTGTGGGTCGCGTAGCGTTTCGTCCGTCTCTGTCTGCTGTTGTTTCCTGATGCTGGCAGGGTGGTCCACCGGGGAATCCGTTCTCGAGTTGCCGCCGCCGTTTTGGAATGTCATTCTGGTCGTGAGTGCAGCGTTCTGTTTGGAAGACTGTTCTGCAGCAGCTTGGACTGTGGGATTTGCAACAGTGATGTTTTGCCTGTGACCTGACAGTCATTGTACGACTGCAGGGTTTGGCCTGGAGACACTGGTGTGGAGTTGACTGGACATTCCATATGTGACTTCTGGTCCTGTGGAAGCTTGCACGGATCCCTGCTGTTTTTTTTTTTTATTTGTGCTGTGTGTTTATTTGCCTGTGTACTGTAAGAATGTCGGGGTGACATCTCCCTGGGCATTTTGATAGGTGTTTGTTTTTTTGGGGTAGAATTTAGAGTGCCCAATATTAAAAATTAAGGGCCGTTGAGGTGGACGTTGTCCGATTGTTTTCCCCCCCCCCCGCCCCTGTTCCCTCTGTGGCTGGAAGGTATGCCATGCCGATTGGTCCTTGGGTTGATGGGTCCGATGCTGTGGCGCACGCTGTCCCCGGGTTCGGCTGTTGGCAGCTTCGCCCCCTGTGAGTGGTGAGGGTGTTGGGCCGGACGTAATGCTGGGTGGAATACACGCCTGCCCGTCCTGCTTCCCCGTCCGGTGGAGCCTTATCCAAACCAATTTTTTTTTAGGTTTGTTGTCTGGTCACTGGGGTTTGCACCCGTTTGGTCCTCTTTTATCCACTACTCCTAAATGGCCGTCCTTGTGAGGGGTTTCGGGCTTTGGGGGGGGGGGGGGGGGATCACAGGACTCATCCACCTGGGGATGATTGTTCCCTGTGTTCAATTGGACTGAGTTAACCCAGCACTAGCATAAAAGGCAGGCAGCTGTAGAGCCAGCTAAAAAGGAATGAGGACCCGGTGAAAGGGAACCGGGCCCTGTGTATGTATGATGCTGTTGCTGAAATAAAGGACTTTTCAGAAGCTCGTTGGACTCGCTTGGCTTTATCACAGTCCCATTTACAGCTCCGTGTCTGCTTGGCCCAATGTAGAATGCGCTCCTTATCCGAGAACCTGTGGAATCTCACCACCATTGCCCTTGGGGGGGGGGGGTCTCCCATTCGCGGCATCCTCACGAGTGCTCTGTGAGCCCTATCCATCTCCAAGGGCAGGGAGAATGCCCCATCCCCCAGCAGCTTCACAAACATGTCTGCGATGTATGCCCCAGGTCCGTTCCTTCGGACCCTTCCGGGAGCCTGGCGATTCTTAGATTCTGCCGTCGGGACCTATTCTCTAGGTCCTCCACCTTCTACAGGAGATTCTTCTGCTGGTCCCTCAGCATCCCCACCTCCAGCTCCACCGCAGTCTGATGTTCCTCCTGCTCAGCCAGCGCCTTCTCCACCTTCTGGATCGCCCGATCCTGGGCATCCAATCTAAGCTCCAACCGCTCAATCGACTCTTTTATTGGGTCCAAGCAGTCCCGTTTCTGCGTAGCAAAGCCTTCCTGAATGACTTGCATCAGCTACTCCATAGACTGCCGGGTCGACAAGCCAGAGGTCCGAACCTCCGCCATGCTGTCCCCTGTTACAACTACAGCCCAAGCCTTCTCTATCTTTTTGTTTCTGTCCTTACGAACACTTCTAGTCCTTCTCTCCATGCATCGAAGTGGGAATTCCGTAAACTATTGCCACTAACATCTGTTTTACAATTCAAGTTCGGTAGAAAAATGGGGGAAAGGTCCAAAAGTCTGACCAGAGCGGGAGCCACCAAATGTGCGACTTACTCCTTCATAGCTGCCACCAGAAGCCTCCTGGCATTGTTTTGAACTGTGCTGTTCAGTTATCCTTCAGTTGTATCATTGTGTACAGTTTGTTGTTTCGTAGTTTCTGTTTTTGTGCTCAGTAACTGTTCCTTTTGGATGGTTTGAGTAATTTTCAAAGTTTTTAGTTTCAGTGTCCTTTGTATCATTTGATGTTTCTTTGAGCTTTATGATTTCAGGTTCCTGTGAATAATCCGATGTGTCATTGATCTTGGTGATATCAGTCATTTCTGGTTGATCTGCTATATATTTAATTTCTTGGTAATCCTCTTCTGGAGTCAACTTCTCCAAGATGTCAGTTTCATGTAGGTTGTTTAGAATGTCTGTGTTCTCAATTGATTCATTTATTGTTTTACTTTGATTTGTCATGTTCTTTTGTACAGTCGAGCTGAGATCTGTCAGTCTCGCTGATGTCATGCACATATTGTGTACTAATTGTGATCACTTTGTCACTATTCACAAAGATAGTGGGTAGACATTCATAGTCTTCTTCATGTTGATCAAATAAGCTGGAGAGACCTTTGTTGTCTTCTCCTTACGTTGTTCTCTCTCTGGAGTCTTTCAGTGCTCTCTCGGTGGAGTCTTTCAGTGCTCTGTGTTCTTTTTTCTTCTAGTTCATTTGACAGGTTACTGTCATTCAAGCATCAACGATCTGCCATTCCATCAAGGTATTGGGTTCATCCACCATTAGTAGAGTGGTATTTAGCTTTTCAACCGTGTTGCTAATACAATGATCATCATATCCGAACCCCTCTGCCATGTCTGAGTAGTATTCTTCAATGTCATATTAATCATCTTTAGTTATAGATCTGTTGACATTTTCTTCATGTTGAATGCTGCAAACTTTTTGTTCCATGGTGCTGCAAATGTTTTTTCCGGGCAATGTTCTGCCTTGCGAGGTTAAAAAAAACTTGTTTTCTGACTTTAGAACTGTTTATTTTCAATTTTTGGGCAGTTTCCCTTTAACTGGGTGTGTCCAAAATGTTCTGATGTCCTGACATTCATGACATCATGTGTAATCTTCGATTGTGCATGCGCAAATCGATCTTCTTCCTGAGTGCGCTCTTTTTTCAACTGCGCATGCGCAGCTTCTCATGCAGGTGCGGAACGGTATTTTACCGATCTGTGTCTTTTTTGGAACAAAGTCTTACAACACCAGGTTAAAGTCCAACAGGTTTGTTTCAATGTCACTAGCTTTCGGAGTGCTGCTCCTTCCTCAGGTGAAGGAGCAGTGCTCCGAAAGCTAGTGACATCGAAACAAACCTGTTGGACTTTAACCTGGTGTTGTAAGACTTCATACTGTGCTCACCCCAGTCCAACGCCGGCATCTCCACATCGTTTTTGGAAGTGCGCATTGCGTACTTGTGCTGCACATGTGCAGAACTGTCAGGATCGAATTGCGCATTTTTTTTCGGGTGCATTTGAAGTCGTCTTTTTGAGCGCAAATAATTTTCTGCTGCGCCATAGCTTCAACGGAGGGAAAAACACTTTCACTTTGACGATTAAACAGTTCGGCCCATCTATTTTTAGATTGTTTTTTTCGCATTACACATTTTAAACAAATCTTAAGACAGCATTTTTGTTGCTTTTGCAGTCTTTTGATGAACTCTTCATAACTTTCACAATATTGATCAGATTTTTTAACTACCAGTTCAAAGTGTTTTTTATCAACATCATTCTCAAAATGGAATGTGTTATATATATCTATGGCTTGTTGCCCATCCATGAGTAATAATAAGGCAGTTTTTCGCTCATCTCTGGCAGTTTCTAAATTAGAGGATAGGAGGTGGAGTTGAAACTCTTGTTTAAACATGCGCCAGTTATAATTACAATTATCTTTGATCCAGAATCGTCATGGAGCTTGAGCTTTGTCCATCAGTCCTGGATTCGTCGACGTTTTGCAGTCACAAGTTGGTGCTTCGAGATTCGAATTGCTTCTTAGTTTTCTGTACTAGATCCTCACTAAACTATCTACTTAGCTACAATAGACACATCTGGAACCATGTTATTACGTGGTACATGAAAATTGAAAGATTTCCACTCCTGGAAGCATGTTATATAACACTTTGTGGTAATATGTCGTTATTCTTTGCCTTGTGATCCAAAATGGTCTGAGTTGATGATAAAGAAACCACCAATCTTTAGATTGAAGCAGAACTAATTTATTGAATAACGATTAAATTAAATAGAGTTTGCACACTCTACAGAGCTATAACTACTAATAAAGTAAGATTGAATCTGTTAAACAGTAATCTATAATCTAGTATTAACTAATGATGTCCTTGTTCTACTTCGCTCTAATCTAAACTATTCCTTGAGTTGTGATCAATACTTCTCCTCTGCTAACACTTGTTTTTGAAAACTCACCACTATTCTTAGAAGTCCCCTATACCAAAAAGGGCTGACATTCTAAATGGTGATCAGGGATTCTCACTCCCCGACTCCGATACAGGCTTCAGTGGGTGCTATTCAGGTCAAACTATATTTTCAAGTTATCCCCTGGTATAACCCATACCTTCATCGAAGATTTCATCTACTTACCACTTAGTAGCATCGATCCTGGGTCCCGCATTGCTAAGTAAGTAAAGTAGACTTTGGAATAACCACTGTTTCAGATTAAAACTTTTAAGTTATTTTATTATTATATATATTTTCTCTTTTTTTAAAAGATGCAATCACTGTCTTTACAGAAAAGGAAAAAGATCTTGCATCTGGATCCTTCTGGTTGGTTGAAGGGACCTTCAGGCCCAACTTGACAATCAATCTTCTTTAAAGTCTGGTCTTCTTTAGATGTATCAGCTATTTTAGCTCGGCTGCTCTGCCCTGTCCATTTCCCATGGCCGAGCTGATTGTAATCTGAGTCTAGCTGCTTGTTCCTTCTCTGCTTCTCTCTCTCTCTCCCTCTGAGCTCTGGTTGTCGTTCTGGTTCTGGATCTGAATCTGATGTTTCCTGCCCTGGTCTCAAGGTTTATATTTGCTTTCTAACAATTACGTTTTTTGATGTTATTGTAAAGTAACTCTTATTTTCTTTGATTGTTAAAAGGAACTTTGATCTAAACCTTTTAATCCAACTAAGTATACATTTTGACATGATTTCATCTCATAGATCGGATTACATTGTGTCCTTTGTGATGTTCAAAATGCTTTGATTTCAAGAGGTGTTACTTTTAATTCCTGTAATTTCTATAGTTTTATTTTCCAATTGTGTCCTCAGCTCAATTTTGACTTTGATTTTGGCTTTGAATTATGTTTCTCGTAGACTGATAGTCTCCAGTTTTCTTTAATTTACCTGGTATTAGCAAATTTTCACACTTTGAATTATCACAAAATTCAACTGAACCCATCCATTTTTTTTCCAGATCCTTACTAAGTTAGTTACTTTCAATGAAGGTGTGAGCCATTGTCTTTGGCTTCATTCAAAATCCTGTTTGTCTTGTTTGCTAAACCTGCTTGACCAAGGATATCTGCATTTTACAATCCTTCCCTGGCAGCTGCTGTTAACCCTTTGTGGGATCTTTCCCTACATTCTCTCATGTTTCTCAGAACAGATATTGCCAGACTTCCATGTTTCAAATGACACATTTTTCCATATTATCAATTACACACTCCACTATATACCCAGCATTCCCTGAGGTCTGATATTTCTAGTGGGGTCTGGTGTTGCCTCTAGTATTTGAGTTACACTGAGATGTAGTAATTAACCCTTCACTGGTGTACCTCTATACATATCATTACAGGGTCCACTGCCAGGACCGGCCAGCAGTGCAGAAAGAAGTTGCACAACTTCCTCAAGGCGGCCAGGGTGAGTATGCAGCACTGTGCTCCTGACACCGTCCCACACACCCGTAACCCCCCCCCCCCCCCCCCCCCCCCGCCTCTTGCATCAGAGGGTGGTCAAACCTCACCTACCGGCATGTGCGTGCTCCCCACCCTGCACCACATACCAGCACCAATACCGAACACCATGGCTGAATACCTTAGCCACAAAGACCACCAGCTGCGCACCCCTGTGCTGTCTGCATCCGACTGCCTAGCACTGTAAGCTTTCTGTCGTCGTCCCCGTGCCAGGAGAAG